>NC_043715.1:17493394-17670496 GCF_006229205.1 Suricata suricatta
TAGCCGGCCTGGCCCGGCGTCCCGTGAGCAGAATACGCTTCCCGCCGGCCCGCGCCGAGCCGCCCGCCCGGCCGCCCGCCTGCGCTCCGGAGTCGGCCCCGGGGACGCCGCGAAGGACCGCCTGGGAAGGAGGACTACGCCCCCCACAATGCACCACGCCACAAGCTGCTCACTTCCGGAGCGGGGGCGTGATAATTCCAGCCGCTTTCCTGGGCGCCGCGACGGCCTACGCAGAACAGATTCTTACCCCCACCCCGGTTCATCCCCGGCCGACTATAGAGGCGTATTCGGTTGCAACGCTGTCTCCTGCACCGCCCTTCGCAAGGACCTGGAATCCTGATGGGGGGGGGGGGATCGGGCGGCGCGCGCCTCTGTAGTGCGCAAGCGCCTTGAGTATTAGCCCACAAAAACTACAAATCCCGCAATGCCTTGCGCTGAACTCGGCGGCTGTGGCCTGGAGCGCCGCCTAAGGGAGAGGTCGGGTTACAAGGGACTAGGATTTGGGTGAGGTGTGCTGCCTACCGGAAGCGGTTCCCCAATCACTGGCGGCTGAGTCGACGGCATTCCTGCGGGGTTTGGGTGGGGGAACCTGGGTTTCAGTGCCCAGAAAGACCTCAGGAACCCCTTTCTCTGCGTGGAGGATTCCCCTAATTAAGCCGCTGTTTGCGTTGACTCACTTACTAACCTATACACCAGTCACCAATAGGTGCCTACTATGTGGCGGGCACCTGGCCCGTGAGTTGAGAACCTTGCAGCAGCTGACTGACCAGGCCTGACTCCTCTGATAGGGATGAGGGTCCGACTCTTGGATAATAGATGTGAATGCACCTGAATGGATGTCTGGTCACAGAAATAAGTGCTCCAAAATAATGAACAGGACAGAGGGAAAAAATGGGAGGCGGAGACTCAGGAAGAAAACAACGGTGAACAGCTTGAGTGGGGAGGAGTAGCTGGCCCTGAGGGAAGAAAGAGCTAGGCTCCGCCCTTTAAAAAGCCTGGAAGGCGGCCTGCCGGGTGGCTGGAGCGCCAAAAGATACCAAACTGGGCTAAATTAAAAGATTTGGGATTTAATTTTGCGGAGGACTGGAAGTTGTTGAAGGGTGCTGAATGAGAGGATGGCCAGGATTTGTACTGTAACAAGACCCTTCCCAATCCTCTACTTCTAAGCAGAAGATATTCTAAAGGAAAAGAGAGGCTGTGGAAAACCAGGGAAGAGGCCAGGCAGTCATTTCGGGGAATTACAAGCAGCCCTCCTTTGCTGAGTTCTCCCTTTCTCCGCTTCTGGCCTTTCTTCACTCTTTCTCCTGACTCTCCCTGCTAATTTTTCCCCCCTCCTGATTACAAGTGTGAAATTGAAGCCTAGTATATACTGTTTCTAAGTATTTTATATAAAACAAGATTTGGCTATTTAAAAGCTTGTGAAAGAAAAAAAATAACACCCCCAAGTTAACTTACTTTTTTTGTATTTTATTATAAGAGGAGTCCATACTTAAAATGTTTTGTAAACATTAACAAATTTTTTTCTAAATGAGGCGCCTGGGTGGCTCAGTGGGTTAAGCATCCAACTTCAGCTCAGGTCATGATCTTGCAGTTTCTGATTTCAAGCTAGTGGGCTCTGTGCTAACAGCTCAGACCTGGAGCCTGCTTCTGATTCTGAGTCTTTATCTCTCTGCCCCTCTCCCATTCGTGCTCGATCTCACAAAAATAAACATTAAAATTTTTTGTTTAATGTTTTGGAAAAATACAGGACAATGGGAAATGAATTATTTGGTTCAACATCCAAACCTCACCATTGCACTTTCTGTTCACAATAAATGTGCTCCATGCTTATTGGCACGGGTTTCACAGACCCATACCAGAAAGAAGTCTCATTCCTCCTGGCCTAATGTATGTGAGGTCCACAGCTTGAACCCCTTCAAACTCAGAACTGCAGAACATGTTGAAAGATGTGCATTCATTTGGGTGAATAAACAATAGTAAAAACATGAATACACACTTTGCTAAATGATTAAATGTTTATAAAATGTGTGCAGTAGAGATAAAGCAAAAGATCATTGTTATTGTTATCTGTTATTTTGTATTTTCATTGTCATACTATACTATTACTGATAGAATTCTATTCCTATCTGTCTCAAGACCTACCTTACTCAAAAAATATTGAGAAGTCAAATTTATATCATTTCTTCATACACAGAACATTGAAGATGATGCTCAATAAAATTGTATCTTCCAGTACATAAAATCACCGCTAGTCTACACATAATCTTTTATTCTTAAAACGTATCTAGAATGCATAGCTTTCTCCCCACCCCTACTGCCCTGCCCACTCTCTTATCTTGTCACCACTAGAGAAAGGCTACAACCTTGTCACAAGTCTCCCTGCTTCCAGTTTTGCCTCCTCTACAAAATCTGTTGTTCCTTGGGGTGCCTGGGTGGCTCAGTCAGGTGAGCATCCGGCTTCAGCCCAGGTCATGATCTTGCGGTTCATGGGTTCGACCCCGTGTCAGGCTCTGTGTGGACAGCTGGCTCAGAGCCTGGAGCCTGTCTTCGGATTTTGTGTCTTTCTCTCTCTGACCCTACCCTGCTCGTGCTGTCTCTCTCCCTCTCTCAAAAATAAATAAAATATTAAAAAAAAGAAGTTTCAATAATTTAAAAAAATCAGTTGTTCCTTCACATGGGTACAAAAAAATATGGTTATGTAATTCCTCTGCCTAAATCCCTCCAGTGGCCTATTGCATTTAGAATAATTTCCAAACTCCTTTCCACAGCCTGTAAGATCGCACATGGTCTGCTCCTTGCCTGTCTTACTTCTCCCTCCCTCACTTCATGCACCCAGTATTTTCTTTTTTTAAAGTAGCAAATATAAAGTTTAATCAATTATGTAAAACACATAGACACCTGATCTAGGAATTAAAGCATAAGTTCATGACTCAGAACTCAAGTTCTAATTAAGTTTCCATGAAAATGTAAGAAGGGCTGTCTTGGTGGGAAATATGGTAACAGGGTCTCTTGCATTAACAGAACTTTAAGAGCCAAATTTCATCTCAAAATTGCACGTTTGGAGATCATAACATTTCTGCTGCATCACAAACAACTCAGTAGCCTTTGAGCCTGCAAACTGGTCTCTTCTGAGGCTGAGTGGTCTTCACAAATGCATTTCTGACCAGGTGGGGATAAAATTATTTTTTCCCGGCCTAAGTGTGCCTACTCAACTAGGAGAGGGAGATGGGAATAAAAGACATTTTAATAGCGACTGCTATTTATTAATGGCCTGCCTTACTATATATCAGACACTACCTGAACATTATCTCCATGAGGGGCGCCTGGCTGGCTCAGTAGGTAGAACATGTGACTCTTGATCCCAGGATCCTAGGTTTGAGCCCCATGTTGATGTAGAAATTACCTAAATAAACTTTCCACCCCCGCCCCTACCCTCTCTAAATAAAAAAATTACCTCATTGGATCTGTACAAGTGCCTATTAAGTGGGTATTGTCCTTAACTTACAGATGAAGAAACCAAATCTTCGACTGATTGCACACATTGGCCCAGGTTCACTCCATGGTAATAGTGCCTCGCAATCCAGAGTTTACAACGACCGCGCCGGGGACCTCAGAGCGGGTAGGGAATAGAACTGCAACTCCCGTGAGGCTGTGCGGCAGCCTGGCGGCCTGCCGAATCGCGAGAGTTGGCTTAAATGCGGCGGCGGGAAGGCGGTGGCGCGGCCTACCTGAGCAGTTGCGAGATCAAATGGCTGAGGCGATGGCGGATAGCTACAGCCAGGACAGCGAGCCTACTACGCGAACGTTGCTGCGGCGCGTGCTGGATACCGCGGATACGCGCACCCCGCAGCGACGCCGAAGTGCTAGAATTGGGTACGTGAGGGCGCTGCCCGAGATGTGAGCAGCCAGAGGGACTAAAGGGTTAGCTCTCCGTGGGAGATCCCGTTTGGAAAGGGGAACTGAGTCTCAGAGAGGCGCTGGACTCAGGGTTCTGAGAACCGGCTCCACCCTCCTAGCTAGGCTCAGGTCAGCTGTCGGTGGCCGTCCCCTGGAACTCCTATGAGGCTGACAGGTCTCGGGACCACGGAGCTGAAATCACGTTCACGTCTTTGGGTTTCGGCCTCTGGTAGTGAAAGGCGTTCACAAAGAATCTGGCCTTCTGGGCCATTTTCCCGGACATCAACCCAGAGTGTGTCCAAGCATCTGCCCTACCTCCTATGTGGTCTCCGCCTTTCCCTGCACATTCACTGCTCTTTTCCTCGAGGGCCCAGCTGAAAGATGGGAAAGGAGCTAGAGAGAGAACAGCTTACGTAACAGTCAGGAGGCAGGAACTAGAAAGATATTTTGCTAGGAAGTAGGGAATTTGGCCTCACCTGGTGGCAGTGTCATTGGATGAGGGCTGTGGTGAGCTCATGGTGCAGAGGGTATGGAAGTTGGCAGCAGCCAGACTGGGGCAGTGCATTTCTTTTATAGGTGCTGGGGAGCTGTTCGTTGAAGGTTTTAGACCTGTAAGTGATGAGGTGGGAGCTATGCCTTGGGAATCTGAGGGAGCGTGGAATGGAGAGACTAGGGCTGAAGTGACCCATGTAGAAGTTGTTGTCAAATCCTGACAAGTACTTAAAAGGCTTCAAGATATTTAAAATCCTTCTTGGGTCAGGTTTGTTTTTTTTTTAATGTTTACTTTTTTATTTTTGAAAGAGAGCAAGCGCACAAGGAGAGGGGCAGAGAGAGAGAGAGAGAGAGAGAGAGAGACAGACTCCCAAGCAGGTTCTGCACTGTCAGCACAGAGTCCAATACTCAACCGAATGAACCACCAGGCATTCCCTTGGGTTGTTATTATAATGTCAGGAACGGAAACTCTTCCAATTGCTCCTCTAGTCTGTGTGGCTAACCTCTACTTCTAAGAAACTCAGTTCTGTAAAGCCTTCCTAAGTCCCTCTCTCTAGCTGGGTCATTATGGTTCCTCTCTATTCCCATATCCCTCAGGTTCCCCTTCATCTACAACCTTGTTGATACAGAGTGGAGAACAGGTGCTAGGGGAGGGGCAAGTGGTTTCTGGTTCCTTGGCCTTGAGGGAAAAAAGCTTTAGGCCAAGATTTCTGATGAAGGCATATCTCTGCATCCTCTCGTTCCCTGACCCTACTTAATTCTCAGAGCCATTGGTCTTTACACAGTGCCCAGAAATCCCTACTTGAAACACCTTCCTCCAGGAGGTTGAGCATCTCAACAAAGACAAATGCAAGGCAGCGTTCCCAAAGAGCCAGGGTAAGTGCCCTGGCCCACTGACCCCTACAGGGTTCTTACTGCCTTCAGGGGGCCCTAGGTCTAGCTCTGCCCTGGAGCCCACCTTGAGGGAATCTCAAGGCAAATGAACAGACTGATTATTTGATGCTTTCACCCAAAGTCTATTGGCAGATTGGCCCATGTTCAAATCAGTGGACACCTGGAGGAACAGACACCCCGGACTCTGCTGAAGAACATCCTTCTAACTGGTGAGTGAACACTGGCTTGCTGGTCAGGGTTAGACACCAGTCCCATGGTATCTCTCATTCAGGGCAGCCTGCCCTGCCAACCTTACTTTCTTCTTGTTTATCGGCAGCCCCAGAATCTTCCATCATGATGCCAGAGTCAGTGGTCAAGCCAGTGCTGACACCGCAGGTGGTTCAATCTTCTAGACAGGAAAGCAGTCAGAGCAGGTGCATAGTGAATTCTCCCCTTGCGCTGGGCTGTTGGACAGCTCTAATCAGTGAGCCTCTTGAGGGCCCCAGAAGCCAATATTGGGTTTCCTGACCTATCTAAGTTTCATCCTTGTAGCCTGGAGCTGCAACTTCCTGAGCTTGAGCCTCCCACAACCCTGGCTCTAGGTCCAGTGGCTCCTGGCAGGAGGAAGCGGAGGCTGAGATTGTCAGTTTTTCAGCAAGGAATAGACCAAGGGCTGCCTCTCTCCCAAGGTAAGACCCTGGACAACACCTGTGGCCACCCTCTCTTGTCCTCTGGAGAGGCTGAAGAGGCCTGAGACAGGGCTCTCATTAGCCTGGTAACATATCATGGCTTCTTTTTAAATTCTCTTGCAGAGCCTCATGGGAATGCCAGTGCCTCCTCTCTCACCAGGTGCTGTTGTCTGTTCTAGGGGTTGGTGGAGAGGCTTGGGGAGGGAGGTATTGATTGGGAAGGAATCTGACCATACTGGTCCCTGCCAGTATTAGCTTCATAGTATAATGGCTCTGTTCTAAGAGATGAGAGCCCCAGGGCAGATGGGAGGATTCTCCCAAAAATTGGGCCTCGCGCGCCTGACTTTCCTTCATGCCTCCTCCCTCCCACCAGTTCCCTCAACTTGACCTTTGCTACACCTCTTCAGCCACAGTCAGTGAAGAGGCCTGGTTTAGCTCGTAGACCTCCCACCCACCGAGCCGTAGATGTGGGTGCATTTTTGCAGGATTTGCGAGATACTTCCCTGGCCTTGGCTTCTCCAGGTAAGGTTGAGATTTCCCTCTTCTGCCCTGTGGGGAAAGCTCCCCCACTCCCATGGGAGGTACTACTGAGTTCAGGATTACTCCTCTGTCAGGTCAAGGACAGTGAGCAAGTCTGACTAGTAGGTCTATGAAGAGTTTCTGCTTCCTTTCTACAAGATGCCCCTTGTCTAAATGGAGCCCCAGTCTTAATCCCACTTTCTTGAGAAGCTAGAGGGCTGAGGATAGGAAAAGTTAGTGTGGTGATTGGAGCTTTTGGGGAGATTGATTGATAGGGGTCAGATTCCAAGATCAGCTGGCCAGTCAGAACTGACTGGGGAGCCTGCTTCCAGAAGACAAGTCAAGTTTACTAGAGTAAGTGGAGGGTTCCAGACAGAGAGAGCAGAATGAGAAGTAAAGTGGAGGCATGGGTGAGCAGTTTGGATGGGACAAGCTGTGGTGGGTAGGAATTCCAGGGCAAGAAGCAGGAATTTCGATCACTATGGAAGCTCTCTTAGAATACTAGGAAGTTTTCTCTAAAGGCAGATTCTTGGGGCCCACTGCCCAGGCCCTGGTGACAGAGTGCCAACTGTGTTTGATCTACAGGTAACAGCCTCAGAACCCCTGTTGCTACCTTGCCAACGGACACCGTGTTGGAGGACACTCAGCCCTTCTCCCAGCCCTTGGTTGGCCATTCCCCCAGTGTGCACCACTCCCTGCCCCACCTCTTTTACACTGAGGCTAAAGATGCTGAGAAGGCTGTCGGTCACAGGACACAGAGCACTGGGCCTAGACTGCAGAACCACAGTGAGTATGTGGGCTTTTCCTTCCTCAGGCCTGTATGTGTGTCCCACAGAGTCCCCTGGCTGTTGGTTCCTCTTACATCTCAGAGCAGAGTTAGTGTTGAGCCAGGGTACTCCACAAATAAGTACCCTGGGTCTGCCTCTGGGCTTTCCTCCTCAGTGAGCTAGAGTGCGTTTTATCACTCTATCTTTTTTTTTTAATGTTTATTTATTTTTAAGAGGGACACACCCACACACACAACGTGAGTTAGAAACGGGCAGAGAGAGGGAAACACAGAATCCGAAGCAGGATCCAGGCTCTGAGCTGTCAGCACAAAGCCTGACTCGGGGCTCAAACTCATGAACTGTGAGATGATGACCTGAGCCGAAGTTGGAAGCTTAACTGACTGAGCTCCCCAGGTGCCCCTTATTATTCTATCTTTATCCTTGAGCTATATCCTTGGCCTACTGCTTCTCTAACATATTCTCTCCCTTGATTCAGGTCCTGGAAAACCAGCCCAACTTCTGGCAACAAAGGCAAAGAACTTCACAATGAGCTTCACAAACACCATCAGGGCTATCTCTGGAAAAGATGAAGTAGAGCCCTTACAAGGTGGAGTTAGTGAGGAGGCAGAGGAAAGTATGGAGGTAAATTTGAGTGTGAGCAAAGTGAAGGACACAACAGGAACACAAGGATCTGTCAGGACAGAAAAGTCTGAGAGACATACAGAAATGACCGAAGCTGTTGAAGCCAAGGAGCCAGAAGGATCTTCAGATGAGGACATCTCTGGTAGGACAGGTAAGGGTCCCAGTGCAGGGATGAGGGAGTGACTGGGTGACAGCTACATTCAGTCCCTAATCTGAGGAGTTACATATTGGGTTGTGTTTCTGGGCACATGTAGTCTTGGGTCAAGGAGCCTCTGAGGGGCTCATTGCTTGGCTGCCAGAGGTAGATGGGGCCTTCGAGGAATAAGACAAGGAGGCCGTGGGTCTTCAGAGTTGGGTGGGATGGTCAAGCCTGGGCCCCCTATAATCCTGCCTTTCCACTACAGCAAGTCCAGAATTGGTCTCCAGCACCACTGAGTTTCTTCAGGCCAGGCAACTTCCGTTTCTTGAGTCAGCCCCACCGCCTAATACTGCCATGTAAGATTCTATGACTTTGTTTTGCATGGGCTTCTTGGGAAGGGAGCAGGCTTCTGAGCTTGGCTTTGAATACCACAGGATTATCCCCCTTCTCATTAGTAGGCAGATGATCACCCAGGAGAACACCCTGAGGTGGGCTCAGTGAGGCTCACTGAGTACATCTGTCATTCTGATGCTGCTTCCATGTTCTGAGAGGAACCTGGGTAGGGCGAAGTTCTAAGTCAGTATATAGTCAGAGAAGGCTTCCTGGAGGATGATTAGCAGAATCAAATAGGCAGTAATGGGCTGAGGGGAAGGCTTACCCCTATGAAGGTCTGAGGATCATAGGCCTAAGCAAGTACCAGTTTGTGTAATAAGTCTAGACTGGGACATTGGTTCCAGACTGGAGGATCAGCGCCTCAGGGAAAGACCAGGCTTCTGTGTGGTCCTCTGATCCTACTGCCCTTCAACACGTAGTTGGAGTTATTAGTCCAGGTTAGCCAAGGAGTACATGGGCCCTAGGCTTGGCAGAAGCCAGTAAGACTGATTTTTGGTTTTGTTTTTAAGGTTATTTATTTATTTTGAGAGAGAGAGAATCCCAAGTAGTCTCCACACTGTCAGCACAGAGACTGATTCAGGGCTTTAACTCATGAACCATGAGATCATGACTTGAGCCAAGATCAAGAGTTTGATGCTCAACCAGCAGAGCCACCCAGGCACCCCAAGACTTGTTTTTGACTAGGGGCCTCTTCATGCAGCATTATAGTTAACTATCCACTCTTGCCCCCAGCTTATCTTCAGAGCAGCTAGAGCCTCTTCCAACCAGGCTTCCTCCCAGGGCCAGAACCCTTGGCCCCAGGCCCCATCAAGATCCCCACAAGACTGGACTGAACCACTATGTGAAACTCTTCAGCTTCTATGCTAGGATGCCCATGGAGAAGGCGGCTCTTGAGATGGTGGAGAAGTGGTGAGTCCTGGACACTCAGAGTAGGGAGACGAGGCCCTCAGATCACGAACAGTCTGTTCAGTCTATCCTACCCCAATCCTCTTTGGCAGCCTAGACAAGTATTTCCAGCATCTTTGTGATGACCTGGAGGTGTTTTCTACTCATGCTGGCCGCAAGACTGTGAGGCCAGAGGACCTGGAACTGCTTATGCGTCGGTAAGTGGGCAAAAGTAGGAAGGTGTGCTGGGTGTGGGAGTGCTGACACTGATTCTGTATCTGTCCTCTGCTATAGGCAGGGCCTGGTCAATGACCAGGTGTCTCTGCACGTGCTTGTGGAGCGGCACCTGCCCCTGGAGTACCGGCAGCTGCTCATCCCTTGTGCATTCAGTGGCAACTCTGTCTTTCCTGCTCAGTAGTGGCCAGGCCTCAACACTCACCTAGTCCCCACATAGGGCCAGTTGGCCCCACATACTCTTCCAGGTCTTCTCCCCCACCTCCCACCATCAATAAAGTGTCAAAAACAGAATGTGCTGTGTTTTTGATGCATACCCTGGGGCCAGCCAGGCTGGGATCAGTACCCCTCCCTCTTCTCAGTTCCTCAGCACAACCTGGAGAGTGGGTTCAGACAAATGATTTTATACTAAAAGTTAGGGATTAGGAGCACTGGATCACTCAGGCTACCCATAGCAGCCCTAGCTTGCAGCCTTCTGCTCTTGAGTCCCCATGCGCCTGAAGTCAATCATCTGAAGCCGTTCTAGGACAATCTGGAGCTGTTCCACCATGCCTTCTTCCTTCTCTTCACCCTCCTCAGGCAGTTCTGTTCTGGGGAGCTGGAAGGCCTGGCTCAAGTAGTTATTCAGGGTCTGTTTGTCCAGGCTGGGATCAACGTTCATCAGGGCTTCACGTATCTTGGGTAGGGTTACTTTATCACGGCTACCCCACAAAGAAAGAGAGATAGGCCTTAACCCTTCCTTTCTGTACCTCAGACCCCAAGATGTCCTCTGCTGAGCTTGAGCAGTATATAGTATCCAGCAACAAGCTCAGAGCACAGGGAGATCCAAGGCCTTGAGATGCCACCCTGTGGCCCAACCTGCAGGACATGCCTATGGCTAAGTAGACCTGAGGACCTCAGGAGTTACTCACAGTTGTAGGCCCAGCTCTTGCTTTAGCTCCTGCAAGTACTCATCCTTTTCAACCATGTATTGTTCCCACAGCTTTTGCACAAAAGGCATACTCTGGCCCTCCTCATCCTGGGAGGGTTCACAAGGCAGGGTGAGGCACATTGGTTGGGGTCCAGCAGAGGCTAGGGCAGGGCTGGGCAAGTTCCTGGACAACCCCAACTCCCCAACACACACACCTACCTCTGTAAACAATAAGCGGTAGTTGAACAAGTCTGTGTTGCTACTGTCGGGATCCCAGCCCCCTGCCTCCATCAACTCCTGAATTCTCTCTTCCTTCTTTAAGGGGAAGGTGCTCTTGAGGACAGTGCTATGGGGAGACACGAGGGCCAACAGGCCTGGCTGAGGCCTACCCACTTATCTTTCTGTACCACTCTGCCAGCCCCACTAGTGCTCAAAAGGGACAAAAAGCATTGAGGCTTTGAGGTCTTCCTGTCAGGCTCCCCTTTCCCCTGCACACTTGGGACCCCGGTCAGAGGAGCTCCACTTGGGCAGGAGTTTCTGGTGGCTGGACTGGTCTCTCACCTTAAGTTTTCCATGGTTATCAGCCCCTCGTTCCTACTGTCAGCATTTGTCATCTCCTTCAGCAACTGTACCAATGTCTCCTTCTGCTTGATGTACACACTCTCACTCCTCTACAGGGAAGGAAGCATTGACTAACTTGCTGCTTCCTGGAGTGGTAGGGATAGAGCTGGCCTATGTTGGGGACAAAGGGTGAAGGACCAGGTCCAACCTCACCTTTCCCATCAAGACTGCGTAGAACTGACTCATGACCTCATTAGAGCGGAAGAGCTTGATATTTTCAAAAATGGTGTAAGCCCAGGCCATGGCATCACCAGGTCCAAAGCGATGCTCCAGGAAATTGAAGAAAAAATCTGGGAATTTCTCTTTCTGCAGGGTCGGGGATAACTGCTTAGTAACCCTGCCCCATGGTGGGTTGGCCCTCCTCCCCAACACCTTGATGGAATTCCCTGGAGGACTCTGGAGGCTATACCAGGCCAAAATGGCCCATAAGATCTGACCTGCTCCTCAATAAGACGTTCCTTCCAGGCATCCTTGAGGAGGTTTACCACATCCTTCTTGGTTGGCTTCTTGTTCTCCACAACACCATCAAATCGAAGGAAAGAGGGGATGGCTTCCCCATAGCCCTGGAAGGTAGAGTGTCAGCTCATCTCTGGGCCCAGGCAGAGCCCAACATGGCTCCCCCAGAATCTCAAGTCCTAACAGCAAGGTCTGGCCGTTCTGACTCTGGCCCCAAGTCTCCCTAACCCAGGGACCCCCTCCCTACCAGACCAGGAAAGAAGTCTTTCTCCCGGAGCAGTCCCTCGCCAATCTCCTCCAGGAGCACATCCACCAGCTGGTCACTGTTCTTGCCCTCCGCCAGCATTTGCCAGCGACTTGGGCCCCCAGCCACCACATCTGCAGGTGGGAAGAGGGAGCTGGAGTCCAAACCACATCGCTGAGCACTCCCTGGGGAGTCCAATTGCCATCATTACCTTCACACTTGGTCCAGTCAGGCCGTGGTGTAGAGGTGCGCTGAATCTCCTGGAGCTCAGAATAAAACTGGTCCCGCTCCTTCAGTGTGGTCATGTGCAACTGCAACAGTATCTCATGCTCCTTGCAGACCTCTTCATAGTCCGCTCTCAGGCTGTCCAGCTATGGAAAAGGTGATTGATCCTTACTACCCACCTGCATGACCCTGCCCTACCCTGCCTGACCTGCCTGCCCACCAGCACCTGCTCCTGCAGCTCCTTGTTGGTCTTCTCCTGCATTTCAAAGTCCCTCCTGGGCACCACATCTCCAAAGTTGGCTTTCATAGTGTTGAGTTCCATCTGTGTGCGGGTCAGGTCTTGCCGGGTCATCTTCAGAGCCAGTGTTAACTTAACGGGGTCCTCGCCCCAGGTGCCTGTCAGGGTACTGGTCAGCTTGTATCACCCTGGCTCTAAGGCATGTAGCCCAGGGCAGCGTTAGAGTGTCCCTCAGGGTTTGTCCTAGGTCCTTTTCTCCCTGCTTGGGAAGCTCTGGGTCTTTCCCATAACACTAATAGCTTAGAACTTTGAGCTTAAACAGAGAAGTCCAGGACATGGGGTACCAGGCCTGTCCTGTTCTCAGGAAGTCTCAGCTGCCAACAGTTGTTTCCTACTTAAACAATGAATCAATGATTCTCAGTCCAACTCAGAATATCCACAGACCCAGGCAGCAGCAAAATTATCCTGCTTCCCCCTGACCCTCTACCACTCCCCCCATGTGAATAAATATGGAATGAACAGACATTAGGGGAGTTGAATGGGGATGAGTGGGGAGACTCCTCTAGTGCCTCAGGGGAGAGAAACCCACCTTAGGCTTACCTGGGGACTGGGCTAGTGACATGTCTTCCCGCTGGTACCGCAGTTCATTCAAGTCTGCAATGAGGATCTTGCGGGCATCTCGCTCACTGAGGTAGTGCAGGTACTCCTCAGCCAAATTCTTCCTCAGTCTGGACACCTGTTGGAAAGGTGGCTGTGTGGTCAAGGGACTGCACTTAGCTAGCTGTCAAAGGGGATGGGATGATGCTTGGTGGCCACATCAGGGCCGGGGAACAGAAAAGGTAAAGGAAGAAGGAGACTGGCCATTCCTGAGAATCCAGCAAAGTGCCAGTGCTTCCTCCTATGGAGAAAGTGGAAGCCAAGAAGCAGGACAGCTGTCATTTGGGAACACATGGAGCCAGTGCTAAGCTGATGATGAAGACAGAATGTGGAAGCAGGGCCTCCAGAGGTAGGTGGTACTTCAGTATATCATCCCAGGCAGAAGAGTAGAGAATTAAGGGGGTCACCTTATTTTTTTTTTAATGTTTATTTATTTTTTGAGACAGAGACAGAGCATGAGTGGGGGAGGGACAGAGAGAGAGGAACACACAGAATCTGAAGCAGAATTTGAAGCAGGCTCCAGGCTCTGAGCTGTCAGCACAGAGCCCGATGCGGGGTTCGAACCCACAAACTGTGAGATCATGACCTGAGCCGAAGTCAGAAGCTTAACCGACTGAGCCACCCAGGCACCCCAAGGAGGTCATCTTAGTGCCCAAGGCCTCAGATCACCCCTGGGCTAGGGGTAGCAGTAATTCAGGGAGTTGGTCATCAACTACTCCTATTCACCTCGCTCTGCAATGAGATCTTCTCCTCGTTCTTTTTGTCAATGAGTTTTAGCAAATTCATCTTCTCTTTCTTCAACATGGAGATTTCATATCTCTCCTCAGCCCTCATGGCCAGGATCCTCTCGTTGCAGTCCTCATTCACAGTGACAAGCTTGGCCTTCAGGGGCTCCAGAGCCCGAATCTTCTCCCTCTGGTGGGCTAAGCAAGGACAGGTAGGAGACTCCCTTTGGGACCATGGAGAGGAAACAGCCAGGAGACACTGATCCAAGGTCACAGTGAGTGGCTATGTCTCTTGCAAACTCCAGGAGTCTATGCATGCCTTGTTGAAAACATGGCCCCTGCTTAAGGCCTTCCTCCATTTACTTTTAAACCAGAGAGATAGTCTAGTTGAGGACTGGGATTTCATCTATGCCCTTTCTCTCTATAGCCTTTAGTCCTACTGTTGTACCATGCCCAGCACCTCCCAAGCCTGATTGAGGAACCTCATTACTTTCCTGAGGTACTCCCTCCCTCCTGGGCTTCACTCTCAATATTAAAGTTGCTATCTTTCCTTCAGATATTGCCTTACCATACTTCCCAAGGACAGGAGGTGGTCAGGTGCTCTATCACAGGACAGTGTAAGCAAAAAGGCTGAGCAAGGCTTGGTGACCTCAAGGCCTAATTAGTAGCTGCCCCAACACTGCTGCATAACCCCAGAAGGTAAGAGTTGGATCCTCCCCATGCCTTCCAGATTGGACCCAGACACAGAGGCTGCAGTCTTACCCAGCATCACCTCATATGCATTCTTGATGGAAGATAGCAATGGCTTGTACGTTTTAAAGTCCTCTATGAAGAACTCAAAGATTTCTCTGTAAGGCTGGCAAGAAAAGGGGACTTGTCACCTCCTGGCCTATAGCTGCCACTCTGTTAAGTTTAGAAATATTGTAGCATGAAGCTTCCTGGTGACCCACATTCAAATAAATGCCCCTGGGCACCACATGGGTTTCAGTGCCAGGAAGCTGAGGGGCATCTCTGACCCTCTCAACTGTTCTCTGGAGGCTTCTCCTGGTACTGCCTCTGAAGCCTGGCAGATAACCTGGGTCAGGGCTGCCCACTCTGTATCTGAGCCCCACTCTGGCTCTAGGCAGCCAGCCTCCTCCAAGCACTGTGCCTTAGTTAGCCTCTCACCATCATCCCCTTGCCATCATACAGACCTGTGAGGGCAAGAGGAGATTGAAGGCTCTAGCTTTGTATTCTGACCTTCAAGTAAAGGTGTGGGTTCCTGTCCAATTTGTACACGTAGAAGTTTTTGGGCACAGCATTATGTCCTGGAGTTAGCACAGGCTCTGGAATCAGCCCTGAGTTCATATCTCATCCCTACTACTTCACAGCTGTATGCCTTCTCTGAATGTCTGCTTCCTTGGTGATGTACCTTCTGCCTATGAGATTGTATACAAGGCCCCACTCAGGGCCTGGCACACAGATGGTGCTCAGCAAGTGCTTCTGTCTGTGACTAAGTCAGAAGTAAGGGATTTTCTGTCATCACCCCTGTTTGAACAGGGATTTTGGTGATTCCCTCCTTAATATGTGCCAGTATCTAATCTCCATCTAGGTTTCTCTGTGTCTGGGCTAAGTTCCCCAAGCTTGGGTCTGTCATCTCTGGGCTGATAAACACTGTATGACCCCTGTCTGCTTAATTGCCAGGATTCAGGCTCCATTCACTGAGGTCCAACAACCCAAACTAGGCACTGGGGACTAGGAACTGGAGACAGCAGTCAGTCCATCTGACTCAGGTATGGAAACTCAAGCCTCAGGAGTTTTGGTTCCATACTGGCAGCTTTGCCTGCTCGCTGACTTTGTCATAGAATTTGTTTCCCTTACCAGGAATAGGGACCCAAAAGAGAAGGGAGAGGATAGTCTCTCCTGCAGTCTGAATGCTCAGTCCTAGTGAGTTAGGTTTCCTCCCACCTGTCCTCCTGCCCTCCCCACAGTTATTCTGTGGCTCTGACCTGCAGCCTCAGCTCCTGGGTGGAATCTGTGCTCAGGTCCAGCAGGAGGAGCTCCTTGCGTAGGTAGTTCTCTAGCTGCTCCAGGTACCTTGGCTTAGTAGTGCCCAGGGTCTGCTGACAACTACTGCAGGGTATGGTGGAATGAGATGTAATGGGCACAACACAGGGCTCTTGCATCCTTGGTCTGGGGCAGCACACATCCTTGTGCTGTCTCTGGGCCCAATGCTGGGTCTGTACCAGCCCATCCACCACAGTGCTGACCTTGGCTTACCCTGTTTGTTTCCGGTAATCATTTGAACAGGGCTTTCGATTATGCAGAATGGTCTGACCACTGGTGTATGAGGGCCATGGGGACAGGTGCCTACCAATGGAGAACTGACAGGACTGCAGGAAGAGACAGGTGAGGTTAACCAAGGCAACATCGCTCCCATTCCTGATGCTCCTCTCCATCCTCCTCCCTCTACTCTTAATTTTCCCCCAAACATCTCTTTCTCTCTTTTTTAAGTAGGTTCCATGCCCAACATGGTGCTTGAACTCATGACTCCAAGATCAATCAAGAGTCACATGCTATACCAACTGAGCCAACCAGGCACCCTTCCCCAACACCTCTCTCCCTCTCTTTCTTTTTTTTATTTTATTTTTTTTTTTTGAGAGAGAGAGACAGAGAGCAAGCAGGGGAGGGGCAGAAAGAGATGGAGACAGAATCTGAAGAAGGCTCTAGACTCCGAGCTGTCAGCACAGAACCCAACATGGCTCAAACTCATGAGCTGTGAGATCATGACCTTAGTCAAAGTTGGATGCTTCACCGACTGAGCCACCCAGGAACCCCCCCAACATCTCTTAATATGGTTCATAATTAAGAATGTGGGCCCTAGCAGCAGGTAGTGACTAAAGCCAAAGCAGATTGCCAGGTGGGGATGGGCCCTGACTGGAGGGGACCAGAATAGGCTAACATCTTGGAATAGTTGGTGATAATGTCTGTCATGTTCATTCAGTAAAGCTGAGAGGAACCAAGGTCACTCTGGGAGAGGACGTGTATCTTAGGTTTAGAGGCAGGGTACACAGACTGCCTGGGTAGCATCAACACCTCAGGGAAACAGCAAGAATTTTTTTTAATGTTTTATTTTATTTATTTTTAAAAATTTTTAAATGTTTCTTATTTTTTTTAATGTTTTTTATTTATTTTTGAAAGAAAGAGACAGTGTTAGCAGGGGAGGGTCAGAGAGAGAGGGAGATACAGAATCCGAAGCAGGCTCCAGGCTCCGAGCTAGCTGTCAGCACAGAGCCCAACGCGGGGCCCGAACCCATGAACCATGAGATCATGACCCAAAGTCGGATGCTTAACTGAATGAGCCACCCAGGCACCCCTGTTTTATTTATTTCTGAGAGAGAGAGCAACAGAGAGGGCAAGGGGCAGAGAGAGAGGGGGACACAGAATCTGAAGCAGGCTCCAGACTCTGAGCTGTCAGCAGTGTCAGCTGTCAGATGTGAGGCTCAAATTCACGAACTGTGAGATCATGACCTGAGCTCACTATGCACCCCAACAGCAAGAATTTTAAAGAGCTACCAGGGCACCTTGGTGGCTCAATCAGTTGAGCGTCTAACTTTGGCTCAGGTCATGATCTCACAGCTTGTGGACTTGAGTCCTGGTTTGGGCTCTGTGCTGACAGCTCAGAGCCTGGATCCTCTTTCAGATTCCATGTCTCTCTCTCTCTCTGCCCCTCTCCTGCTCACGCTGTGTGTGTGTGTGTCTGTCTGTCTCAGAAATAACATCAAAAAAATTTTTAAAAATTAAAGTGCTATATGAGTAGGGGCCAATGTCCAAGGAGAGCAGGGTGGTTGAGGCTGAGGTCTGGGGTGGCCAGGGTAGAGGGAGTCAGAGATGGAGCAGCAGCTTTATGCAGAAGGGCTGTCCTCTCAAAGCCTTACTTAATTGCTGTGGAAAAATTAATAAATTCCTGAGTACCCAGAAATTAGAAAACTCCTAAGTGTCTAAAAAACTGAAGTAGTCATGGAATGTTTACAAAAAGTTTTAATGTGGAAATATGCTAACCCTTTAGCTCTAAGAGTTAAGTAAAGCATGAAATTAGGGAATAAGCATAACTAGGTAAAAATGGAAGTCCAGAGAAAACCAGAAGAAATAATCTAAAAAGTTATCAACAATTACTATTCTCTAATGATAGGCCATTGGATGCTTATTTTTCTATAAATGTACCTTTTTCAAAATTTTCTGGGGCGCCCGGGGACAGGGGTTGAGTCCAACTTCAGCTCAGGTCATGATCTTGAGGTCCATGAGTTCAAGCCCACATCTACTATCTGTGCTGATAGCTCAGAGCCTGAAGCCTACTTCGGATTCTGTGTCTCCCTCTCTCTCTGTCCCTCCCCTGCTCATGCTCTGTCTCTCTCCGTCTTTCAAAAATGAATAAACATTAAAAAAAATTTTTTTAAATAAAGAAAGCCTTAAGCTTTCTTTTTGTTTGAGAACTGTCAAGAATAAATATTTTTAAAATGCCAAGTAATCCTGAAAGACACCGGGGAATAATAGATTTTTCAGACTTTGAGAAGGCCAGGACTTGTGTTCCGTCTGCCGCTTCTGTGGGGAGAAAACATGGTCATCCTACATTGATTCCGAGGCAAGTGTGTCTTCCCCGTCTTGGTTATTACCAACTAGCCTCCACTAGCTGATGGGTACGTAAAAGAGATATTCCACAGGCAATCCTAGCTCTCTGCTTCCTCCTGCTGGTGAAAACGGGAAGGGGCGTGGTGAGGGGGCGAGGGGTGGGGCGAGGAAGCGGGGGAGTGGGGCAAGGGAGGTAGCAGTGCCCTCTAGTGGTTAAGGATGGTGGTGTGCCGCTGCAAGAAAGTGGGTAGGCCCAGGTACACTGTGGGGTGGCAGCTCCGTGGAGTGGGGAGCATGTGCCCCAAGTCTTCGGGTCTTCCGAGGCCTTGGCTGCACTTGGTCTCTGCGAAGAGTCTACAATGACCCCCTTTCCCTCTCTGGAGTCTGGGTCCCCACGTTGGGAGTTTCCATCCTCATAAAGTGTGGGTCTCGTGTGTTCTCAAATTCCCCATAGGGGACACACACAAAGAAAACCACAAAGTACAAAATGCTCCACTGTGAGCTGGACTTATAAATTTGCTAAACTGGGTTTAAACTAATAATAATAAAATGTGTTTTTTCATCTGATTCAGACAATGGCTGATTGCTAATTAAATAATTACAGTCCTATGATCAGATCACAAAAGCCCAAAAGTACTTAATAAGACAGCATTCATTATTTTTTTAAGTAAGGTGTACGCCCTATAAGGGACCTAAACTCGATACCCAGGGATTGAGTCTCACACTCTATGGAATGGGCCAACCAGGTGCCCCGAGACAGCATTCATTTTTATATAAAATATTAAAAGAACAGGAATGGAGGAAGGACAATTTCCCAAGACTAGTAGGATCTCTTACCTCCAACCCGAAGCAAGCAACATGAGGGGGGAACATCCCTTTACTCTTGCCTTCACACATTTACTCACAGCATTATGGAGATCTCAACATATGCCAACCAACTCAAGTACCCTATCAGGCATCAGGGCCATGTAGAAAAAAACATAGTCACAGCCTGCAGGACCTTGGTAGATCTCATCCCAGCACCTAGCACAGTGCCTGGCATATGGCAGACTTCATGAAAAAAATGAGGTCCACTCCAGAATGTTGAAGTGCAGACGAAGGGTGTCAGTGGGCTGGGGCTGAGTCTCTCTCTGCCAGGGGAGGTCTGGAAAGGCTTTTCAGATGGGGTGCAGCCAGTGTGCACACTTCTACCCTGGAGCCTGATGGGTCTGGCCACTGTAAGCCACACTCTCCTCTCCTGACTGGAGAGAAGCTGCTCTGGGGGGCATGTTTCAAGTGGGTGGTGCCTTTGGGTTGCAGAGAGGGAGGCAGATAGGGTCTGGGAGCTGACATTTGGGTTTCCAGCAAGATATTGCCACTAACCAGTGTCTTCTGTCTCTGAGAAAACTTTTGATTCTGGATGCTCTTGGTTTCTGTGAGGAAGGGGTCATCTTTGGTCACTTCTGAAGGCTGTATGTATGTTCTGCACAGAAAAGGGGAAGACAGTGGTAAATGACAGAGTTCTGAGTAGGGAGCACCATCACCCTTCCCAGATCCACAAGACATGGCCTCTTTTTCCCTGTAGAGCTAGGCTCGGGGTCTTCTCAGCAGTGCCTACAGATTCACAGAGATGCTGCCAACAAGCTCCTGGCCCTGGGCCCAGAACATTTTCCTACATTCCTGGAAACCTTCTCATGCTAAGAAACTCATCAATTCTTATGGTGACAGGATACCTTCATGAGTGTCCTGCATGAGCCTAGAGAACTCTGTGGACTTACACTTTCATTCAGTGTTCAGAGGAGTTTCATGTTTGTGACTGGCACATGCTGGGGGTGTGATACCAAAGGCAAGTGGTATAGGACAAGAAGCACAGGGCCCGAGGTCCAAGAGCTGGTGCGTGAGTCCCCATCGTGCACTTACTGGCTGAAGGACCTAGGGATTTACATCTGGGATTCCAACAGGAATCCCCAGGCAAGTCATTTGACCTCTGTCAGCCTAGTTTGCTCATAAGGAAATGGAGACAATTCTTGCTTTTCCTATCTCACAAAGTTGTTGTGAACTTTAATAAGAGAAAAAGAGATAAGCAGAAACAGTCTGTAAACTGCAAGGAGCTGTGCAGATGTTAATGACAGTAAGATGGGAGAAAAGTGGATTCTAAGGAGAGTTTTAGCTCCTAGCCCTCTTGGGAGGGAGGACCATCCTCGCTCATGCTAGGAAGACATTTGGGTATCAACAGGGAGGGCTGCCCATATGCAGGCAGATCCAGGTGAAGAAAAGGGAAAAGTAATTCCAGAAATCCATGGTGGTGGTAGGTGGGGGTCATTTATGCTGCCAGACAGACCTGTGTCTTCATTCCCTGTGCTAGCCAGTGACCTTGGGCATACTGTTTAACCTCTCTGAACCTCAATGTCTTTGTCCATAAAAGGAGATGAGGACTACTTGTACTCCAGAGAGGTTGAGAGCAGTAAATGTGAACTCAGTTGGGAAACCCTGTCCTGCAGGGTTCCTTAGTCCTACTCTGTGAAGCAGTGACACCCCAAACTCTAGTTCTCTCTTATCTCTCAATCAAACAGGTGTGAACAAACCATACCAAATAAGCAGCTGCTATAGAGAAGGAAGGGTTTTTGCATTCATGCACTGTCTCCCTCTCTCAAAAATAAATAAACATAAAAACAATAGTCACATGCTCTATGGACTGAGCCAATTGGGAACTGACCCTATATTTTCACTTTATTTATTTATTTAAATACTTTTTTAAAGTTTATTTATTTATTTTGAGAGAGAGAGAGAGAGAGAGAGCGAAGCTGGGGAGGGGGCAGAGAGAAAGGGGAACAGAAGATACAAAGGCTCTGTGCTGACAGCAGAGAGCCCAATGCATGGCTAGAACTCATGAACTATGAGATTATGACCCATGCTGAAGTCAGACGCTTAACTGACTGAACCATCCAGGTGTCCCAACTTTATTTATTTTTTAAATATTTATTTAACTAATCTCTAGACCCAACATGGGGCTGGAACTCATGACCCAGAGCTCAAAGAGTTATATGCTTTGCCAACGGAGCCAGCCAGGTACCGCTATATTCCTACTTCAACGGTGGAGAAAACTCAAGTTATGTGACAGATGGCAGGCAGTGGGTTTGACAGTGGTATGTCCTGGTATTAAGGGTTTTTTTTTTTTTTAAGTTTATTTATTTTGATAGAGAGAGTGAGAGAGCATGGGAGGGGGGGAGAGAGAGAGAGAATCCCAAGCAGGCTCTGCACTATCGGTGTAGGCCAGACACGGGGCTCAAACCCATGAACCAAGAGATCATGACCAGAACTGAAACAGAGTCGGAGGGATGGATGCTTAACCGAGTTATCCAAGCGCCCCTCAAGCTGCTAAGTTCTATCCACAAAACTACTGTGGCAGGGGTGTGAAGATGAAAGGAGAAAGCCAATGGGAAGCAGAAACCTCCCCCAGGGAAATGCACAATTTGAAGGTCACTTTTAGATGATTCTGCTGACATATTTATAGTACTAAGATCTGGCCTATCCTTCATCACCTGGCCCTGTTCTAAGTGGAGCTGGAGGCGGACACCCACACTGTGCCTCTAAGGGAAACACCTTAGCCCAATGTACATTACTAAATATTGATAAAGAATATGGACAGGAACCAATGATGTTTTGTTCTGCCACCAAATTCAGCCTCAGCAATTACTTATATTATGCTTCCTTTTTAAAAAAAAGACTTTTTTAAATGTTTATTAAAAAAATTTTAATGTCTTTATGTCATTTTGAGAGAAAGAGAGACAGAGAGTGAGCAGGGGAGGGGCAGAGAGAGAGGGAGGAGACACAATCTGAAGCAGGCTCCAGGCCCTGAGCTGTCAGTACAGAGCTTGATGTGGGGTTCTAACCCACAGACTATGAGATTGTGACCTGAGCCGAAGTCAGATGCTTAACCAATTGAGCCACCCAGGCGCCCCTAAATGTTTATTTATTTTTGAGGAGAGAGGGAGACCAGGGGAGGAGCACAGAGAGAAGGGGACAGAGAATCTGAAGCAGACTCTTCACTGTCAGCCCAGAGCCCAATGCTGGGCTTGAACTCAACAAACTGCAAGATCATGATCTGAGCTTCAGTTGGACGCTGAACCAACTGAGCCACCCAGGCACCCCTATGCTTCCTTCTCTTTTTTATATGTTTGTTTGTTTATTATTTTTTAAACATAAGAGATTCTTTTTTTCTAATTGTTTTTTACATTTATTTATTTTTGAGAGACAGAGTGAGACAGAGCTTGAGCAGTGGAGGGGCAGAGAGAGAGGGAGACACAGAATTGAAGCAGGTTCCAGCCTCCCAGCAAGCATTCAGCACAGAGGCCGACCCGGGGCTCAACCCCACAAACCGTGAGATCATGACCTGAGCTGAAGTCAGACGCCCAACCAAGTGAGCCACCCAGGAGTCCCTATATTTATTTATTTTTGAAAGAGAGAGAGAGAGAAAGAGAGAGCGTGAGTGAGCTATTGAGCGCAAGCATGAGCAGGGGAGAGGCACACAGAGAGGTTGGGAGGCCGAATCTGAAGCAGGTTCCAAGCTGATGGCACAGAGCCCTAATTGGGGCTTGAACTCACAAACCGCAATATCATGACCAGAGTTGAAATTGGTGGCTTAACTATTGGAGCCACCCAGGCGTCCCCCTATGCTTCCTTCTTAAAATAAATGGTGATTCTTCTTCTGAATCTGTTTCATATCCCTTTCAAACATGACTGCAATTTCCTAAATCACTCCTGTGGTGGGTAACAACACTTTTTCTCAAGCCTGATGTCTGGTTCTTATAGGTTCATTCTAACTCTGGATAAAATAATCAGATAATTTCCTGAATTTTGTAGGCTTTCTCTGTTGAGGTAGCAAATCCTGAAGAATTAGAGTTTAGGTGAGATCAAGTTTTTGCATTGGAAATGAGTCGAAGGGAGAAACTACCTTTATTAAACAACTGAATGCTTAGAATATGCAAGAACTGTTTTGAGAGCTTTGCGTATTCTGCCTAAATTTTCCCAACAATGTTTGTGAGGTGGGCTGTATCATCCCCATGTTTGAGATACAGAAGCAGAGGCCCAGAACTTAAGAGACTTCTCAGGTTCCCAAAGCTAGAAAGATTTTTAGCCAAAATTTTTGTTTTATTATGTACATTTTGTGGCTAACAGAACTGGTCACATTTTGCAGTGCCCAGAGGTTGCAACCCCTGCATAGACAGCAATTCGATAAGCATCTTTGTCATAAACCAATGGGTGAAGAGGCTGTGTATCTCTGTGGCTAACAGCTAAGGAGTCTCACATGGCTGGGTTCAAATCCTAGCTTAACCATTTATAAACATGCGTAAAACACATGATCTCTCCAGGCTTCTATTTGTAAAATGGAGATACTACTACTTCATAGAGTTATGAGTTAAATATGCTATGTATAAAGCACTTGGCACGTCATATACACTCAATATAAAGGAGCTGGGTCTTATTTACGTTAGTACGCCGGCCCTTTTGCTAGCACGTAATGTCTGCCTTGTTTCTGCCCCAGAAATCCTGTGGGGCTGAAGCCCCGAACCAATGGACAGAAGCTTTTCTCTCTCTGCAAGTTCTCCAAACCCTCCTCTCCGCCCTCAGTCTGGCCAGCGCCTACCTCGAAGCGGTCGCGAAGCTGGAGCACCGCGGCTTCGGGGAGGCCATGACCCTGGGGCAGCCGGGCACCCAGCACCAGCTGCCTGGGAAGCCGTGGTAGTGTACAGCCTGTCGCTATGGCGACGAGGCGCCAGCATCCCAGAGGCGGGGGCGGGGTCAAGGTTGTTCCACGCCCCCTAACCCCAAGCCCGAAGGCTAGGAGGAAAGCCAATTAACAAAGGTGGACTCGGACCCGGGAGCAGGGTTCCCTCAGTCAATCACTACAGTGGACATGACCCTAGCTATCAAAACTGAGCGAGGGGATAAACTGGCTGCGAGGGAAAAAGGGAAACTGAGAGCCTGGAGCTACGTTGCCAGTGGGAATTGTAGTTTTTGGTGTCCTGAAGCCTCGGCCGAGCAGGCTTATGACTGAGCAGATTTGTACTACATCTCCCAAAGTTCTTTGTGATCTCGGGTTGACCCGCCTTTGGAGAGCTCTGCATTGTGGGATATAGAGTCCGAAATGTGGCAATGTCGAAAGAGAGGTGCGGACTCGGACTCAGTTTCCCTGCGGCCTCAGTAGGCTCGCAGGCCATTGGCTGAGCCGGGAGGATCTGGTCCCGCTCTTCCCCGCCCCCCAGTGACACAATAGCAGCTCCTTCCAAGATGGCGGCGGCGGCGGCAGACTCGGGAGCTGGGAGCCCGCAGGCTGGAGATTCCTCTGGCGGGGGCGCTGGGGGCGGGCTGCCGTCCCCCGGGGAGCAGGAGCTGAGTCGACGCCTGCAGCGCCTGTACCCCGCGGTCAACCAGCACGAGACGCCTCTGCCGCGCTCCTGGAGCCCCAAGGACAAGTACAACTACATCGGCCTCTCCCAGGGCAACCTCCGGGTCCACTACAAAGGTATCGGCCTGTATGGCCCGCTGGGGTCGGGCGGAAGGCTAAAGCATTTGCTGGGCGGCAATGCTGCCCGGGCCCTGCCCCATCACGTCCCTTCCCGGGCCTGGGTGCTCCGGCTTAGGCCTTAGCTCCTGTGAGGTGTGCAGGGTGTTGAGGCTGACCAGGGCCGAGGGTCGACTGCCTAGACTGCTCTGCCCTGAGACGCCTCATGTCAAGAGAATTGCAACAGGTGTCCATACCCATGCTGGGCTGGACCTTCCATCCCAGGGCCTTCCTGCTTGTCCTGGGATAGCTCCAACTCCAGCTGGATCCTTCACCACTGCTTAACTTTCGAGTGTCTGAAGAAAAGGGTGGTCGCATCCCCTCTATTAGCCAGAAGTTTTTGGGTTTGCTCATCTGCCAGACATCACAGACAGGGCTTGGAGTTTTCTACCAAAGTTGAGGGGAGTACTCTTCCAGAACTGCCTCCACCTCCCCTTTTCGCCCAGGTGAGCTGCCTGTATTCTGAAGAGATTGCCAGTAGCACTTGGGAATCTCTCACATCTATGCATATTGCCTGTACCTTCTTTTAGTTTGTATGGGAGACAGTGGCTCTGGCAGGACTACTGTTCGCAAGAGGAGGTGAGCGGACGGTGGGAGGTTGATGTGTTTGCTCAGTTGTTGTTTAGTTATTCCTTGAACAACATAAAGGCTTCCTCTGGCCATGAAGGGGTGAAGTTGCCATGGAGCAGAAAAGAATGAGGTTTCTATTTACATTTCTTCTGAAATTTTTTCCTTGTTCTCTCCTGTTAGGTCATGGCAAAAATCACAAAGATGCTGCCTCAGTGCGTGCCACCCACCCCATACCTGCTGCCTGTGGCATTTATTACTTTGAGGTGAAGATTGTCAGCAAAGGAAGAGATGGGTAAGCCCCTTTTCACCACCTTCTTTACCCCAGCACTGAGCTGTTCCCTGTGGTCAGAGTTTGATGTCTCCTGGCTGACACTTGTGACTGATGCGAGCTGCTGAGCCACATGGGTCTGGGCTGCAGAGGGTTGAATAGTGAGCTGCCTCTGTTACCTGACTGTGGGCATGGCCTGGTCTAAGCAGAAGCCCTTGGTAGCAAGCAGGTGCATTGGGGATAGAGGAGGGGACTTCTCTCTCTTTTTTTAAATTTTTTAAATGTCTTTTATTTATTTTTTGAGAGAGAGAGAAACAGTGCGAGCAGGGGAGGGTTAGAGAGAGAGGGAGGCACAGAATCTGAAGCAGGCTCCAGGCTCTGAGCTAGCTGTCAGCACAGAGCCTGATGTGGGGCTTGAACCCACGAATTATGAGATCATGACCGGAGCCGAGGCCGGATGCTTAACCAACTGAGCCACCCAGGCGCCCTGGGACTTCTCTTGAGTGATGATGTAATGAAATACCTCACAGGTCAAGGAAACAAGTAAAAAGTTTATATGAACAATTCAGTGTCCAGAATGGGGTTTCCTCCACTGCTGTGTGGTGTTTGTGACTTCCCTCCTTTCACATTCTTGCTTTATTCAGGGTTCTTTTTTTATGGCATTTAGTCATGTAGAGGCCCCTCTAGGCTTCAAAGAGAAAGTAGAGTCTTCCTAGCATTCATCACAGCTGTGGCAGCCACTGGCCTGTCATCTCAGGGTAAACAGCATGCGCATGGTCAGAATCAGGTGACCTTGCTGCTCATAAACTTGTTTTTCAGTCCAGGGATTTGAACACCAGTTGGACAGCTTTAGGAAACCTCATTAAAGTCAGCATTAGGGAGGCTCCCCATTTTAGGGTGATCTAAGCAGACACAGGAAATCAGAGGGGAGATTTCTCATTTTTCTTTTTTTCCTTCTTCTTCCAGTCTACCTTTTTTTTTTTTTTTTTTTTTACCATGATTGTGACAAAGCAGCTCTTTAACTTATAAAGGAACATGATTTCAGCTTTCTTGGTAAGGTTTTCCTCATCAGACCTTAGTTCTGATGTGGGAAGTTGGCCAACTACACCAGTAACCTTCATGCCAACCCTGAGTGTGTGTTCTGGAGCATTCAGAATACTTCGATCTCCTAGGGACTGTCCCTCTTATGGTGCATGCAGAATGTCCAGCCAAGGGACTGTGCTGGAGGATTACCATAGTCGGAGGTTTGCACGCTTCCTCAGTGAAGTCGTCACATCCTTGCCTGGGACAGCTATGTGGTCATGAGTAGATGGTGGGACTTCAATCTCCTTGTCTATACTATGGGGAGCTAGGCTAGTATCTAAGCTGCCTTTAACCCCCAGTATTCTGTGATTCTGAAATTTTGATCATGGCAAGCTGTTTCATCTTTTCACTTTTATCCCCATTTAGTGCATTTACGGATATGAAACATACTATTGGAGAATCTTAGTTTCCATTTTCCCTTTCCACCATCTAATAAAAACACATATATACATATAATGTGTTTGAACTAGTATAAATGAGAATGATCTCTTAAAACAACAAAACGAAACAAACACTGCAAAATAATTTTAGTATAGACTGAAATGGTGGTGGAAGGGGCCTCATTGCCAAAGAAACTGAGGGGTATTTCTTAAATCTGTAGGGAGGAAAATCACTTGTTTTCTTTGTAGTACTTATCATGATAACTGCTGAGCTAGTGAGAAAAGAACAATTTTTCAGAAGGGGAGTATTTACATGTAGATACCTGAATTCCTTCAACTGGCTTTTCACATTTCAGTTGTAAGTGGATCTTGCTGGAAAATGCCCTGCGTCTTATTGGATTGCCTTACTGTAGGTGTTGCCTGCACATCTAAAGAAAGTTGGATGTCTTCTAGCTTCTTTACCCAGCATTTAAAAAGCCTCAGGTCCTATGTGTTTGTATTGGCCTGCTTTAATTGACCACTGTCAGATGGCAAGTATGTGAATGTCTTCTCATGGCTTCTTTATGGAATTCTTGAAAGCCTTCTCTTGGCTAGAATGTAGCCAGATATTGGTGTGGCCCAGGAGTGGTTTTGAGGAGTCCAAGGGCAGTTACAAGGCAGAAAGTGATCAGCTTGTTTTTTGTTTCCTGTTGATATTTAAGGTGTGCTTCTGACCTGGGTTTGGTCTGTGACTCTGGTGTTAACTGGTTGTATTGCTTTCCTGTATTATCTAGTTCAAGCCTCACAGCATCTCCGGAAAGTGGCTGGAGCAGATGATAATTTACCTGTTTTGTCAGTGAGCCCTTACCTCTAGAATGTTGGGGGCCTACCCTGTCACACTGCTTTGGGTGTGCAGTGGAATAGTCTAACTTGTTAGATGCCTTTGCCTGATCCCAGACATGTGTGTCCATGCTGTTGCTGACTTTCCTCATTGAGTCCATTCCCTGGGTAGAGTGAAGGAATGTCCAGTTGGATTCTTAGGGGATCAAAGTGTTCTTAGGGGACAGAGCTACAAAGTGTTAAGTGCTTAGTGGGGCTAGAGAAATGTGGTATACTCTTTACTGGACTTGATTGACTTACTGAATCTGTAAACTTGTTTTTCTCTAGATTTGAGTACATTTGTAAAAGGTATTTATGAACCCACTTCCCACTGTCATTTTCAGAAAGGCTTTGTTCTCTGATGATACCTTTTGTAGAAGAATATACTAATCAAGTCTAGCTATGAAGTTTCATTTGAGGGGTTCATGGAGTATTTATTCATACCTACTATGTGCTAGGCCCATGAGTATAGGGAGAATAAAGGTAAAGGTAAAGACAGCACAGCCCAGCTTTGTCCTCAGGGCTATTTTGTACTCAGGTCAGAGAGTGGACTGAAATGTTCTTTGCAAGAGGCGGCCGAATGTGGGCTTGGTTTTGAGAGATGGGCAGGAATTTCTTAGGTAAGACCTGTTGGACCTACAATGAGTCTGGTTGGTAACTGGCTTGGAGTCAGGGAGCTGGACATTCTGGGCACTCCTTAAATGTAAGAGAGAGCTGAAGAAGGAGGGGCTATGTTTGAGCTAAGAGCTTGGCACAAATTGATGGGCTTCAGCTGCATTTTGCTGAGTCACCAATGCTAGGAACCTCAGGAGTGGGTCTGGTGGGGTGAGGAGACATCAGAGCCCTGCTGGTGGTGCCAGGAGATAAGGGCATCTGGGTTGATTTTGTTAGAAAGCCAATGAGGCCCCAAAGCTGAGTATTCCTAGGGGAAATGATTATTGAGGCAGAGTTTGTGGACCTGTGGGTGTCCCTGGCTCTTAGTGATGAAACATGGAGGGTGTGGCTGGCCAGGCTGACAGATGCTCCAATGTGACCCTCAAAATAGATTGTAACATCATCCCAGCAGGAGCAGCCTCCTGACATGTGATGGGTGGCTCTACCCAAGAACAGTAAGCCTGGGCTGGAGCACTGGATGGAGTTGAGGCGGGGCTCTTTTCTGCAGCTGGGGCCCAGGCCCAGGCCCTGACCACAGTCAGCCTGCCTCTGCTTGAACTTGCAGCTGACTTCCTTTTGCCAGGCAGCAAAGCATTCATCATTAATTCTGTACACCACAATGAGGCACCATTGTTTAGTTTCAGTCCCAGGCTGGGTCCCATGAGCACAGGCACAGGACCCATCTAGAGAGGAGGCAGATATACCTATGCACATGACCTCACAGGATGGTATAGAACAGGCCAGTCTATAGTGTACACTATACCCAGGAGTGGCCTAGCGGTTGGGCTTCCTCCTGTACCTGAAAGTTTGGGGAAACCTTCATAAAAGAGGTGATGATGCTAAATCTGGAAGGATAAATTAGAGGCTTTCAGGTTCTTACTTTGTGAGAAGCAGATGCTCTAGGTAGACGTAATCATGCATAAAAAGATGAGGAACACAGAGCACAAGGTAGGCAAGGGCCAGATTGGAATCCCCTCGCAAAGG
Organism: Suricata suricatta; assembly: GCF_006229205.1. NCBI lineage: Eukaryota > Metazoa > Chordata > Mammalia > Carnivora > Herpestidae > Suricata > Suricata suricatta. The sequence goes on from NC_043715.1 coordinate 17,522,950, forward strand.
AGCATGGGGTTTATCTTGAGGTCAATAGCATTATTTGAGGACTTTGATCTACCCATATTTTTGAGAGTGGATAGAATAGAAGGGGCTGCTGCTCTGGTTCAGCCAGGCCCTTCTGGGTGAGAGCCCTGTTCAGTGTGGGCCAGTAGCTTTAGGTCCTACACTCCAGGCATGGTTTTCCAAAAGCAGATATCTTCTCTCTCTTGGCTGGTCTGTCTTCCGTATAGAAGAGGGATGTTGAAGACTGGTGGTGAGAGAGGCTTCCTGGGGGTGAAAGACTCTACCTGTCCTTATTCTTTGGTTTTTTGGTTTTTGCCAAGTCCCACCTGAAAGACAACACTGTCCGTAATTTTCCATGGAGACCCAGAGAGCCACTCACTCAATTAGCATCTCACCTGCCATGTTCCTGGTCTGGAGAGCAACTTAAGTTCGGGCCCTCTGGGCTAGAGACAGCATATGGCTGGTCCCTCACCCTGGGTTCCCTCACTCCAGTCTCTGTACATTGTACAGAGCCATTGAGAAGTAGGTGATTATCTGTGGACCTGGGGAAGGCTTTGTCCTACCTGCTCTTAGAAGTAGGGTCTGTCCTTGCCCAAGGCAAGTACAGATGGTGGTGCCCTGTTCTTCCTTACTGCCCTCCAGTTCTGATGGCTTCATGGACAGATGCTGAGCTTTGGGTTGTATCTCTCCCGAGTAACACATTGCACTGTTTCTGGAGATATGGAATATTTGGGATCTGGAATGTCCTGGAGTGTGGTATTGCTTACCTGTGTTGGGAGTTAAATCCCAGGTCTAGCTGAAGCTCTGGTACAGGGCGAGAGGACTGAAGGCCACATGGTACCCACTTTTCTGGTAGGACTTGTTCCTGCACTGAGTACATCTGAGTCCCTGGGACCTCCTTGCTTTCTTTATGTCATCACTCAGGCGCCAAGTTGCGAGCTGAGAGTGGGGAGTATGGCTTCTTTCTTTATAACTGGGGACTTCCTTAGTCAAGCATCAGCCTCTAGAGAAAATCCTAAAATTCACTGCATATCCCTCCTCCCCAGTTCCTGTCCCCATTGCTTTTTGTTTTCTGGAATGTTTGTTCTGTTCCCTAGATGGGTCACCATGCAAGGGAGATTCCCGATTTGAGGGGAAGCAGGAATAGCTCATTGGGCTAGAGTACAGGAGGATGGACTGAACAGCTCTGTATGGCAAACATGTTGTGCTATCCTATTCTGGGGCCATTGGGAAAGAATCAAGGGTCCCCAAGTGGGTCTCTGTGGATGGGGGTCAAATTAGAAAGAAAGGACCGATCACTGGGAGAGGGATGAATAACACCATGTCTAAATGCAAGGCTGTCCCTCTGTCTCTCCAGAAATTCTACCAAAAATAAGTATGAAATGTCTTTGTAGCTCCAGGATCTTGGTGTTTTATTATAATTGAAATGTGAGGTTATGGCTCTACTGTTAGAAACGAAGCTGGAGAACTTGGTGATGGAACAGAGCCCAGCCCCTCTGTCACGAAGGGTCCAGAAACAGCTCTGGATTGTAGGGAAGTGGGGTGGGGCTGGTAAGTCTTTTGTACCCCTCTTATGCTCTCTTCCTCTCCTATCTCCTTAGAGATGGCCTGGCGTTCCCGTGAAGTTTACTTTAGGTTATTGAGATGGCAAGTGTCGAGGCTCACACACCCCAACTGCTCACTTAGCTTCGGTAACAAATGTTACTGACTGATAACGGTGCTCGTCCTTACCCAGTCAGAGCCCCAGAAGTTTTCTTAATGGGCAGTGCACCAGGCAGCTGCTATTTTTTGGTCAGAGTTTCATCATGAGACAAAACCTACTAGCCCCAGGATAGAGGCAGTTGGAAGATGAGAACCAGTGGAGAGAGGAGAAAAGCAGTTGTGCCCAGATGGTGAAAGGGCTCAGTTCACCTCTTGTGGAAGACATTGCTGAGGTGGAGCTGAACCAAAAGGAAAGAAGCAGAGGGGATGGTTTGCTGCATAGAACTGTTATAATATCCAGTTTACAAAGTCATGTATCTGAAATTGGCATGGGCTGTTTCATAGAATGCTCTCTTTTATACTTTTAATTTAAAAATTTTGAATTTTTAGTATTTTTAAATTTTTATTTAAATTCTAGTTAGTTTACATACAGTGCAATTTTGGTTTCAGTAGAAGAAATTAGTGATTCATCACGTATATACAACACCCAGTGTTCATCACAAGTGCCCTCCTTAATGCCCGTCCCTCATCCACCTACCTAGTTTGTTCTCTATCATTAGGAGTCTCTTAGGGTTTGTTTCCCTCTCTCTTTTTTTCTTTTTTCCCCCTTCCCATATGTTCATCTATTTTGTTTCTTAAATTCCACATAAAATTGAGATCATATGGTATTTGTCTTTCTCTGATTGACATATTTCACTTAGCATAGTATATATACTCTAGTTCGATCCACATTATTACAAATGGCAAGATTTCATTCTTTTTAGTGGCTCATATTATTCCAGGGTGTATGTATATACCACATCTTTAGCCATTCATCAGTTGATGGACATTTTTCTCAAATGTCTCCCAGGGACCATTTGTAACCACGGTCCCAGAGATCTCTTGTTAGGGAGGCTGTTGATTTTTTTTTTTTTATCTAGGGCAGGTTCTCATAGGAACAAGTTTGGCAGCCTGCTGAGCTGTGGCTAAGGTGTTAGATGTCAAGATGAAACTCTCAGGTAAGATTCCAGTAGCTCTTCAGGGGTCTGGGGCAAGGGACAGGAGCAGTGCTGACAGAGAGGTAGCAGAGCTGGTACCTTCCCTTAGCCTCCAAGAGCTGCTTCAGGCCTAAGGCTGAGGAGCTTGTCTTTTTTCTCTCCTCTTTGTCACTTCCTACCAGAGTTCTGTGGGCCTGGAGACATCCTGGAGACATCCAGTGATGGAGCTTAAATTTAAAATGTTCAGGTCCCATAATCATTGGTTCATATATTTTAAACAGCATTTCTTAAAATTGCCTGTGGACTTGCCAGCCCATAAAATCCACATTCTCTCTAAGATTAAATTGATAGAAAATAAGAAGAGCTAGGTCTGTGTTCTTCACTTTTGTTATCTGCTATTTGCTTATGGTGAGGGACTTCTTTTGGCCCTGGTGTGAGGCCATAATTCTCTGATGCTTTCCACTGTGCTCTGTGCAAAGGCTTCGTTCATCTGGAAAAACTAGATGAGGCTAATACTAGCATGCAGGGTCCTAGGAGTGTTCTTCGTGACTGTGTGTGTGTGTGTGTGTGTGTGTGTGTGTGTGTGTGTGTGTGTGTGGTAAAAAATATAAAACAAAAAAATAGGTCATTTTAACCATTTTTAAGTGTATAATTCAGTGGTATTAATTATATTCACAATCTTATGCAATCTTCACCACTATTTTCCAAAACTTTTTCATCAGCCAAAATAGAAACTCTGTACCCATTAAGCAATAATTCCCTATTCCCCCCCTCCTTCCAGCCCCTGTAACCTTTCTATTTCTTTTTTTTTTGTTTTGTTTTTTATTTATTTTTGAGATACAGCGCGAGCAGGGGAGGGTCAGAGAGAGAGACACACACAGAATCTGAAGCAGGCTCCAGCCTCTGAGCTAGCTGTCAGCACAGAGCCCGATGCGGGGCTCAAACTCACAAACCGTGAGATCATGACCTGAGCCAAAGCCAGACACTTAACTGACTGAGCCACCCAGGCGCCCCCCCCTTCTATTTCTATGAATTTGCCTGTTCTAGGTATTTTATATTAGTGGAATCATACAAAATTGTCCTTTTATGTTTTGTTTATTTCACTTGGCATAGTGTTTTCAAAGTTTATCCTTATCTCATGAAACGTGAGATGATGACCTGAGCCAAGCTCAAGAGTGAGAGGTTTAACCGACTGAGCCACCCAGGTGTCCTACCTAAAATAATAATTTTTTTAATTAAAAAATTTTTCTTTTTAAATTTATTTTTGAGAGACAGAGAGAGACAGCATGAGCAGGGGAGGGTCAGAAAGAGAGGGACACACAGAATCCGAAGACAGGCTCCAGGCTCCGAGATGTCAGCACAGAGCCCGATGTGGGGCTCGAACCCACAAACCATGAGATCATGACCTGAGCCAAAGTCGGACACCCAACTGACTGAGCCACCCAGTGACTCAGCCTAATGTGGGGCTTGAACTCACAACCCTGAGATCAAGATTGTGAGCACTACCGACTGAGCCAACCAGATGCACCAGAAGTTTTAATTTTGGTGAAATCCAGTTTATTTATTTATTTGTTGCTCATACTTTTGGTGTCTCATCTAAGAATCCATTGGCAAATCCAAGGTCATGAAGCTGTTCTCTGTTTTCTAATAAGAGTTTTATAATTTTGGCTCTTATATTTAGGTTGTTAATCCATTTTGCATTAGATTTTATATATGATATGGAGGAGGGGTTCAATTGATCCTTCTGCATGTAGAAGTCCAGTTGTCCCGGCACCCATAGTGGAAGAGACGATTCTTGCCCCATTGAATGGGCTTGGCACCCTTGTTAAAAGTAATTTGGCAATAGATGAGGGTTTATTTCTGGACTTTAAATTCTATTCTATTTGTCTATGTGCCTACCTTATGTCAGTACCACGCTGCTTTTTTTTTTCTTTTTTGTTTTTTTAAATGTTTTATTTATTTATTAAGTTTTTTATTTATTTTTGAGAGACAGAGAGAAATAGCACAAGCAGGGGTGGGTCAGAGAAAGAGGGAGACACAGAATCTGAAGCAGGCTCTAAGCTAGCTGACAGCATAGAGCCCAATGCGGGGCTCGAACCCACAAACCGTGAGATCATGACCTGAGCCGAAGCCAGATGCTTAACCTACTGAGCCATCCAGGTGCCCCTAAATGTTTTATTTATTTTTGAGAGAGCTCGAGCCAGGAAGAGGCAGAGGCAGAGAGGGACAGAGGATCTACAGCGGCCTCCACGCTGACAGCAGCAAGCCCAATGAAGGGCTCAAACTCAGGAACCCAACCATGAGATCACGACCTGAGCTGAAGTCGGACCCTCAACTGACTGAGCCACCCAACTGCCCCAGTGCCACACTGTTTTGAGTATTGTAGTTTTCTAGTTAGTTCTGAAATCAGGAAGAGTGAATCTTTTAACTTTGTTTTTCTTTTTTTGAGATTGTTTTTGCAACTTGGGGTCCCTTGCATATCCATATGATTTTGAGGATTGACTTCTCCATTTCTGCAAAAAAACACTATTCTTTATTATTTTTTTTAATGTTTATTTATTTTTGAGAGTGAGTTCAGACTCTGAACTGTCAGCACAGAGCCTGACACGGGGCTCAAACTCGTGAACTGCAAGAGCATGACTTGAGCTGAAGTTGGATGCTTAACTGACTGAGCCACCCAGGTGCCCCAAAAAATACTGTTGAAATTTTGAAACGGATTGCATTGATTTTTTTTGTGGATCAATCTAGAGAATATTAATAATAGTTTCCATCTTTTTTATTAATGTTTTATTTTTGATACAGAGAAAGACAGAGCATGAGAGGGGGAGGGTCAGAGAGAGAAGGAGACACAGAACCGGAAGCAGGCTCCAGGCTCTGAGCTAGCTGTCAGCACAGAGCCCGACGCGGGGCTCGAACCCACAAACGTGAGATCTGACCTGAGCCGAAGTCGGAGGCTTAACCGACTGAGCCACCCAGGCACCCCACTTTCCATCTTAATAATATGAAGTCTACCAGTCCATGAACACAGGATGTCTTTCCATTTATTTGTGTCTAATTTAATTTTTTTCTGCAGTGTTTTATAGTTTTTACTGTATATGACTTTTGCTTCCTTGACTAAATTGGTTCCTAAGTACTTTTTTGGATGGTATATTATAAATGGAGTTATTTTCTTAATTTCCTTTTTATTTATTTATTGTTTAATGTTTATTTTTGAGAGAGAGAGAGAGAGAGAGACAGAGCATGACTGGGGGAGGGGCAGAGAGAGATGAAGACACAGAATCCAAAGCAGGCTCTAGGCTCTGAGCTGTTGGCACAGAGCCCAATGTGGGGCTTGAACCCATGAGTCCTGAGATCATGACCTAATGCGAAGTCAGATGCTCAACTGACTGAGCCACTTTGGTACCCCTTAATTTCCTTTTTAGATTGTTCAGTGGTAGTATAATGAAACACAGCTGTTTTTTGTGTGTTGCTCTTGTGTCCTGCAACTTTGCTGAATTCAATTTTTAGCTCTAGTGAGCTTTTTGTGTACTGTTGGGATTTTTTTATAGGATCATGTCGTCTGCAAATAGAGATAGTTTTACATATCTCTTTCCTGTTTGGATGACTTTTCTTTTTCTTGTCTGATTGCTCTGGCTAGGACTTCCACTACAGTGTTGAATAGCAGTGATGAAAGGTGGCCATCCTTGTCTTATTCTAATCTTAGAGGAAAAGCTTTCAGTCTCTTACCATTGAGTTTTCATAAATACGCTTTATCATGTTGAGAAACTTCCTTTTATTATTAATTTTCCGAATGCTTTTATCATGAGGGAGTGTTGGATTTTGTGAAATTTTTTTTTCTACATCAACTGAGATAACTGTATAGATGTATTTTTCCTTTGTCCTATTAATGCAGTTTATATTGGTTGATTTTCTTATGATAAACCACCCTTGCCTTCATGCAATAAATCCCACTTGGGTCATGGTATGTAATCCTTCTAATACATTGTTGGATTTGGTTTGCTACAGTTTTCTTGAGGATTTTTGCATCTATGCTTATGAACTATATTGGCTTGTAATTTCCTTTCCTTTTGATGTCTTCTTAGTGGCTTTTTGATTGCTGTTTCAGGGTCTGCCCCATCTTGGGCTTTCATCTGGTTGCAGCACATTTGTAACAGTATCCAGACATTATTCTGCCAAGAATTGATGTCTCTAGGTCAGAGCCAGGAAGGAGCTTAGGAGCCCTTTAGTCCAACCTTTCCTCTTGTGATAGGGAATTTGAGATGTGGGGTGAAATCTAAGACCCACGGTCCTGAATTAGGCTGGAGTATCTGAGACCAGGCTTCAGAGTCTGGGGGGTATTGTCTCTGGAACCCAGCTGCAAAGTGTTCCTGTCACTTTAAAACTCTTCAGGTGCTTCTCTTCAGGAGGCAGGAAAGGCGAGTCAGACTTGACTTGTTGCCCCTGAGGTTCCTCTGTTAGAGTGCTCCAGGCAGTCTCTCAGGACTGGTTGGGTGATTACAGCAAAGTGGTGGTCTCTTCCCCTCCACGCCTTGTTGTGTATCTCTCTCTGGAGAGTGAGATTCCAGAGGCGTGGTTTCTAAGGTCCTGTTGTCTGTTCACCACTAGACCGGTTTGGGTCATAGGACATCTCTAGTCGGAGCTGTGCAGAGCCAGTGTCACTGTAGGAAGGTCTCGTGGGTGTGGGCTCTGGGCTGTGCTTGGGTGTCATAGCTTCTCTGCTGAGCAGGGATTTTGACCGTTTCTTGCTGTTTCTGAAGGTGTGCTCTTCTCATGTCGCCTCTGGCCTCCTGTCAAGGCGCAGGGAAGTGAGTTTACTAAGGAGCTGACCGTGAAGGCCAGATCCCCCAGTGTGTCCCTCTGGCACTGAAATGTTTCTTTGGGACAATCCGAGGAGAGTCTGCTGGGTAAGAGCCAATGACCTCCACAGTATGTGGCCACCAACTGGCTCTGGAAAATGATTTTTCTCTATCAAAGTAATTTATGTTAATTGTAGAAAAATCTGGAAAACCAAAGAGAAGAAAGAAGAATCCAGGCTGATCAGAGTGTGCTCACATCTCTGCGTGACTGCAGGGTTTCAGCAGACTGTTGCTTTTGTGGGAGAGTCAGAGGGGGGCGGGGGTGTGTGTGAAGGGCAGTACAGGCCCCAGAAACCACCAGTCCATTTTCATTGCAGGTCATCTTCAAAGGCCCCAATTTGCCCCCACTGCTTGCAGTGTGTGGTGAGAGCTTTAGGGCAGACGTGGCTGTGTGGTCAGCTGAGGGCCTTGCCAGAGCTGCTGCTCTCCAGCTCAGTCAAGGCCATGCTGTTCTCCTCTCTCTGGAGCCCACCGAGAGATAAGAGTTGCTCTTCTAGCTCTAGCTTATGTTGCGGTGTTGGCAGTGAAGGATAGAAACTGAGAAGGTAGAGGCCACCTCATGGTCTCACTGCCATGGAGAGCTTATTCTCTGTTGTCCCTCCTCTACATTTACTGGCTGTCTCACATCTCTGACAAATGGTATTCTCCATTTTGCTGCCCTATGGAAGAAAGGAATAATTCAGATGGGTTTACCCTACTTTCAGTCATGATCTGCGGTAATAGCTTTGTCCCCAAGCTCCTCAGATATATCCTGCTGCTTGAAAAGAAAGCCCTAGTGAAGATATAGGGGAGCTAAGTGCTGTCTATTTCAGTTATCTGCTTGTTGCATCTCTCCCAGGTGACCAAGTCAGCTTGTATCTGTTTCTGTTTCTGCCATTATCTGACCCATTACCAAGAAGGAAGCAAATGCTCACCTCCTTTTTCCTTGGCAGTTGTTTTTAGATGTCCCAAGATCTAGGGCTTTGCAAACGGCCTACTCTACTAGATTCCAGTGCTAGAAAAAGCCTCTAGTGCCTCAACCGAAGCACAGTGGGTTTGTCCAGTGTCCACCAGCAGCTCTCCCAGCACCGTGCCCAGGATCCAGTTCAGTGGCTACACTAAAGGCTCTCTGGACTGATGGTGATAGCTGAGGAATAATCTCTGACAAGCTGATTGGGATGTATGGGGAACTCAGTGACAGAGGTGAGAGTTGAATTTGGACTAGTCTGATAAATTTACTTTGATGCAGGTATGTTTTTTGTTCGGGTGTTTGCACACAGTGTAGACTCCAGGGCTGGAACGGAGTTGGAGAAGGACTTTTAGGGACAGGCCAACCACCTGGGCTCCGAAGTTTCCAAGTGGGTCTCAGAGAATTGCCCTTTCTTTGGTGACTGGTTGTGCTGGGCTGTGTCCTTGTCAGCTCCTCCCCCATACATAAGTTTACTGTGTTCTAAGGAACACTTGGCTCAGGGGTGCCTGGCTGGCTCAGTCAGTAGAGCATGTGACTCTTGATCTCGGGGTTGTAAGTTTGAGCCCCATGTTGGGTATAGAGATTACTTAAAAATAAAAAAAAAAAAAAAATGAAGAACACTTGGCTCTCTCCATGTCTTGCCATCTCCATTAGTTCTATCCTGTCCAGCTCTGTCATCTTCCACTGGGACATTTTGGTAGCCTCCAGCTTTGCCTTTTCTTTTCTTTTCAAAAATTTTTTTTATTTTTTATTTGTGAGAGAGAGAGAAAGAGAGCAAGTGCGGGCGGGGGAGAGGCAGAAACAGGGAGACAAAGAATCCAAAGTAGGTTCCAGGATCTGAGCCAGCAGCACAGAGGCCGATGTGGGGCTCGAACTCACAAACTGTGAGATCATGACCTGAGCCGAAGTCAGGTGCTTAACTGACTGAGCCACTCAGGTACCCCTAGCTTTGCCTTTTCAATCCATTTTACAATATCAGTGGTTTGATCAGTGGTGCCCTTTCCTAAACCCTTTCTGCAGCTTCCTATTGACCTTCCATTGAAGTTCAAACTCCTTAAGCTAATGTGAAAGCTCTGCGTGAACAGCCTGTTTCCAGCTGCAGTTTGGCTCTTTTTAGGTCTACCCAAGCTGTGACCAAGCCACACTGATTTCTCTCAGTTCCTTGACTGTGGGCTGCTTTTTTGCTTTTATGCCTCAGCACATTCTGCTGCTTCTGCCGAGAATGGGCTCTTCTTTTTTCCCCACATCTCCTTTACCAGGGCTTGGCTCAGCCTGTACTTCCTCTGGGAATCCCCAAGTCAGTGCACCCTGAGTCTCTGGCTTGCCCCTGACATGCCAGTGGAAACCGCCAGAGCGCGGCGACTGAATTTAGGCCCTACTCTTGTATCCCTAGCACCATATTGGGCACAGAATCTTTATGGAATGGGTGAATGATCTCAAGGGCCTCTATAAAAAGAAACTTACCACACCTGTTTTTAAGCTTATTTATTTATTCTGAGAGAGAGCTCAAATGAGCAAGCAGGGGAGGGGCAGAGAGAGAGAGAAAATCCTGAACAGGCTTTATACTGTCAGTGAGAGCCCAACACTGGGCTCGGTCTTACGATCTGTAAGAATATGACCTAAACTTAGATCAAGAGTCGGATGCTTAACTGACTGAGCCACCCAGGCACCCCGCATGGCATCTGTTTTTACTGAATCACTTAACTTTAGCAAGGCCTCAACAGCTCCTTAACAACCCCTTCATTTTCAAGTGCCGCCAGTGATCAACAGAGGAGAGGTAGTGTCAGTGCTCCTTGGATGCAAAGGTACTACTGTATGTGTCCAGGAGAACATACGTGGGTTTAGGGTTTTTATTATGCCCTTTCCTTATTGTTTTGCCTCATCCTTGTCAGCCTGTCAGAGAGCCAGGACCACATGAGTCTACCATTTAGCAGAGCATGACACATGTCACTCATTGGTGATTGAGAAGGAACCTCAGGTCTGCTTAAATTTTTCATGAATGGATGGAGAAGTAGATTTTCCGCCATGCCTGTAATGTCACTAGCTTTGTAATTGTAGGTCATTTAATATCAGTGCTGAAGTCCAGTGTCTATAAGAGGGGAGAATAGAATAGTACTGGGGGTTTTGTGAGTGAGTTCAGAGCTCACTTACCTATCCCAAAGCACTGTAATGATCTCATATCAGCTAGAAGCTTAGGTTCCTATTGAAATGTGTCTGGGAAAGACCCTGTGACTTTGGTGATAAAGTTTACCAGACCACGAGTTGATGAATGGTAGGGGTTTATTGAATGTCTATTATGTGCTCAGCTCTGTGCTTTTCCTCTGAGCACTGGGGGCTTCTTCTAATAGCTCCTGCATCCGTGAGGTGGGTAACAGGCATTGCATCAGTTCTGTTCATTATGGCATAAGACATAAATAGGGTTTGGGGGCTGTAAACTTAGGCTCCATCTCTTGTGTTTGGATGGTTTGAAAGATTGGTCTTTGGAGAAGATCAGAACTGAATAAACACATATCCACATGCTGGGTTTTTGGCCAGAGATAACAGTTTTAAAAAAGGGATAGGTGAAGGTTCTGTCTCCCTAGATCCTAAATCCTCAAGCTTGAAGACAGGAAAAGACTAATAACAAATGTTACAGCTGGTGATAGTGAACTTGAACCTTTTTTTGAGAAGGGGTCATGGCATTGATATATATTCATTTAATTATTGTGGTAAAACATATATAACAAATTTTATCATTTTATCATTCTTATAGTTCTTACATTCTTACAGTGTATAGTTCAGTGGCATTAAGTACATTTGCATTGTTGTGCAACCATCACCGTCATCCATCTCTAGAACTTTTTTCACCTTCCCAAACTGAAACTCTGTTCCCATCAAACAATGACTCCTGATTCTTACCTCCCCTTAGGCCCTGGTAACTACAATTCTGCCTTCTTTATGAATTTGACTGCTCTAGACACCTTATATAAATGGAATCATACAGAATTTGTCTTTTTGTGACTGATTTATTTCACTTTGCATAATGTCTTCAAGGTTCATCCATGTTGTAGTATATGTCAGGATTTCCTTACTTTTTTAATTTTTATTTATTTTTTTTCCTTACTTTTTTTTAAAAAAAAAAGTTTTATTTATTTAACTAATCTCTCTGCCCAACGTGGGGCTCGAATTCATGACCCCAAGGTCAAGAGTTGCATGCTTTTCCATCTGAGCAAGCCAGGTGCCCCAGAATTTCCTTCCTTTTTAAGGCTGAATAATATTCCATTGTATATATATGTCATATTCTGTTTATCCATTCATCTATTCAGGAGTAGGCATTTAGGTTGGTTTGCTTCCACCTTTGGGCTGCTGTGATAATGCTGCTATAAATACAAGTGTAAAAATACCTGTTCAAGTCCCTATTTTCAATTCTTTTGGGCATATATACCGAGAATCGAAATTGCTGGATCAGATAATAATGTTAAAAATTAAACATTTTAAAAACATAGTTTAATTATAATTTTTCCAAGTTAATCTATTTTATTTTAAAGTTTCTATTTAAATTCTAGTTAGTTAACATATAGTGTAATAGTTTCAGGAGTATTTATAGTTTTTTAAAGTTTATTATTTATTTAATCAATCTCCACACTGAACATGGGACTCAAATTCATGACCCCAGGATCAAGAATCTCAAGCTCTTCTGACTGAGCTTGCCAGGTGCCCCTAAAAATATAGTTTAATTTTTAAAACTTAGAATTACCATGTACCTAATCGCCATACTGATTTCCACAGCTACTGCACCATCAATGTGCAAGGGTTCTAATCTTCACATCCTCACCAACACTAGTTATTTTCTGGGTTGTTTTGTTTTGTTTTTCTGGTAATAGCTTTCCAAAAGAGTGTGAAGTGGATATCCTAGTGGTTTTGATCTACATTTCCATAATGATTAGTGATACTGAGCATCTTTTCATGTGCTTTGTTAGCTGTTTGTCTCTTCTTTGGAGAAATATCTATTCAAGTCCTTGCTCTTTTTTAAAGCAGTTTTATTTATTTTTTTAAATAAATGTTTGTTATTTTTGAAGGAGAGAGACAGAATGTGAGTGGGGGAGGGGCAGAAGAGAGGGACACAGACTCGGAAGCAGGCTCCAGGCTCTGAGCTGTCAGCACACAGCCCAATGTAGGCCTTGACCTCATGAACTGTGAGATCATGACTTGAGCCAAAGTCAGACACTTAACTGACTGAGCTACCTAGGCGCCTCTTAATTTTATTTTATTTTATTTTTTTTTGAGAGGCACCTGGATGGGTCAGTTAGGCATCCAGCGCTGTTTTGGTTCAGGTCATGTTCTCATGGTTTTGTGGGTTCGAGCCCTTTAGCTCTGTACTCACAGTGCAGAGCCTGCTTGGGATTCTCTCTCTCCCTCTCTCTCTACCTTCCCCCTGTTCATGCTATCTCTGTCTCAAAATAAATAAATAACTTTAAAAAATTAAATGTTTATTTATTTCATTATTAAAATTTTTTAATGTTCATTTTTGACAGAGGGGGAGAGAGAGAGGGAGAGAGGGAAACAGTATGTGAGTGGGGGAGGGGCAGAGAGAGAGGGAGATACAGAATCTGAAGCAGGCTCCAGGCTTTGAGCTGTCAGCACAGAGCCCAACACTCAGCTTGAACTCACAAACTTTGAGATCATGATCTGAGTCTAAGTTGAACGCTCAACTGCTCAACCGACTGTGCCACCTAGGCGCCCCTAATGTTTATTTGTTTTTGAGAAAGAGAGTGAACAAACGTGAGCAGGGGAGGGGCAGAGAGAGAGAGAGAGGATCTAAAGTGGGCTCCGTGCTGTCAGCAGAGAGCTGGATGTGGGACTCCAATCCACCAACTGTGAGATCATGACCTGAGATGAAGTTGGACACTTAACCAATTGAACCACCCAGGCGGCATATTTTCTTTACTTTTCTTTTCTTTTCTTTTTTTTAGAGAGCGAGCTTGCATACACACAAGCAGGGGAGGAGCAGAGGAAAAGAATCTTAAGCAGGCTCAGCATGGAGCCCAACATGGGGCTTGATCTCACGACTATGCATGACCTGAGACGAAAACAAGAATTGGAGGCCTAACCTACTGAGCTGTGTTTTTTTTTAATTTTTTAAATTTTAATGTTTTTAATTTATTTACTGAGCTGTGTTTTTTTTTAATTTTTTAAATTTTAATGTTTTTAATTTATTTTTGATAGAGAGAGACAGCTTGAGCAGGGGAGGGTCAGAGAGAGGGGGAGGCACAGAATCCTAGGCAGGCTCCAGGCTCTGAGCTAGCTGTCAGCACAGAGCCCGACACGGGGCTCGAACCCATGAACCATGAGATTATGACCTGAGCCAAAGTCGGATGCCCAACTGACTGAGCCACCCAGGTGCCCCCCCCTTTTTTTAATTAACAATTTTTAAGTAGGCCCCCACACAAGAGTCACATGCCCTACCGACTGAGCCAACAAGGCACCCCTGTTTTTCGTTGAGTTGTATGAGTTCTTTAAATATCCTGGATATTAAACACTTATCAGATAGATGACTTATAAATATTTTCTCCTTTCCCATTGGTTGCTTATCACTGTGTTGATGGTGTCCTTTGAGGTATAAAAGTTTAAAATTTTGATGTGGTTTACTCTTTTTTTCTTTTGTTGCCTGTGCTTTGGGTGTAATATCCAAGAAATCATTGCCAGTTCTAATGTAAACCTTTTCTCCTATGTTTTCTGCTAAAAATTTTACAGTTTAGGTCTTTGTATTTGATCTGTTTTAAGTTAATTTTGCATATTGTGTATAGTGTGTTCAACATTGTTCTTCTGCATGTGGATATCCCATTGTCCTTGCACCATTTGTTGGGAAAACTGCCATTTTCCAATGGAATGGTCTTAGCATCTTTGTCAAAATCAGTTGACCATGTATGGAAGGGTGTATCACTGTGCTCTCTATTCTACTACTCTGGTTTTTTTGTCTGTCTCGACCACTGTTTTGATTATCATAGCTTTGTGGTAATTTTTGAAATCAGGAAGTATAAGTCCTCCAACTTTTTTCGTATTTTTCTAGATTGTTTTGGCTAATCAGTATTTCTTGAGATTTCATATAAATGGCAGATAGAGTGACAAATGCAGGCAGGCATCTTTGTTTTGTTCTTGATCTTAGGAAAACTTTTTCAGTCTTTCACCATTAGATTTGCTGTTAGCTGTGGGCCTATCATATTTGGCCTTTATTATGTTGAGACAGGTACCTTTTATTCCTAGTTTGTTGAGTATGACTGAGACGTAACTTAACATACCGTTCATCCACTTAAGCTATACAGTACAGTGTTTTTTAGTATATTCACAGAGTTCTTACACCGTTTTTACCCTCTGCTTATCTTAGACTGGTTGGATAATAGTTTGCCAAGTGCATGAAGACTTGCTGTAAGGTAGAAGGCTGCATCTTTTTCTAATTTTAGAACATCATACTTTTGGAATGGACTTAATGTCACCCATTGTTCCAAGAGTTGGTACTCATTTCTTTTGAACACTGACTCAGTGCTGACTTCATATGATATGCAATTTAGACTCCTGTGGGGCTGTTCCCAGTGTCATTGACACCTGCAGGTGACCTAGTACCTAGGGGTGGGTAATGGATCTCCTCTGAGTCCTCTACCCTTAGCTCATCCACTTGGATTTGCAAGTTGACCTAGGGTTTATGTAAAGGCTTCCAGGCCATATGCTGCTAAATGCTGTCCCATCTATAGGGCAGAGAGATTTTCGAAAGGTGTTGAGGGCTAGCTTCTGGAGGTGGAAAAGGCTTCCGCAGTGCAGAAGCCTAAGCAACTTGTGTTTGAATACGTGTGCCTTAGTAGTTCCTCATTCCCATGGAAGTTTGTGGAATTAGACTCCTGTTACTGTGGCCAAGCTGTTTGACCTTCCCTATTTGCATTAACCTTAAGTGGTCAAGGGTCATCCAGGAAACATGTACTCCAAACACAAACCCTCATCTTAGTGTCAGGAAACCTGTATGCCAGGGATGGGATCACATGTAGTATTGGGCAGAGGCTCAGGGCCCTCCAAACAGGGCAGGGTAAACGGCCTGACACCCAAGTCAGGGAAATCCCTGGTTATGTTGTACATGATTATGTTGATTGATGACTGTAGGACAGTTGAGGTCATTTGCTGCTTGGTCAGCTGAGGCATTAAGACAATAGAGACCAGCTTTTGGAGGCCTCTACCATATAAAGTAAGGAAGCTGACTATTTGGGCTGCTGTTTTTCCAGGAAAAAGTACAGGTTTTAATCTAATGGGAATCCTGCCAGCAGTCTTACACAGCTTCTCCTGGTGGTTCTTCAAGATCCTTTTTTGGCAGGAGGTAGTAGGCAGTTTGAGAGTCTGGGTCCTTTGAACTGTGCAAGTCACTCTTTGAACTGCTATTCCTTTCCCTTCCCTCCTCTTTCTCCTAACTTCTGCAGGCCAAATTATCAGGGTCATGTATTTATTGGTTGATGTCTTTTCCTGGTTCCTGCCTGCATGATGGGGTAGCTGGTTGCAGAGGAAGATGTGTGGGTCAGAGCTTTCCTTCCCTACCTGATCTGATCCTTTATGTGGATGGTAGAGGCTGCTCTCCCAAAACTCAGTGGCACAGCCAGCCAGAGAAGGACAAAGGGGCATTACTGTAGATGAAGGACTTGCAGAGACAGTAGCATCATGTTGTGGGAATTCTGGTATTGTTAGAAACAGGTACATAGGTGCATGGAGCATGTCAGGGGTAAAAAAGAAATAATGCAAGATGGGGAAATGTATGTGGAATTGTTCCTTGCAGAATCATTTACAATAGAAAACAATTGGAATGTAAATGTATAGCCAATTAGAAGTGGTCAAAATAAGGTAACCCTGTGTAATTGCTTTAAAAAACATTTGTGTGTGTGTGAGTAGTAAAATATACATAACACAATTGACCACTTTAACTGTTTTAAAGTGTAAGTTCAGTGACATGAAGTACACTCATATTGTTATGCAACCATAAAGTTCTACCGCAGCCTTCTTGGTTGGTGTTTTTAGTATTCTGAGCTTCTCAACTACTTGTTGGCACTAATATGTGGTTGATATCAGGCATCATGTGTGAGTTTCTACTATTTTACTCTTAGAAGGTAATGACTTGTTTCTCTTATTTAAATTTTTGGGGAAATACCTCCCTGCTTCCTTGCACACTATAAACAGGTGAAAAAACCCTGTTCATTTCCTTTTCTGGCCTGCCCACTCATGAGTGCCACTGAGACCTCTTTGACAGAGTTGTGCAGCATGGGCCCGCCTTGCTGTGGGTGGCTTAGTTGTTTAGGTGTCTGGGTAGGAGTGGGGGTGTCTCTCAGGGACTTAAAATACACCCCCTTCCAACACTGGATGACCAAGGAGGTCAGCAGTGAATGTATGGGGCAAGGGTAATGAATTTGGAGATACCCAGAGAAGAACCTCTGTGGAAGGGGTCTTGACAATCCTGTGCAGAAGTACATGGCTATACTTTTTCCACGTCTTGGTCCTGGTTGAAGAGTGGCTTGTCCCCATGGGCTTGATCTTGTATTGCTCTGCCACGTACTGTCTAGGATTGAACTACTTATGTTAGGGACTTCTTGGGGACAGATTCCACCACCTTAGCTGGAGCCAGAAACCAAGATGCTGGAAACATTGATCTCAGGAAACTTTCCTCTGAAACTAAAGCCATTGGTTCCTGGCTACAGATACCACCTCTTGTTTCTCCAGCTACTTAAGGCATTGAGATGATTTTCATTAGAAAATCAAAATGGGGGCTCCCTGGGTGGCTTAGTCAGTTGAGCATCTGAGTCTTGATTTTTGCTTGGGCTCATGATTCCAGGGTCGTGGAATCAAGCCCCATGTCAAACTCTGTGCCAAGTGTGGAGACTGCTTAAGATTCTTTCTCTCCCTCTTCCTCTGCTCCTACCCTGATCATTCTCTTTCTCTCTCTGGGGGTAAAAAAAAGGAATCAATATATGAAGGTTCTTCAAGAACCACTACTATAAGAGTTAAGAGTCACTATATTCATTGTTTTCTGTTTTTCTTTTGCCAAGAAATATTTTATTTTTTTCAAGTGTATGTAATAGTTTATTAATAGCTTATTGCCAAGTTGGTTTCCATATAGCACCCAGTGCTCTTCCCCACAAGTGCTCCCCTCCATGACTATCACTCCCCTTCCCCTTTCCCACTCCCTCTTCAGACCTCAGTTTGTTTTCAGTATTCAAGAATCTCTCATGATTTGCCTCCCTCCCTCACCCTAACCCCCCCTTCCCTTCCCATGGTTCCCTGGTAGGTTTCTCCTGATAGACTGATGAGTGAAAATATATGATATCTGTCCTTCTCTACCTGACTTATTTCGCAAGAAATATTTTAAAAGGGAGATACATGGGTCTCCTGGGTGGCTCAGTTGGTTAAACGTCTGACTTCGGCTCAGGTCATGATCTCATGGTTTGTGGGTTCAAGCCCTGCATTGGGCTCTGTGCGGACAGCTCAGAGCCTGGAGCCTGTTTCAGATTCTGTGTGTCTCTCTCTGTCTGCCCTTGCCACACTCATGCTCTGTTTCTCTCTGTATCAATAATAAATAAACATAAAAAAATTTTAAAAATCAAAAAAAAGAAGGAAGATACATAATCATTTGCTAACAAAAATTTTTATGTGTATGTTTTTTTTGAAGGTACATGGGAATAGGACTCTCAGCTCAAGGCGTCAACATGAACAGACTTCCTGGTGAGTCACTGATTAAGAGAATGTTTGTTCTGCTCTCCTGATCCATTCTGTGATGAGAATCATGGTGGCAGCCAAGAGGCTGGAGAGAACTTTTCTGGCTGCCTACCCAAAGTGAGGCCATTGGGTGGAAGATCCTGAAAGTTGGCCATGGTTGGATGGTATGGGCTTCCATTCCAAAAAAATAATTGACGAGTGATTGTCATTCATGGAATTTGCAGTCAAAACCAAGGAACCTGAACTTGCTCCTAGTAGGGATATGCCTTAGTAGCTCTTCCTCCCATTGGCCTTGGACCAGCCTGGGACTCTTGCATATATGGAAAGAAAGGCAATTACCAATACTGGCTTCTTTGTTACTTCACCACGTTAATGATCAGAGTCTTTAAATGGGCTCCCACTTGGGTTATAGTTGAGGCAATTTCTTTCCTTTTTTTTTTTTTTTAATATTTACTTATTTTGAGAAAGAGCATGTGAGCAGAGAGAGAGAGAGAGAGGTAGACAGATAATCTCTAGCAGGCTTTGTGCTGTCAGCACAGAGCCCGATGTGAGGCTTGAACTCACAAACTGTGAGATCATGACCTGAGCTGAAATCAAGAGTTGGATGGTTAACCTACTGAGCCACCCCGGTACCCTGAGGCAATTTCTTAATAAATAAGAGGATTTGTGCAAGACTTAGGATGGCAGTCAGCAGCCTCAGATTTGTGGAATGCTCTGGGCCCCACAGATGGTCCTCCTTTGCTACCTAAGCACTCTTTCCACTATTTTCTGCCCAGTGGCTCATGCCTAGTCCTGGGCTATGTACAGTTGAGAGGATAGAAACCTCCACCAGAAGCTGGTAAGTTCTAGAAAATAGTCTTAAGTCCATTTGTCCCCTCAGTGGCATAAGTGACATGGTGCAAGCTGCCCTGAAACTGACATGGAGGCAGGCAAAGTCCCTATGTTTTGGCCCCGGCCCTCTGCCTCTTAGTAACCAAGGAGCTCAGGAAAACAATTCCCCATCAAGGGTAAACGGATTCTTAGTCCTTTGTACTCCAAATATGCTCTTTGAACTTTTGCACTGCTTTGGTGGCAGAGAAAAGAGGCTTTTATAGGCTTATTATATGGAAGTAACTATTATAATCTGTTACTACATGACACTTAAGCAACCATGAACACTGGCTAAGTGAATTTTTGTTAATCCACAGAAAAGAATACGGTGCAGCCATGAAGAGAATGAGGATGTTTTTTAGGTACTGATTTGGAGCAATCTCTAGAATATATTGTTAAGTGGAAAATAAAGGCATAGAACAGAATATAATATGTTACCAGATATGCAAAAATAAAAAAGGCAAAATGAGTATACTTATACCTGCTTGTACCTGCTTGTACATGGCATAAGATACCTTTGGAAAGCTACAGGAAAATTTGTAGTCTTCGTTGTCCCTTGGGAAGGGACGGGGTGGCTAGAGACGGGACTGGGAAGGAAATTTTTCACTTTCAAAGCTTTCAAATTTTCTTTCTTGTGAATATATTTTCTGTTTAAAAATAAATAGAAATAAAAGAAAATGAACAAAAGCAAACGCCTTTGTATCAAGAAGTCCTGGTTTCCTTCACGTGGTTTTGGAATGCACCATTTTACCATGTGCTAGGCATGGTATTCTAGGTTCCACATGCGCATCCTTCTTTAGTAAGAACCATTTTTGCATGGCTCATTGGGTTTGGGATCCATGGAGTGGAGCAGATGGCAGGGTGGTGGAGGGAACTGCAAGGTCTACCTGGCTGATCTGATAGTCTGTTTGCCTTGTTCATAAGATGGGGCTTTTTACTCCCTCTGGGCCACTTGCAGGCCAGCTGTGGATTATATGCTTTGACATTGTTTATTTATTTATTTATTTATTTATTTATTTATTTATTTATTTATTTTTAAATGTTTCTTTTTGAGAGAGACAGACAGCGCACGAGCAAGGGAGGGGCAGAGAGAGAGGGAGACACAGGATTCCAAGCAGGCTCCAGGCTCTCAGCTATCAGAGCAGTGCCCAACATGAGGCTTGAACTCACAAACTGTGGGATGCCTAACTGACTGAGACAACTGACTGAAGTTGGACACTTAACTGAGCCACCCAGGTGCTCCTTCACATTGTTAATATAACATTGTAGGGAAATCCATTTTGGGCCCTTGTGAAGTCAGACCCTGTCCAGGCACAGGGTGTGGGCAGGGAGAAGGGGCTTAGGGACAGTGGATGAGGTGTTAATCCCCACACTAACATATCAGGAGCGTTGGCACCTTTTTTAACATCCCTCACTGGTAAATCTCTTGTTCGGCAAGAGAAAAGGGGCCTCTGTGGGTATTGCGCCTGTTTTCATTTCACGCTGCCTGCCAGTTCCTGAGGGCTTTCCTTCCTGCCATATCTGATAATCTTCCTGATTATTCCTTAAGGTAGAAAGTAAGAATCAGATTGCAGCTAGATAGAGAGTCTCCCTGCAAAGGATGAATGCCTCTGGCTTTCCCAGGATGCAGGGCTGGCTAAATGGCTGGGCAGACCTAGTATAGGACAGTTGTAGGGATAGCGGGGTGGCATTCTTAGGAATGATGGTGGGCCTGCCACTGTTCATCCCAGTGCTGGATTTGGAAGATGAGAATCCCCTTTGGCACTTTCCATTCTCTGGAATCATTTTTTTCTGGTTTTTTTTTTTTTTTGGGTGGTGGTGTTAATGAGCATAAATTCTCCAAAACTGAAAGTATCATCATTCATAAACACTTGGACCTGAAAGTACTAGCATGTATTCCAGCAGGTACATGATACGGAGGATGACAGTAACTAAGGCCTTTCTGCCAGTTTCTTCTGATTTCCAAGAGACCCTTTTGCAATGAAGGCTATTTGGTATTTTTGGATGTATGGATGGTCGGAGGGAAGTGATGATGATGGTCTAGGCTAGGTCTAGAATTTGAGACTTCAGTGTCAGATGAGATATTTGAGGGTAGATTTTTTTTAATGTTTTTATTTATTATTGAGAGACAGAGACAGAGCATGAATATGGGAGGGGCAGAGAGAGGGGGAGACACAGAATCTGAAGCAGGCTCCAGTCTCTGAGCTGTCAGTACAGAGCCCAGTGTGGGGCTCTAACTCACAAACCGCGAGATATAACCTGAGCCAAAGTCGGAGGCTTAACCAACTGAGCCACCCAGGTGCCCCTAGACGTAGCTCCTTGGGGCTGGTTGTTGGAGTGGTTACTGCAGCTTCATATTGGTGTTAAGAGACTAATAGGGGTTTGCCAGGTGGTTGAGGGCTCTGAGTAGATCCATAAGTTCTCTAGTGTGATGGGATGGTTTCCCGGGAACAGTCAGGATGACCCCGTTGAGGGAAGAGTCTTATGTTCTTCATCAAGGGGGCTGGACATCTTTATTTCAGGATTGGGAGCTGCTGCAAGAATGTTTTGAGCATAGACAAATGGGATCAGATTCGCTAATTGTAGAGGAGGCCTTCTAGAGGGCTAGAGGCTGAGGTGGGCCTCCTGGGCAGTAAGAACTATAGGAGCTTAAGCTTGTGATGGAACTTCAGGAGGTGGTAGATTATGGTTAAAAAAAAAAAAAGGACTCCTTTTTCTTATTCTGAAATATTTAACTGGAAGCATCTAATCAGAAGTGAACAGTTATATTTATAAATGCCTTAAGTGTATTTTTTGAGATAATGTAGTATATCATGTTTAGTTGAGAAGAATCCTACTAGGTCATTGGGAGGGGTTCCTTATTTTCATGCTATGTGTAGATTACTTTCGATTTGTAAGTTTAGAAAAATTTATCAGCGAATCCATCAGGGCTGATTGGTCTTTGGGGGAGGACATTTTTTGAAAACTCCCTTCCTGTCTTGTTAGCTTGTTCGTGTAACTTTCTTGTGGCATCACTTTCAGTATATTGTGCTTTGGCCATCTGATTCTCCATATAGGAAAATGGCAATGATTTTGATTAATTATCAAAACCTAAAAAAAAAAATTCATGATTTATCTTTTAGATTAATTGAATCAATTTTATCAATAAAAATGTTTTTAATGTTTATTTATTTTTGAGAGAGAGAGAGAGAAAAACAGACACAGAGCACAAGCAGGGAAGAGGCAGAGAGAGAGGGAGACACAGAATTCAAAGCAGGGTCCAGGCTCTGAGCTGTCAGCCCAGAGCCCAATGTGGGGCTCGAACCCACGAACTAAGATCATGACCTGAGCTAAAGTCAGTCACTCATCCGACTGAGCCACCCAAGTACCCCTACCACATCCTCTTTCTATGTTAGGGCTCAGTGTTGTTGAACCAACTATGGGCTCACATTTAGTCATGTGAGGAAACAGACCTTTAGGGTTGCAGTCAGCTTGTGGAGTAGTATGTAGTTCAGTGGTTAAGAGCATGGACTCTGGAGCCACCCTCTGCATTTGCACCGTGGCTTCCTGAGATCAGTAACTTTACTTCTCTGTGCTCAGTTTTCCTCATCTGTAAAATGGAAATGATATTAGTACCTAACTCCTATATGGAATGATTATGAAAATTTAGTGAGTTGATTCCTATCAAGTGCTTAGAATAGTGCCGAATAAAAAGAGGGGTACTGGGGCACCTGAGTGCTTCCATCAGTCAAGCGTCTGACTCTTGATTTCTGCTCAGGTCATCATCTCACCCTGCTTGAGGCTCTGTGCTGAGCATGGAACCTACCTAAGATTACTTCCTCTCCCTCTATCCCTACCCCACATGTGTGGACGGGCACTCTCTCTCGCTCGCTCGCTCTCTCTCTCTCTCTCTTACTCTCCCCCCTCAAAAAAAAGGTGGGATACTTGCATGTTAGCTTTTGTTGTAACTGAGGAAAAGTATTTTTTTTTCTACCTGAGAAAGGAAGTACCTGTACATTTAAAATTTTTTTACAGGAGCGTCTGGGTTGCTTAGTTGGTTAAGCATCCGACTTTGGCTCAGGTCATGATCTCATGGTTCATGGGTTTGAGCCCTGTGTCAGGCTCTGTGCTAGGCTCTGTTTCTTTCTCTCTCAAAAATAAAATAAACAGTTAACATTTAAAAAAATAATAAAGTTTTTTTTGTTTTTGTTTTTTTACAAATGCTTGTATATCAGAGTAGAGTTAGATGTAACTGAAACAATATTTTCTCTCAGTGCTTATGTTTTCTGTATTTGAGTAGCCATGTTTAGTACATGCTAACTGGACTTGAATTATGAAGGATGAAGATGGTACAGCAAACAAAGTCAGGAAGTTGATGTTTCAAAAGTGTTTTCTTGTAGGCTTTCCTGTACTGGCTCAGCCAGGACATCTTTGCCTCTAGGGCTGTCATGAGTAGAGAGTAGCCACTCTGGGGGTTTCACTTAGCCCTGGGGCAGATGATAACAGAGAGTACCTCTTGTATGAGACTGTGGTGGTCAGTCTTTCCCAGGAGCATATGGGCATGTCTTAGCTTGCATTGTCAGAAGTTTCTCTTGGAAGATGTGGAAGTTTTGATGTTTACCTTTTGTAAGATGTTTTTGGCCTCCATTAAATGTGAAAGTAAGGAACACATGTGGTCCAAAATAAGAATGTCAGAATCCTTGGCCAAATGCCTTGAAAGCTGGGCAGGATGATCTATAGGCAGGTGAGTACCTGCAGCCCGACGCTCCCTTCGTTGAGCCAACAGCAAGCAGCATAGACTGGGATTCCTGGATTGAAGAAGCAGTGAGGAAAAAGTCAGGGTGTGGATAGAGAGAGTTTTGGGCTTCTCCTAATCTCGGGTGCTTTGAGCAGGGTAAAGATAGGTCAGATCTTGTCCTTGTACTTCAGAGAGGGCCAGGGAGACTCAGGCTCTGTTGATAGGTAGCCGCATCTGCCTCAGAGCTGGGCAGCTGATAATTTCCTCCTTGCCATTTCTGTTCTCTTGGTGTGGCATATATTACCTTAATTACTGCAACCCCACAAAGGAGAACCCTTGAGGCACACTTTCTGTGAACTGTTGTAAAAGAAGCAGCTAGAAGAACCACAGCTGGGGATTAGGGATGGGGGAGCATATCTCCTGAAGCAGATGGCACCTCGCATCCAAGCCCTGGTAGGGGGGTTAGAAGGTCGCAGGGGGACTGTCTGTCTTGCTCCCACAGGATGGTCATGTTCGAGTGAGCTATCTCCTCCACCCTCCCTCAGCCCCCCCCCCCCTTGCCTTACCTAAGCCTGCCCTGAGTTAGCATGTCCCTGGGAATGTTTGTGTCCTGATCTCTGTGGCTGGGACCTGCTTCTACTGGGTGGGACACATTCTGCAAACAGCTGATATTTCACATTTGCACCTGTCATGGGAGAGGAACAGCAGATAGCAGAGAAGAGGGCAGAACATGGGTGTTTATGCCAGGTTCACAAGTGCAGAGGCCAGCCCTGTCAATGTGACAGGCACTGACAATAAATAACAGTGTGTTCTATATCCTTTCTCTCTGCCCTTGTAACTTACAGTATAAGGTGCCTATTTAGACAAATACCAATTACGGGTGGCTTTGCTCAGTCCCTCTGTGTGTCCAGTTGGGTGAATTGAGCCATCAGAGAGCCCTGCTGGGAATCTGGGTGTACGTTCTCCTCACCCTGGTAGAGCACCTGGGAACAGTCTTCTGCAACACTGGCATGACTGTAGTGAGTACCAGCTCTTGCTGGTAAAGGGAAGAAGCTGACTGGTGATGGCCTTGCAGTTCAAGCCTGTAAGGTGCCTCAAAGTACCTGGAAAAGGCAGGCAGCCAGCAGATTCTCTGAAACCAGTGGAACAGCTACACAGGACTGCAGGAAGAATAGGTTGGGATTTGTGTGCATGGTGCTGCCCAGCCCCTTACTGCCTTGCTCATTCTGTTCTTTGTCTGTCTGAGATGTCCTTGGAAAATGACCTGGGGAAGGGAGTTGAGGGGCAGATACCCAGGTGCCTCTGGGAAGTCCAGAGCAGAGGGTAGTTTGGCAGTTGGGTCCCAAGGGCCAGGTAGCTGTTTGAAATCCCTGGTGGTTCCCACAGAAGTTAATGGTGCCGGTGCTGCAAGACCCACCGTAGTCCCTACTGCAGAGCTTCTTTCGTGTAAGAGACTCTCTGCTTCCCTGCTACTCCTTCCTGGGCCTGCAGTGCCCTTGGCCCCATGGCCAGTAGAATCATGGTCTTTTTCTGTGGGCCTTCCCTCACTTAAAGGAAGATCTGTATTAAGTCCTTTGAGATAAGAGGTTTCATCGATAGCAGAAGGGCCAGCCAGTTCTGAAACCCGAGTTTGTCAGTGTCTGAAAACAGAGATCCTCAAGTGTCCTCTGGTGTGGTTGGAGGCTGGAGCCACCTCTGGGTGGAACTGAGTTTGGACTAGTAACTGCTCAGTCCCTTGCCTTCCTGGTGTTGGGCAGGAATCCGTATCTAGGGGTCCTGGAAATACTGTACTACTACGCCTGAGTCTCCTTTTGGGAAGGGTTTTGCATATGCCATCTCTCAGGATGTGGTAATGTGTGCAAAGTCACAGGCTCCTTTACTACCAAAGGTCACTCATCCACTGACTGCCCTCCCCCACCCCGAGGTTCAAAAGGAGCTCAGCAGAGACTAGGAAAAACCAAACCCAACTCCAGAGGAAAGATACCAAGGTCTAGGAGCTAAGGTTGCTCCTCAGTTTTGTGGGACAATGCCACCCCTTTCTGTAGCCTGATTCAGCATAGTAGATGATGGACTCAGCCTGTCCTATGGGATCCTGAGATACAGGCGGGTAGCTCTGTTAGATATCGCAGATGCTCCTTGAGCCATGTTCTAGCCAGACCCAGCTACACCCATCCTGGCTTCCCTGGGCCTCCCCAGGCCATCAGGTATCTGTTTCTTTTGGGGTAGAGAAGGGGTATGACTCATGGGAGACTGCTTTTAATGCAGGTGCTGGCTATGTAGCCCCTCACCTTGGCCACAGTTTTGAGCTGACACTTGCCCTTATCTCACTATAGAGCCTAGGTACCCCTGCAAGGACAGGCTCCACCTGGTTTCAGCCCTTATGTCACCAGCTACCTACCTGCAGAGAGTCTTTTTCTCCTGCTCTCTTTAATTTGACTTCCATGCTGAGCAGACCCCCAGGGTACCCCTGACCCCTCTGGCCTTGAGCCACCAGAGGGATAGCCTTAGAGCTGTGTGGATCCTGTTCCTTGGTCCCAGGGTTCTGAGAGCTTGAGTTAACAGCAATGTGAGTACCAAAATGGACCTTCTCTGATGCCACTGCACTGTCTGCTGAGTGAAAAGATCTCTTTCGCTTTCCCATTATCCATTGCTGAGCTGCTCCAGGCAGTGGGTCCTATCAGATTTTTTAAAGATACTTGAGGTTTGGGGAAAAGCATTTATCTGATCAATTCCAGGGAGGGATGGCTCTGAGGAAGTGACCATCCTTGAGAAGCAGCCCTGCCAGGAGGTCTCCCAAGACACATGCGCTTTCTTCAGCAATCGCAGGCTTAGTAAGCACCCTGGCCAACCTAGCACAGCACCTTTCCTCCATAGCCAGTCTCACAAGTGACATTCTGAGAGCCAATAGGGATGGCTATTGAGCTCTGTCAAGTGCTCTGAAGGCCAGATGGCCTCCCCAGGAAACTGGGGACAAGCAAGAATGGAGCAGGCCTAAGGATGCCATTGATGGGCATTAGTTAGGAGAGGTGGGTAGTAACCAGTTCCATTCCTGCTCACTCCCTCAGGGAAGAAGGAATCAGGAAGTCTGAAGTGCCTAGGATTGACCCTGGAGAGGGAAGGGGTCCCTGGGTGGCTCAGTTGGTTAAGTGTCCGACTTTGACTCAGGTCATGATCTCACGGTCTGTGAGTTCAAGCCCCATGTTGGGCTTTGTGCTGATGGCTCAGAGCCTGGAGCCTGCCTCAGATTTTGCATCTGCCTCTCTCTCTGCCCCTCCTCTCTCTCTTTCTCTCTCTCTCACAAGTAAATAAACATTAAAAAATATTAAAAAAAAATGGGATGGCGAGGGAAGAGAAACTCGAGGGTGAGTGCCTCCTGTGGACTGGTATTCCCTAGCCATTCTTGTTTAATCCTCTCACCAACCCTGAAAGAGTTCAGTCAAGAGAATTCAGAGGGCCAAGTGACAGAGCTGGGATTCAAACTCAAGTCTGTCTAGTCCCAAAGCCTAATGGTGACTGGGACCCATTTCTTGGAGAGAGATGGCTGCCTTGGTGGCATGGAGGCCAAGGCTCAGGCTTGCTTTGTGAGGCGTGGGCTGGACTCTGTGTGCTGGTGAGCCACAGGCCAGGACCAGAACCTCATGGGCGGGCACATTACCAGCCCCCTTCCAAGATTCTGTATTAATGTGCTGATGATGCAGAAATCTTTCTACTTGGCAGTGGGAGTCCTCTCCAATTCCTAGCTCCTTGCGACTAAGGGCCCTGACATACTCTGGCAGATGGAGGTTGCAGTGGGTGGGCTCCTGGAGCAATTGTGCTGGAGTCCCTGGCACCTCCATGGCAGTCTCTTACCTCCTGGGCACTGTAACCAGAGATGGCATCTGGGAGTGCCAAGATGATGAACCATTTCCTTTCCTCAGCCGCCCCCACATTTCTGTGATAGAGACTTCCCCTCTGAGTGATCATGGAAGGGGAAGTGGATGGTGTCAGAACATCTGAAGTGGGCACCTAGGGCTCCCTGGCCCAAATGTGGCTTGGCTTTCCCTTGTGTCAGTGACGTCTAGTAGATGTCTGACATGGCAAGGCATAGGCTTTTCTGTGTTGGTGCCCATAGGCTGGCTACCCATTTATTATCTCTGGGAGTGACAAGCTCATTCCCTTTGGAGAAGGAAGAAGGATTAGTTGGGTGGCATTTCTGTTCAGAGTGTTTTCCCTGTTGTGCGGTCTTAGCTGTCCTCTGACTCAGAGCCACCTGGACCTGACTTCCTATAGGAGGGGGTGGTGGTCCAGGCAGTTGTGCCCCCTTGTTTTCTCCTGTGTTTTCCCCTCACATTCCACTGTCCTTTCAGACAGCTGGTTCCAGCCCTGTGATAAGTGCGACAACTCTCATTCCTGGGCACATCACCCCAACTTCACACCAAGCCCATCCAGAGAGGGTGATTGCTCCTGCTGTCAAATTAGAAATTTGCTGACTTTGGCTCCTGAAGTTCTGTTTGGGGTTCTCTTCTGAAGCAGAGGGCAGTGGGGCTGGAGGGGAGGCTTACCCAAAGGTGTGGGAGTGACCATAGCTGCTGGACATTCTTAATGGGAAAGGGGACTTATAATCATGGATTCTTCCAGAGCTGGCAGAGGCATTTGCATCAGCTTCCTTGTTTCTTTTGTTGTTATTGTTTTTTTAATGTTTTATTTATTTTTGAGAAAGAGAGAGGGAGACAGCGTGAGCAGGGGAAGGTCAGAGAGAGAGGGAGACACAGAATCTGAAGACAGGCTCCGGACTCTGGGCTAACTGTCAGCAAAGAGCCTGATGTGGGACTCGAACCCACAAACTGTGAGATCATGACCTGAGCTGAAGCCGGACGCTCAACTGACTGAGCCATCCAGGTGCCCTATCAGCTTCCTTGTTTCATAGAAGAGGAAACAGACTGAGAGAAGTTAAATGACTTAGCCGGGTGTAGAGCCAGGTCTCCAGCCTATCTGTAGGCCTCTTGCCAGGACCCAGAAGTCACCATTCATCTGTATAGGTGGGGACATGATGCACGTACACAGCTCTAATTGCTTTGCTTTTCTTATAAAGAAAAATGACAACAAAAATTCCTCAGTCAAGCCTCTGATTGCTCACAAGCAGTGTGTCACAACGTGGTCTGATCATTGACAATGTTGTACTTCAGGCTTCCTGCCAGTCCTTGACTACATTTCCCTTTTTACTTCAACAGACATTTCTTGAGCACCTACTGTGGACCAGGTGTTATGCAAGGTGAACAAAAAGATGCTTAGATGTGGCCCCAATAGCCAGAGAACTTTGTTTGGTTGCTTCAGGGGAGAAAACCCGGGGCACCTGGGTGGCTCAGCTGGTTGAATGTCTGATTCTTGATTTCGGCTTAGGTCATGATCCCAGGGTTGTGGGATTGAACCCTGCATCAGGCTCTGTGCTGAGCATGGAGCCTGCTTAAGATTCTCTCCTTCTCCCTAGTGCCCTCTCTCTCTCTCTCCCCCCATAAAAATGAAAAAAAATTAAAAAAAAAAAAAAAAGGAAAGAAACCCATCTCTAACTCTGGTTGGTCAGCCAGAACTCAGGCAGGGCAAACAGGAGTGAGGGCTCAGGGATTTAAATGCTTTCCAGGACTTTGTTTCTCTCTCTTGCACCTGCATTGTGCTTAGTAGCTTTAGTTGGTCAAAATGGCATTCAAAACAAGATTGGAACAATGGCAGCACAGAGCTTTGAGACCCACTCTCCTCCCAGCATCCTTGTAGAAAAATCAGGAAGATCTCTTATTGATCCAGTTTGGGTCAGGGAGGAGGAATTACTAGGATTAGCAGTCCTGGAGCCAGAGTTGGTGTGGGGGAAGGGGGGAGCTGCTTTTTAAGAGAAGGTGAGTGCTAAAGAAGGTGGGGCTGGCGGGCAAATCTTAGGACTCCTTGTTCACTTACCCTACTGCTTGTTCTTGCAGCCTTGGGGGAGGGGTGCCAGGAGGCTTTGTGCCCAGTCCTTTCTCAAAGTTAATGGGACTTAGCCAGATACCAGTAGGGAGTAGTGTTGGTCAGGTCAGCCACGACTGGAGTTTGGAAACCTTGTAGGGGTTACCTGAAGTTTTTTCTAATGGAGCCTAGTCTTTGAGGAACTCACACTGTTCTACTTTCAGAGCATCTTCCTTTTTCCTGAGATTGGATTGCAGGCCACCTCAAGGAGGAGGTGGTGGCTTCACCCTTGTGGGCACCTGCTTGGTGCACACCTGAGTGTCCCTCAGAGGAAAGAAGTGAGCTTCTGAGAATGTTCTCTACAAGACCACAAGCCTTCATGTAGCCTCTCAGTGACTCAGTTTCCTCAACCTTCTGATGGGGATTATCGTACCTGCTGATGGATTGGAGACTCAGAGTTTCTTCTAAGTAGATCTTAGGGTTCTTTGACAGTGCTATCTAACTGCTCTACCTCACTTGGTAGAGAAGAGAACCTAGGTCCAAGGAGGAGAGTGACTGCTGAGGACCTGCCATGTTGGAAGGACAGGACTATATCCAGGACCAGACTGCCAAAGCCCTTCAGGCCACACTGCTGCCCTAGCACCAAGGGTGTTAGTGTCTCTTTCTAATGGAAGCCAGACTGCCCTCGGCGGGACCTTAGATTGAGAATGACAACCACAGACTATCTACAGAATGTGCAATGGTAGTTAGACTTTGGTCTCATTGGTTTGTCTCCTGTCTGCCTGATTCCTCAAGAATGGCAGGGTTAGTACCTGCTCCTCTCTGCTGTACAGCTTCTCAAGGCCTGGGGAGAAGGTTCATCGAGGGTGGGGTAACTTAATCCATTTAGAGTAACTTCGTGACCTTTAACATCTCTTCTGTTTTGAGCGTCTAGTGCCTTGCTCTATTTGTTGTGCCCTTTCTAGTCTTTGGTCCGAATTTTTCACCCAAAGGAAAACCAGAAAGCCGTTGTATCAAGAAAGACAACACAGTAAGAAAATCTTCCATTGACTTATTTAAAATTTACTGTCTATGCTACTGTTCAATTCATGAGTGTTCCCATGACAGTCTTGAGCATCTGGGCTAAGCCACAGTCATTTCATTGTCCTTGTATAGCCACCCACCTACTCGGACTTAACATGTCAGAAAGGCCTGCTCCTTCTATTAGTAGGCGGTACTACCATCCACCCTTTTGTCCAGGACAGAAACCTGGGAGGCATCCTTGTTTGCTTTCAGACCAGCAACACACACATCCAGCGAGTCCTGCCAGGTCTGCTCCCAGTCTTAAATCTCTCTCAGCTCCAGCCCAACTGGCCGCCTTTCTTGTTTTTCAGACATGCTGAGCTCATTCACTTTACCCCTGAAGTTATTTTTTCTTTTTCTTTTTAAATATTTATTTTGAGAGAGCGAGACAGAGTGTGAGAAAGTGCACGCACCCACATATTGGGGAGAGGCAGAGAGAGGGAAATTGAGAACCCCAAGCAGGTTCCGAACTGTCAGCACAGAGCCCAAAGCAGGGCTTGAACTCAAGAACCTTGAGTTCATGACCTGAGCTGAAGTCAGACAGTTAACCGACCAAGCCACCCAGGCGCCCCTAAAGTTCTTTCTTCTGACTTCATCATCAAGCACACCTCTGCTTAGGGGTCACGTTCAGCAGAGACTAACTTGACTCCTCCATCCCAGCTAGTTCCTATCCCCACTCCCATTTCTAGCCCATCACCTTGCTTTGTTTCCTTCAGAGCATGTTTTATCTACCAGGTCTTTTCCTGTTTGCTTATTGATTTACTTATATATTATGTCTTCTCTGCTACTTTTCCACCTCCTACCACCCCCAATTTGTCAGCTCCATGGAATAGGCCAGCCTTTTTAACTAATTGGTGACAAGTGGATTGGTTGCTCTTCCTTTCCAAAGAACAGGAAAGTAGCAACAGTTACCCTTCACCAAGCCGCTGCCATAGCTCTTCCTATTGAATGAGGTATATAACATTCCATTTTTCACCCCAGGCTGCCTTTTATACACATACGTCAGCACTTCCTATACATACTTTCTGTATTTAACTGTGTTTGGACAAAATATTGGTTATACAATGATAGCTTCAGTTGAAGACACATTATAGGCCTGTGATTTTTTTTTTTTGGAAAAACTTTTAACTTCATGGCACTTTGAGGAGCAAGAGACAAGGAGCTGAGGCGTTGATTTTTTTACACTGATCATTCCAGATGTTCAGTAGGTTCTTCTGTAACTATAAGGGACAATATTAGTTTCCTGTTGCTGCTGTAATAATAGTAGTGACTTAAAGACTTAAAGATTGTTTTAGGAGCACCTGGCTGGCTCAGAACATTGGACTCTCAATCTTGGAGTTGTGAGTTCAAGCCCCATGTTGGGTGTAGAAATTACTTAAAGACAAAATCTTTAAATAAGTAAATGAATAATCATTTTACAATTCTGGAGAACAGAAGTCCTAAAATCAAGATGTCAGCAGGGTTGCATTCTTTTTAGAGACTCTGTAAGGGAGAATCTGCTTCCTTGCCTTTTCTGGCTTCTAGCATCCGCCTACATTTCTTAACTTGTGTCCCCATCTCTCCATCTTCACAGCCAACAGTGTCGCATCTTCCAATTTCTCTCTGCTGTCACATCACCTTTTTTCACTAGACCCTCTTGCCTCCCTCTTACAAGGCCCTTGCAATTGTATTGCTTCTCCATCCAGATACTCCAGGATAATCCACTCTCCCATTTCAAGAGCCTTAATCACTTCTGCAAAATCTTTTGTACCATTAAGATAGTATATTCACGGTTCTGGGCTTAGGACTTGGACATCTTTGGGAAGCCTTATTTAGTGTAGCATAGGGATTATACATTTTATTCCTTTGGGTAAATCTATATAAATGATAAATCATTTGGGAATTGGAAACAAAAACAGGAAAACTTAACCTATTTTCCAGACAAACCAGGGTGATGGCAAATCTTAAATTGATTCTAAGTAAATACTTTTTTTTTTATTGAGCTCTTCAGGGTTTTTTAAAATTTAAAATCCATATTTACAGTTCTATGGTAGTTTTGTCAAAATAATTACATAGTTTATTTTTGAAGGTGAGTATTCAAAATACTTAAACTTCTATATTAGGTCTTTGAAAATGTAAGCGTCTGTTGTTCTGGTGATAGTTATTATTTTTTTTTAAATAGTTTATTGTCAAATTAGTTTCCTTTTTTTGTTTTAAGAAGTTTATTGTGGTGATAGTTATTGAGCTCCCATGCATGGCACCAAAAATAGCTCCCAAATATCCTTGAGTCATTGACTTCAGTAGAAATAGTTCTTTTGGGTAATTTCACTATTTTTGATGGATCAAATGGTTAAATTTTTATTCAGATTATTAGAGTAACTACTGCTTCAATCTGAGAAAGCTCAAACAAGGAAAATCTTCCAGTTCAAGTCTTCTACCTTCTAGCCAGTAAAATCTGTATACAAAATCTGTCATGCAGGGTCATCCTTGTCTGAGTGAGAGATGGGCTAGTCACTGCACACGAACACACAGGCATACGTATATGTATGTATATGTACGTGTACCACCTCTCAGGCTCCTGACATCCTGGGCACTGGAGACACTCGTGATGAGATCATGTAGACTCTGCCTCATGGAGCCCCTGTCTTGGTCAGGGAGGATAGACAGGGATGGTCTCAGGACAAGTGACTACTGGTGACTGGAAAGGTTCGGCAGAATTCAGGGTTGATCAGGGATTTGAGCAGTGTGCTGGGGGCATGGCAGGTTGGATGGGCAGGGAGCACACAATGTTTTGGGAAACTTAAAGGATCATCATGCACAGAGGGTGGACCCAGTCGGCATAAGCAGTTGTGGGCATGGTTCTGAGAGGGCCCATAGGACAGCAAGCAGCTCTTCCTAAGGATTCTTTGAGGAGGGCTAGAATGGGCAGTGGCTTTCCTGCCACAGCCATATGGCGTCAGGAGGTGGTGAGTGGTGGGCTAAGAGTCTTTAGGGAATTCTTTTCTGCTCAAGCAGCATTGAGGAGAGCCACACCTCTGTCCCTGGTATCCCAGGCCCCTGGAGCAAAGTTTGGGTCTCTAGTAGCTGTAGGGCCCTATAGCAGAACAGTCCATCCTGGGGGATTCCATGCTGAGGACTCAGGCCTGTGGCCTAAAGTCAAGTGCACCGATTTTTGGCTGAGTCATATGTATGTTCTTTATATGTAAGAAGTGGGGCTTCCTGCCTAAGAAATCTTTTTGCAGTGAGCATTGGGTGGAAGTGTGTGTTCTGGTCAACTGGCTGTGGTTGCCTGGTGAAGTGGGAAGGTGGGGGCGCCTTGGTGAGCAGAGACAGCCAGCTGTAGGCTTTAGACACAGGGCACTAGAACCTATGTGTGGGCTGGGGTCTGGGCCTTGCCCAATTTCTGGCCTGGAGGCCCTCTGACTCACTACAAGTCAGAAATCTCAGGTCGACAGCTCCCTAAAACCAGTGCCTCTGACCACTCTCTTCTGGTGATGGGGCAGGTGTTTGGGGACAGTTTTACTGCCTGAATGGTTACCACCCCAAATGAGACAAGAGGCATGACAGGAAAGATGTGGGTTTTGGAATCTGAAGATTTGTTCATATCTCATCTCAGCCATTTCTCAGCATTGTGGGCTGGTGAGCAAGGCCCCTAGTCTCTTGATGAGGTGGAAGTAGCAGTACCTGTTGTGCCAAACATGCAGGGTTATTGCCCTGCTGCTCTCCTAATAGGTTGCTATGTTGTGGTCAGTTACTGTGTTGCATGTGGGCAGCCCCTGTGCTCCATCAGGAGGGTCCAGGAGGGAAGCCAGGGGAGGCCTCCTGTGACTGGTGTGGCATATGGATGTGGATCCCGAGGCAGGGGAAGCTGATGGGCATGCCCGGGGTCACCAAGTACAATCTGAACAAGACCTAGAGGGATGATTGTCACTTTGGTCTTCACTGCTGTTCCGCTGGCATCCCTTCATCTGTAGCCCAGAGGAGTGTCTGCTATTGCAGGTGCTGCTGCCAGGAGCCATAGTGCCTCCTGCGTTGAAACCTGAGGAGAGGCATTGCCTATGGTAGCATCATCATCCTACCTCTCAGGGCAGGAGTGGGCATTAATATGCCCAGAAGAGCCACTTCCCTGAGGCCCAATGATCTATGTACCCACCAGCAGTAGAAAGGGCCCACCCACTCTTGGGCTTAAGGAGTTTAGAAGTTGGGTTGATGCCCAGAGCAGCACCTTATCCCCTGAATAAGGTGTCCCAATGTCTCTGGAGAATGGGAAAGGTGAGAACAGCGCCTGGCTCCAGGCCTTGGGCCTTCTAAAGCCAGCTCTGGGCAGTTTTCATGATAGTTTCCTTCTTTTTTTTTTTTCTTTTTCTTTTTTTGTTTATTTTTGAGAGAGACACCGAGTGTGAGCGGGGGAAGGGCAGAGAGAGACGGAGACACAGAATCCGAAGCAGGCTTCAGGCTCTGAGCTGTAAGCACAGAGTGTGACTCTGGGCTCGAACTCATGAACCATGAGATCATGACCTGAGCCGAAGTTGGACGCTTACCCGACTGAGCTACCCAGGCACCACACGATAGTTTTCTTCTGATTGGTGGAAAGGTATTAGGAGGAGAGCAACAGGTCACCAGGTCCTGTACCCAGTAGTGAGAGCCATTCAGCTTGGGCCTGTTGCCCTCTATGGGTTCTGGGGAAGCTTTGTTTAACCAGAGGGTTCCTGGCTGAAAAGACATGAAAGGCCAGGGTACACAAGGCTTGGGATGGATGCTGTGATTGTGAGGGGCAACTTGCCCCTGAGCTTACCAGTCCAAATGCAGGGCAGAGAGTGGGCTCCAGGGTCTGGTCAGTTCCACTTCCCTAGTCATGTCGTGTCTCTCCCGTGCCAGTCACTGGCCCTGTCATACATCTGTTTTCATCCACATACCTTTGCTTACAGCCTGCCTGTACCCCCCTGCCCTCTGCCCACCACACACATACACACACTGAGAATGTTTGAACCCTGCCTTTTTTTGTGAGCTCCTCAGCTCCTCAAGCACTCTGTCCCTTTGGAGAGAGCTTCCCTCCCAGAAGAGAACATCTACCCATGCCACTTGGTGGAGAGGAGGGGGAAGATGTGTTGAAGTATGATCACATGGGCATGCTGCTCAGACCCCAAGGAGGCAGCAGAGGAAAGCTATTTGGAGAGGCTACTTTGGGGAGTAGACCTTGTTGCCAGCCAGTCAGGCTTGCCTACCCTGTGTGGGTCCTGGCTTGCCATGACCCTGTGAGCTCTACTCCTGTTCCTTAGCCAAGCAGCAGGCAGGCCCCTCTGCAGCTCACACCCTCTGGTCCCACATGTGCTCATGACTTTACTGTACTTCTCCTTCCCAGAATGACCTTTTTCACTCTTTTCCTTGTACAAAAGTGTGGGGCACTTCAGAGGTGTCACTTTTGCTCTCACTATTTCTACTTAGCATTGTATTCGAGTCCCTAGTCAGGACAGTAAGGCAGAAAAAAGAAATAAAAGACATGCGGAGTAGAAAGAAGGAATACAACTGTCTTTATTCTCAGACAGTATATTTAGAAATCCCAAAGAATCTTCATAAAAGCTACCAGAACTAATTGGTGAGTTTAACAAGGTTTCAGGTCACCAGGTGAATATATGAAAAATTAAATACATACGTGTGTGTGCTTAATCACTTTATTGAGATAAAATTTATATGCCATAAAAACTACCCATCTAAAGTATATACATCATGGGCCACTGGGTGGCTCAGTTGGTTAAGTGTCCAACACCTGATCTCAGCTCAGATCCTTTTTTTTTTATTTAAAAAAAATGTTGTGCTCGCTTCGGCAGCACATATACTAAAATTGGAACGATACAGAGAAGATTAGCATGGCCCCTGCGCAAGGATAACACGCCAATTCGTGAAGCGTTCCATATTTTTTTGGGGAGAGAGAGGGATGCAGAACTTGAGAGACTATTGAAAGCTGAGAATGAACTGAGGGTTGGGGGGGAGGGGGTAGGGGGGAAGACAGGTGGTGGTGATGGTGGAGGGCACTTGAGGGGAAGAGCACTGGGTGTTGTATGGAAAACAATTTGACAATAAAATATTATGGAAAAAAAATGTTTACATATGTTTGATAGAGAGCGAGTGGGTGAGGAGCAGTGTTGGGGGAGGGGGAAACAGAGAATCCCAAGCAGGCTCTGTACTGTCAGCGCAGAGCCCAATGTGGGGCTCAAACTCACGAAACATGAGATCATGACATCAGCCAAAGTGAAGAGTTGGACGCCTAACTGAGTGAGCCACCCAGGCACCTAATCTCAGCTCAGATCTTGATCTCAGGGTTGTGAGTTCAAGCCCTGCATTGGGGTCTGCACTGGGTGTGATGTCTACTTTAAAAAATAAAGTAAAACTAAAAACATTAAAAAAAAAAAAAACCTCTCTAATAAACTACTTAAAAAAAACCAAATAATTAAACTAGTCTGGTAAAAAAAAAAAAAACTCTCAAAGGTCAATTGAAGCCCCCTCTCCATCATGAGGCTTTCTCTGGCCGCTTCCTTGTCGCACAAATGGCCTTCTGGTAAGTCCTTTCTAGGTCAGCCATGGTTTTGGTTCTTGTTAACCACAGCTTTGGTCCCATGACTGCTTCAGCTACTCAGGGGTAGTGACCTGCTGGAGCCACTGCTTCTTTGGCATAGCCAGACCCTGTCCACAGCCAGCTCTGAGAGGCCCAGAGTATGGACTGAGGTGGTGGCAGGCTGGGGAGAGGGACTCAGACCCAGGCAGGCATCTGTGGCTGTCTCAGTTACCTCCACTCAGCTGTTGCTATTCTCTTCCCCAACAGGTTGGGATAAACATTCCTATGGTTACCACGGCGATGATGGGCATTCATTCTGCTCTTCTGGGACTGGCCAGCCCTACGGTCCCACATTCACCACAGGAGACGTGATTGGCTGCTGTGTCAACCTCATCAACAGCACTTGCTTCTATACCAAGAATGGCCACAGTCTTGGTGGGTGCCTA
The DNA here is from genome assembly GCF_006229205.1 of Suricata suricatta. NCBI lineage: Eukaryota > Metazoa > Chordata > Mammalia > Carnivora > Herpestidae > Suricata > Suricata suricatta. The sequence goes on from NC_043715.1 coordinate 17,560,687, forward strand.
GGAGACCTTAGAGCATCTGCCCCATAGAGCCACTTTCATTGGTGAGAGGCCCAATGGGAGGCTTTAAAGCCAAAGCAGTGTCACTGATCCTCTGCTGAGTTCTGGGGAACTGCAGCCATTTCCCAGCATTAGAGCCCTAGGAAGGTAGCAGTGGTGCTTCCTTGGTTAATCCATCCATTTAGCAGCATTTATCAAGCCCAAGGTCAGTGCTGAGAAAACAGCAATGTCATGGTCATGCTTCTGGCCTGTGTGACACTTATTGGAGCAAAGTTTGGCATTCATAAGAAGTTTGAGGGGCCTGAAGACATACCTGACAGTGGTTGTGGTTTGCCTGTGAGTGGTCTGGGCCCTGACTTTGCCTGGCCCTTCCAACATGCAAGATGCTGGTTGCTGTGGAGCAATGAGAGGTCTGCTCCAGTACAAGAGGTAAACAGGCTGGACTCAGGTGGGGCCATGTCTCTTCTGGCCATTTCACTGGTTAACAGCAACCTGGATAGAGTAATATTTGAAAAGGTCCTTTGGTCTAACTACAGAAGATGGACTGATTGGAGTGAGGGCCTGGGGAAGAGGCAGGTAGCCTGAAGCAAGGCAGTGGTGATGGGTGCAGGGCATGAAGAACAAACCTCATGAAGGCCAGGGTGACCCAGCGGGGTTTAGTGACAGATTGGTGCCAGATTTAGTGACAGATTAGCGAGAAAGGAGGATGGGAAAATGGCTGGATAGTGGTGCTTTCGAGCAGGATTAGGATCCAGGAGGAGCAGCAGTCAGTGGAAGGTGATGGGGGTCCTGGAGGATCTCTTGGAAGAGCAACCCTGTACATGTTAACAGATTTAGGAAAGAAGTCTGGGAGATAGAGGGACATTGTCTATGATGATGCCTTACCCTACTGAGGCTGACTGGTATTTGGTCCCAGAGTGAGAGGAGCCTTTGGCTACAGTGGCCCTGAAGTAGTGCCTAACTGCTGGGCCTGCCTGCTTGGGTTTGTAAAGGTTTGATCTAGCAGAACTGTACCAGCCATGCTAGCCACAGGCCTTGTCTAAAAAGAAAATTGAACATTTTACTTGGAAGCCTAACTTCTAGGGGACCTGCATCCCCGGGCCTGAGGGGCAGTAAAAAGATGGCTGTCAGTCCCCACAGAGATGACTTCTGTGTGGCTTCCCCATGAGATGAGCCTGTGCTGCATTAGGGAACCTGAGTGAGAATCAGGTTTTCTGGAGGCTGGGGCTGAGTGTCCAGGAGTCAGCATTCCTCAACAAGACAGTCAGATGCCAGATGGGCAGCCACGAACATAGCACAGACACTGTTGAGGTGACCCAGGTGCACACCCAGAAAAAGCCTCCTCTGGAATCCATAGCCACTAGCTGTAATTGCTGGCATCCAGCTGGTGAGCTAGCTTTTAGGGACAAGATCTCAGATGTCTCCTTGCTCCCCACTCTGCTCTCTGACTACAGCTATTTCCTGGCTGTCTTTCTGCTGTCTGAGTCCAAGGGGCCTCTGTTGTGGGTACTTACTCTTTACCCAGGCCCCCCTGCACCTGTCCCAGTCTCTGTTCTTCCTCTCTGCTCTGGATACCTGCCCTTGTCACATTCCTCCAGGTTGTCCACACTGCTTGGAGCATGGCACCTGCTATGGGGTGAAACATTTGGGGCATACCCTGCTGTCCTCTCTGTACGTTCAGCTCCCTCCTCTGGGCCCTACTTGCACGCCAAGCCCCCGAGCTCTTTGTCAGTCAGGTCCCTAGTTCCATAAGGAGCTCCCAGCCACCTTAATGTCAGCTCAAACCCCCTCAGTCTTCTTAAACTCTTATCTCCTATTTCATGTGTTTTATAGACCTCCTGCAAGACCTCACTCTCCTCATATTTAAACTTCATTTAGGAGGATATCACCTATTTTTCCATCCTGTCGAAATCATCTATAATCTTCCTTGTTCTTTCTCAAATATCTGATAACCTAAAATTTGATAAACATGTTTATGTATTTTTTCATTAAAGACTTGATAAAAAATATTGGAAGAGGATGGGCTGAGATTTGAGTCCTTCAGGGTATATTAAGAATCACTTCATTGTGTTAGTTTGAAACTTGTGTTTTCTATCTTGTCCATGAGGATATTAGAGACTTTATTTTAAAATGTATATGGCCTGTCCCCTGCATTTTCTAGATCACAAAATTTAATAGAAAAGCAGTGAACTTGGAGTAATAGACTACTTAGTGAATCTTTTTTTTTTTTTTAATTTTAGTTAACGTACAGTGCAATATTGGTTTTAGGAATAGTACTCAGTGTGATTCATTACTCATATACAACACCCAGCACCCATTGCTCATCACAACAAGTGCCCTCCTAATACCTATCACCCATGTAGCCCATCCCTGCCCACCCCCCTCCATCAACCCTCTGTTTGTTCTTTATTGTTAAGAGTCTTTTCCCTTTCTCTTCTCCCACTTCCTATGTGTTCATCTGTTTTGTTTCTTTAATTCGACGTATGAGTGAAATCATATGGTATTTGTCTTTCTTTGCCTGATTTATTTCACTTAGCATGGTACATTCTAGCTCTAGCCATGTTGTTGCAAATAGTAAGATTTCTTTTCTTTTTTTGATGGTTGAGTAACATTCCATTGTATATATACCACATCATTTTTATTCAGTCATCAGTCAGTGGACATTTGGGCTTTCTCCATAGTTTGGTTGTTGTTGATAATGCTGATATAAACATAGGGGTGCATGTACCCCTTTGACTCTATATGTTTGTATTGTTTGGGTAAATACTTAATAATACAATTGCTGTGTTGTCAGATAGTTCTATTTTTAGTTTTCTGAGGAACTTCCATACTGTTCTCCAGAGTGGCTGCACCAGCTTGCATTCCCACCAGCAGTGCAAGAGGGTTCTCCTTTCTCCACCTCCTTGGCAACTCTTATTTCTTGTATTGTGGGGAGCCTGTGTGGCTCAGTTGGTTGAGTGTCCAGCTTTGGCTCAGGTAATGAGCTCGCGGTTTGTGGGTACGAGCTCTGCATCAGGCTCCATATTGATAGTGCAGAGCCTGCTTGGGATTCTCTCTCTCTCTCTCTCTCTCTCTCCCCCCCCCTCTTTTGCACTTAATCTCTCTATCTCTTCTCTGTCTCTGTCTCTCTCAAAGATCATAATAAAAAAGAGGGGCCCTGGGTGGCTCAGTCAGTTAGGTGTCCCAACTTCAGCTCAGGTAATGGTTTCACAGCTCATGAGTTCAAGCCCTGCATTGGGCTCTGTGCTGACAGCTCAGAACCTGGAGTCTGCTTTGGATTCTTTCTCTGTCTTCCTCTTCCTCTGCCCCTCCCCTGCTCTCTCTCTTAAAAGTAAATAAACATTTTAAAAAGTAATAAAAAAAGAGGGTCCCCCTTTCTCCACATTCTCACCAATACCTATTGGTTCTGGTTTTGTTAATTTTAGCCATTCTGACAGGTGTGAGGTGGTGTCTCATCATGGTTTGATTTGTATTTCCCTGATGATAAGTGATGTTGAGCGTCTTTTCGTGTGTCTGTTAGTCATCTGGATGTCTTCTTTGGAAAAGTGTCTGTTCATGTCTTCTGCCATTTCTTAACTGAGTTAATTTTTTTAAATGTTTGTTTATTTTTGAGAGAGAGAGAGGCAGAGAGAGAGGGAGACAGAGGATCCAAAGCATGCTGTACACTGTCAGCACAGAGTCTGACACAGGGCTCAAACTCATGAACCATGAGATCAAGCTGAAGTTGGATGCTTAACTGACTGAGCCACCCAGGTACCCTAGGGTTGTTTTTTGGGTATTGAGTTTGATAAGTTCTTTATAGACTTTGGATACTAAACCTTTATTGAATATGTCATTTGCAGATATCTTCTCCCATTTTGTAGGCTGCCTTTTAGTTTTGTGAACTGTTTCCTTTGCTGTGCAGAAGCTTTTTATTTTATTTTAATTTTTTTGTAGAGAGAAAGTGTGTGCATACGTGTGTGAGAGGCAAGGGGCAGAGGGAGGGAAGAAAGAGGGGAGGCATGGAATCTTAATCAGGCTCCCCACCATGTGGGGCTCAGTCCCACAATTTCAGGATCATGACCTGAGTTGAAATCAAGAGTCGTACGTTCAACCGACTGAGCCACTCAGATGCTCCAGAAGCTTCTTAAGTTCCAGTACAGTAGTTCATGTTTGCTTTTGTTTCCCTTGCCTTTGGTGACATGTCTAAAAAGAAGTTGCTCAGACCAAGGTCAAAGAGGTTGCTGCCTGTGTTTTCCTCTAGGAGTTTGATGGTTTCCTGCCTCACATTTAGGTCTTTTATCCCTTTTGAATTTATTTTTGTCTTTGGTGTAAGAGAGTGGTCCAGTTTCATTCTTCTATGTGTTGCCATCCAGTTTTCCCAACTTGGTGAATCTTCTAATGACCTTGTTTCCTTTCCACGAGCCAGCTTATCAATATTGTGCTTCAGAATCTTACCTGGAATCAGTCACTGCTCTCTAACCTCAGAACCCTAACCCTTCCTCCTTTAAAGAAGCAGAATTATGTTTCCTGCCTCTGGCCTCCCCACTCCTTTGCTTTGCTCCACCGTTCCTCTGTCATAGCACTTGCCCTTGGTGTCAGTGGTCAGTTGCTTGTGTAATTGTTAGTTGCATGGAGCCAGTAGCACTTTGAAGGCCCAGCTCCTGGGAGGTCTCAGCAAATACCTCATGGAAAGATGAATGAGCAAATGAATGGAGACAGGAAACTGATGTCTCACCTACAAGTGGTCCATGCACTGCAGAGTCATTTTTATACAACTCTGTATGCTTACAGGCTTTATACCCTCAGCCTCGTTGACCCCTGACCTATGTCTCTTTGCCTCAGAACACTTCTTATCAGCAAGTTTGAATGTTCTGTTTGCATCCTGGATCTTTGCCTGACCTTTTTCCCAGATCTTCCCACTATATTGGCCTTGCAGAGACCTGCAGGGCTGGGGGAGCAGGGTTGCCCTTGTCCAGTGCAATAGGGGGTGGAGTGGCCTCTTTCCTCATACTCCTGGAAGCACCTCAAGGCCTTGTCCTTCCTGAGTGCCATTGTGAGCTAGATCTGGGCAAGCCAAGATAGGTCATCCCCTGCCTAGAAGTGTGGCAATTGCCTTCCCCTGTGGCACAATTGCAGCCAGCTTGTACCATGACCTCATAGTTTTTGAAGCAGCTTTTACAAAATATCTCAGTTTCTCCTTTCTTTCTTGAAATGTCAGGATTAATGTTCCCTCCTTTTTTCAGGTGGGCTCAGAAAGATAGGGTAAATGGTCAGGGTCACAGCGCAAATAACTGATGGAGCCTGGACCTCCTCCTTCCCGGGTCTGTTGGCCTTCTCCATGAAGTGGAGTATAGCAGCTGCAGCATTCTGGCCACACAGAGATCCACAAAGGCAGCTCCTGTGTAGATCTGTAGGGTGGACATGAGGTCTTCTCATGGGTGCAGAGGGGCTTACAGATTTCATTCTGCCAGCTGTGACTGCCATTCTGCATGTAGGCCTGAGAAGTGGCCTCAGGCAGGTAGATCATGGGATTTATGAGCTTCCCTCGATAAGGAGCATCATAACCTGGCAAAGAATAGAAACAGTTTCTCTGCACCTTGGTTTTTTTAATCTGTAAACTAGTGTTAAACATGGTATACACCTTCCAAAGTTGTTCTGAGGATTAAATGGTTCCCTGTGGGACACTGAGCCCAGGGCCCAGCACAGAGGAAGCACATGGAATATGCTGGCTGGCTATCAGGATTCTGGCCCCAGGTTTATTAGGAGACCTATTGTCATACCCTAACCTGTTCTTCTGTCTTGCTGGGTTCCAGTTGGGTTTCAGTTTTTATGGGTAGGAGTTAGGGGAGCAGACTGGGACCTCTAAGGAGTGGTTTGGAAACTTCTTAGTCCAAAAACTCAGGAGTTTCTAGAAGACACGAGAAATTTTCTGAAAATGGGAACGCTGTGAGTCCTTGGAAGAGTCTCCTTTGGCCATGAGTCATTTCTCATTCTAAAGAACATGAGTGCTCTGATGGATATTCTGAGGTGCCTGTTTTGCTCGTTTCTTTGGGATCCCACTTTCCTCTACTCTCACTTCCAACTCAAGGTTGAGGTACATGTAAACAGCCCCTTCTCTTTGCAGAAGGGTTCAGAGGGTACACGGGTCATTTGTCAACTAAGAAACCTCTGGAGACTCTGGCTGGGTGAGGGCTGGAGAGGACCAGCTGCCACCGTCCCCATCTTCACTCAGAGCTGTTTCTGTCAGCTTCGAGAGGATGTTAGAGCATTAGACCAGGAATGAGTCCAGGCCCAACACTTCAGCTAGTTTTCTGACTGTTGGGAAATATTTTAACCCCTGAGACTTACTTTCCTCATTTGTAAAATGGGGTAAGAAAGCCTGCTCCCCAGAGCTGGTATGTAGATCAGATGAGGTGATGGATGGAGAAAGGCTTGGCATTTACAGTAAGTCTCCATAAATACATGTTGAATCAAAAGAAGGATCAGACCTGAAGAGGCCTCAGGGTAGGTCATTTGAGTTTAGTCCTTCCTAGTGGGCTTTCCCTGAGAGGGTGGAAGAACTGTGAATGAATATTCAAGTATTTGACTTTACTTCCAGCCACACGCAGCAAATGGAAGGCCAAGGCCTAAACCTACCAGGCCCTAGCACATGCTTGGCCTCCACCATAGGGAGGTGTGGTGACCAGCCCCTCCCCAGCCATTATGATAGAGCTTCTGTGGTCCCACAGAGCGGTAGGAGACCAAGCAGCCTGATTTCTGTTCTTTCCCTTCGCAGGTATAGCCTTCACAGACCTCCCGGTAAGTACTGTTATTGGGTCTCCTCCCTCTGGGCTCTTGGGGACTGACTGGGATAGAATATGATGGAACCCGCAAGGTGCACGGTGTGGAGTCTGGCCCTTTCCCCAAACAGGGATGTATGCTGTGCTATCAGCTTGAGAGTACCAGGCCTGGTTTCCTCCATGACTTTTAGCAGGTGACAGTGATTTGTGGCACTTCCAAATGCAGCTGGGGGGATGGCATGGGTGAAGATGAGGATGGCTCCATGGTTTAGGTAGTCTGGGCCAGTTCTGTATGGCTTATAGCCTGTGGACTGGGGTGTATAGAGAATTGTTCCTGAACTGTGATGGAACCCAGTCCTGGTGCCTACTCACTAGAGATCCCTGAAGAAGGCCGCTATCCTAGAGGACTAGGCCTGCTATTGCACAGTGTTCGCCCAAGCCAGAGAGTAAGCTTTGTTGGGTTTTCTCTTCTTAGAAAAGGGTGAGGTTTCTTGTTGGCTGAGTTCAGGGCTCATCCCCATCTCTTGCACCCTAGTCCTTCATTATTATGAGTCATCACTGGCCTCATCACATGAAAGGCATCCACCCAGACTGCTGGGAGCCTGGACTGACTCTGTGTACCCTAGCTGGGTTCTGGAAGGAGGAAAGGTTGGGTTCTGGAATGAGGAAAGGTTTGCTGACTCCAGTAGTAGTCTTGGGATCTTGAGTACCCCTGTGACACCCTAGGAATCCCCTTTTGATCTGAGAGGCCTTCTGAAGCCCAGACTGCAGCTCCCAAAATTCTGTTAGAAACTCTTATCTGTAGATCAGAATCCTTCTCTCCTTACCTGCAAGCCACAGAGAGGGGCTGTCGTCTCAGGCAAAGAGAACAGACAGGAGAATTCTAACCCTGGCTAGGGAATGGTCTAGTTGTAGAGACATAACATGAAAGGAGCAGGTATGAATGTGGGCAGTCATCAGGTGCTAAAAGTGTATGGTGGGGAGTGTCCCTGAGGGCATTGACGATCAGGGAAGACTTGCTGAAGAGGGTGGGCTTTGCCTATGGCATGGGGGTTGGAAGGGGAGAGGAAGGAAACTAGAGATCTTAGGATTCAGAGCTTGTGCTGTGCTGAACCTAGTGTTCAGTAAAGACACATGATACTCAGGAATGACAGACACATGGCCCGAAGATGGAAGGTAAGAAAGAGGACTGGGGCCCAGTGACAATGGGGAGGAGGCTGGCGAGACACTGTTGACTAGCAGTGGGGAGCCACAGGAAGCACTGAGTGAGGGAGTGATCTGGCAAAAGCTGGCCATTGCAGGGTATACAAGGAAAACAGGTAGCCCCATTCCCACAGAAGGACATGCCCAAACCGCACTGGCCAGAAGATCCTCCTCTTAGTGTGCCTTTGACAGGAAAGGCAGTGGCCTCTCTTTACCCTTTGACAGCATCTGGGGGTCCAAACTACCTACCTACCCCCTTTTGCCATTCTCTCCTCCTCCCTGTCTTCCTTTCCTGTCTCCCCCATCCCTTCCTGCCCTGTCATATACCCCTTTTTTTGTGGCAAAGGGATCCTTGGCCCTAGATCTTTCTGAAAGGAGTGATTATCCACCCATGTAGCAGATCTTCATGGGTACACATGCAGGGTCGTGGAGTCTGGCCTACCTCCATGTGTCCTGGCTAAACCCTGAAGGGGGACCTTAAGATTTTGGGGAAACTATAACCTCTGATGCAGGGCAGGAGAGTCTACTTTGAGTCTGGCTTGCTTTTCTTTTGCTTTCTCTCCTGAAGCTTTGGGCAGTAGTGTCTCTGGTAGGGAGGTGGGCAGAATGTGGCCTAGCCCTGCCTCCTCCAGCCTTACTGCAATTCTCTCAAAGCCGGAGTAGTGCCTGCAGGAACCAGCACCTTCCCTCTCTGCACCAGAGGTAAGGCGAGGCCCTGCTGCCCCATTGCCCTCAGGAGCCCAACTGACATTTCATTCTCCTCCTCAGGCCAACCTCTACCCCACCGTAGGCCTGCAGACACCTGGGGAGATTGTGGACGCCAACTTTGGGCAGCAGCCCTTCCTGTTTGACATTGAGGACTACATGCGGGAGTGGCGTGCCAAGGTCCAAGGCACTGTCCATTGCTTCCCCGTCAGTGCCCGGCTTGGAGAGTGGCAGGCGGTGCTGCAGAAGTGAGTGCCCCACTCCCGCCCTTACCCAGCCCTGGCCCATCCCAGGGGCCTCACTCTCCTTCTATACTGCTTCAAACTACCCCTATGGACTACAGTGGGTAGCTGTTCCATCTGGAAAGCACTCCCAACGTGACTCTGCCTGCTGCTCTCCTGCTTCCCTCTTAGTGAATGGACAGCTTCTGCTCATTTCTCCAAATCTGTTTCTTATTAAACTTCTGGACCCTCAACGGGATTGGAAGACTCTGCTATATAATATCACCAGCAGAGCTGTTTCTTTCCCCAGGTCAATTTGCAGAGGATGTACTAGGATGCCCTGTTGTCTCTTCATTTGTGGACTTTTTCTCCACCATAGGGAGTATCCATCATGCTGTGATTCTGGCCTGAAATCACCTCTCAGGGTCATTATCTAGCTAAGTTCCATGCATTCCTGGCAGTAGTGGCCGGAAGAGAATCCTCCTGAGGCCAGCCTCTCTGGCTCTTGGATGATTCATTCCTAAACTGTCCTGGAAACCAGGCTTGCTGAATCCCAAGGGAGGTGAGGTTTGGGGTCTCTCTTCTACTTGCCAGCTGCAGGCCTGAGTGAGGCAGTAACCAGTACCTGCTCTGCCAGGAGGTGGGTTAGCTTATTAGCTTGCCTCACAAGGGAGGGCATAGAAGGGCTGGGCTTCCACTAGCCCTGGTTATTGTCCCACAGAGGCACCCAGGTAGCAGAATCCCTCAGGTGGGGTTGGGTTGCACACTGGCCTCTTTGTGCAGTCTTCCTTTCTTAACTGATTAATATTGAGGCAGGCCATAGAGGAGGGTTAAGGTAGGGGCTATGTGACCAGACCCTTCTCAGGAGGAGCGGCACTGTCTTGTTTTTGGCCCTCAGAACTATTGAGAAACCCTTCCTTGAAGGACTAGACAGTATATGCCAGTCCCTGACGCAGGCTTGCTGGGACACGCAAGGGGAGAGGTGGAGCTGCTCCAGCTGTTTGGGGGAGGGAATGATAGTCTCAGCTTACAGTGTGTTTGTTTCTATGTGTGTATCTGTATGCCGGTGTGTGTTCATATGTAGTGTTTGCCAAGACCTGCATATAGGTTGTATCCTGTGATTTCATACAGCTTCATTTTATGAACCTCGTTAATGGCTGTATTAGCTTGGAAAACAAATTTACCACAAGCTCCTTGGTGAGCTTGGTGAGCTCCTTGGTGGTTCAGGTTATTTCTGCTCTTTTGCTTGTGTAGGTAACCTTTTCGTAGGTAAAGAGTTTTTCACATTTAAGATTATTTTCTTGGTGTCCTTTCAAGAAGTGGAATTATTGAGTCACTGGACTGTACATATATTAATGGCATCCAGTGTGCATGTGGACCTCATCTGAACCATGTTTTGTCAAAAATGTTTGCCCTTGTGTTTATTATAATGATGATAATAATAATATAGTTATTATAATTATCATTTAGAATGTAATACTATGGATACATAATTTGACAATAGGTTTATTTCATTGACTTCTTACTTTGTGCCAGGCACTCTATATGTATCATCTCATTACCTCTTAGAGCACGAGGGGACACACAGCTTAACTTCTATGCCTTTCACATTTGTGTTTGGCAATTACAGTAAGGACATGAGACACATATTTATACCAAGGTATTCACTTCTGTACACATCAGATATGAGGGCTCATCCTTCTGCTCTATGCGTGTGCCTGCACATATACGCACATGTGCCACTGCTCAGCCAGCTGTGGTGGTATTAAATGGCTGCTGGGTGTTGGGCTGCTCCAGGCTGTTTCCCAAAGATTGTGTCCCTATTGGCTGCATTGATGCCTATATCTTGGCTTCTTGGGCCCTTGACTTGTGGCATTTTGTGGAGTAACTTGGCTCATGGGTTAGCTCCCCATCACTCTCTAAAGCCAGCACTCCTGAGGGCTAGGGTCCATAAGCTGCAGTGCTTATGCTGGGCACACGGGATGGCCTGCAGAGGAGTGTCTGTGCCTGTATAAAGGTACGCACATGGCACACATCGTCTCTGTCTGGGCAGCTCTCAGGCTGCTTGGCCCTGTGCCGTTCCAGGAAGGCCTCAGAGAGCCTGTCGGCCGACTCTGGGCTTGCTGCAGTTCACAGGAGGCAGCTGCTTCTGTAAGGAGATGATATGTGCCTGTGCGTGTATTTTTGTTATCATACTTGCCCACTTGTGGGCGGTATATTCTAGAAAAACTGCAGCCCCTCCTCCAAGCTACCAGGATAGCTTGGTGACCAGCCCCTCTCCAGCCTGACTGCATGAGCACTGGGGGAAGTTTTTATTTTGTTTCAGCCTCTTTATTCTTATTCTTTGGAGGTTGCACCTCCATGATGTTTGTAAGGAAACCCAGACAGGGAGACAGTTTGTCCCTTCAAGTGGTCAGTGAGAAATGGCAGTTCTAGAGTGTCACCTTGAGCATTTCCTTTCTTCTAGCATGGTCTCATCTTACCTGGTGCATCATGGGTATTGTGCCACGGCCACAGCTTTTGCCCGAATGACTGAAACCCCGATTCAGGAAGAACAAGCATCCATAAAGAACAGACAAAGTAAGGTTGATTCTCCTTTCCTCTTTCTCTCCCTCCCTCACCTGTCCCTAACTCTGCTCTCTGGCTCATGCCAGCCTTGGGTAACCTATGAGGAGTCCATTCAGCTCTGGTCCTTACCACCAGGAGACTAGCCCACAGCCCCAGCCCAGCCCCAGGCTGTTCTTCTATCCCTCCTTCAAGACAACACTGTCTTGAAGGACAGCCCAGCAGCGTAGGAATGAATGTCTCAGTGCAGCCTCCCTACTGCATACTCTGATGGCCCGGCACAGGCTGGGGCCTGACATGGCTGGATCTCGCTCCTCCATGCCTATTTCCTTCCCTCAGATCCTGGCCTCTACTCAGCCTCCTGTTCATGGTCTTCTGGAAGAGTGTGTTTGCATCTTATCAGACCAATGTCCTGCCTTTCCCATTTACTCAGCTTTAGTAGTTCTGCCTGTTCCTGACCAGAGAAAGGACTGAAGTAGACAGGGTGAAGGCTGGTTCTCAGTGGCTGCTATGGTGGCACCTCTCTCTGCTCCCACCTCTGGTCCTGCCTTTTGCAGATAACCAAAGGAGGGAGTCAAAGGAAACTTTCCAAGTACATACTGGCCTGCATACTGTGTGTTGGGCTCTTTTGTGGAAGGAGGGTGTTGGGAAAGAGAAAACAGAGCCTAGTAAGGAAATAGGAAGAGGAGAGGAGAGTGAGGGAGAATGGGTGTATCTGGATGTGTGTCTGTGTGTGCCTGCTTGCGTCTCTCTGAGCCTGTCGTCTCTGTGTATGTGCATGTGTCTGTGTCTCCCAGAGAAGCTACGCCCAGCCAGACAGACGGAAAGGGATCCCAGACTTGGGATCTACGAATGAGAGCCTCACACCCAGAAGTCGCTCCCAGCAAGATGCACCAGGCCCCAGAGCAAGAGCAAGATGCTGATGGCCTGAGAGGTGTCAACGTCAGAGATGGCAGAGTGTGAGGAGGATGACCTCCTCTCCCAGCAGGGAGCACGCTGCAGCCCCTGAAGACTGCCAAGACTTGGGTCCTGGCCCAGAAACCATTGTGTTCCCATTGCTACCCCGCTGTGAGGCCTGACAGGAGAGAAGTCCATCTGAAGAGGAGCCCCTAGGGCCATCAAGCTGCCTGGGTGCCAAGCCCCAGATCATGTTCCCACAGCCAGAGCCCCTCCCCATGCCCAGATCCCTGGCAAACTGACCTACACAGGAGCAGGCCTCCAAATTTGCTCTCCTGCCTCTGCACTGAGTCCCACCTGTTTTCCCTTGTTATTCTTTGAAGACTCCCAACACTTGACAGAAACGAGGGTCTGTTTGGGGGCTGGGAGGCCAGTTTCTTTCTTCAGCCTCTTCTGTGAGCATCTCAACCAGACTGGCTACTCTGAGCCAGCCCACCTGACTGTTGGCTAGTCCATGCTTGGGGCTGGTAGTATTGTAGGCATGTGGCTGTGAAGGAGCTCTGCAGCCCCTCACTTACTACCATGCTTTTGCTTTCTGCAGAGATCCAGAAGCTGGTGCTGGAGGGCCGTGTGGGTGAGGCCATTGAGACCACACAGCGCTTCTACCCAGGACTGCTGGAGCATAACCCTAACCTGCTCTTCATGCTCAAGTAAGTTTTGGGCACCACCAGCTCCCCCATAGCCCAGCTCCTCTCAGCTGGTGGTCGGAACATACAGCCCAGACCAAGCCCAGAGCATTGCCGCTCTGCTCCCTCTGCAGGTGCCGACAATTTGTGGAGATGGTGAATGGGACTGACAGTGAGGTCCGCAGCTTGAGCTCCCGAAGCCCCAAGTCCCAGGACAGCTACCCTGGCTCCCCCAGCCTCAGCCCCCGACACGGCCCTAGTAGTTCCCACATGCACAACACAGGTCAGCCACTCTCCAGAGGGCTCGGGGAAGAACTGGTGTGGAGAGGAAAGGCCACCCATATGCCCTTCCCTGGGCTGGGCTCAGGGCCCACTGCTGGATTTGGGGGAAGGGAAATGGGACCACAGTGGTTATTCCTGAGGCCCCATTTGATGGCATACTGCCCCTCTTCTTCTGACTATCCTCTGGTTTCCAGGAGCAGACAGTCCCAGCTGCAGCAATGGTGTCGCATCCTCGAAGAGCAAACAGAACCACAGTAAATACCCTGCACCCAGCTCCTCTTCCTCCTCCTCATCCTCCTCGTCCTCCTCATCCCCATCCTCCGTCAATTACTCCGAGTCCAACTCAACAGATTCCACCAAGTCCCAGCCCCACAGCAGCACCAGTAACCAGGAGACCAGGTGCCTGTCCTGCTCTGCTTCCTCCTGCTTTCTGCCCTGTGCCAGCTGGGCTCACTGCAGCCTTCCTTTAAGTTCCAACCCCTGACCTTCATCCCCACCTACATCCTTAGTCTGTGCCTGGAGTAGTAGCTGCTCACCTGCCAGACCAGCCATTGGCTCCAGCTTCTGGCCCTAGCTATGATCCAGCTGCCACTTTCCTTGGCTCTGACTTTTTCCAGAGGCAGTGATACTGCCAGGCTGAGAATGTGGTCTCCTCCCAGGAGACCAGGCCTGGCAGAGTCCCTAGGGTCTACACTGAAGGAGCTTTTACTAGGTGGGGCTTGAGGTCAGACAGATTTGGCATCAGAGGTTTTAGGCAATAGACTACAGGTGACTTTCAGCAGCTCCCAGGTATGCCCCAGGGTTTGACCTGCATTTGACACCTAGAGATACGTATCAGGGGTCCCTGGTCACTGGGGAATGGGGGAGGAATGTATAGAAGGTGTGCGCCAACTCAGGAAGTCTGGGGAGGGGAGAGCCACAGAGGCAGCATTGGGACAAGAGTGAGAATCAGGTGACAGGCCTCTGGGGATAGCTGGTGTCTGATTAGGATCTAAGTGTCGGAGCCTGGGAAGCCTTTCATGCTCCTAGGGTCCCTTGGTTTACCCACAGCAAGCTGTGACTAAAGCCTCAATGGAGGCCCAACCAGATTGTTCCAACCACATCTCCTTGGCCAACTCCCACCTCACCCCTTCTCCACAGTGACAGTGAGATGGAGATGGAAGCGGAGCATTACCCCAATGGTGTGCTGGAGAGTGTATCCACACACATTGTCAATGGCGCCTACAAGCATGAGGACCTGCAGACAGATGAGTCCAGCATGGGTGAGAATGATGGCTCAGCATGGTGATCCATGGGTGGTAGTGGCTCAGTCCAGATGCCTTCTGGCCCCTGGGAGGGGATCAGGAAGGGTAGGCTTTGACAGCCTGAGAAGCACTTACCAGACCTGGTCCATTGTCGCCTTAGCTGATCATGAATGGTGCTTGAAATGGGAAAGTCTCCGGCCTGCTGCCAAGATCAGGGGCCCTGTGTCTGAGGCTAGAGGGAGTTGGTGAGGGTGAGCACTCTTATGAGCACCCATGCGTTTGTACAGGGTGGGAAAAGGGAAAGGTTCTCAGTCCAGACCCCTAAACCATGTGCTTGGTGGACTAAAAGCATCTTAGCTATGGATGGCCCACCCATTCCTCCCAACCCTAACTTGTTTCTGACAGTTCCCCCAAGGCCCTTCTTGCCATGTTCTTTTGGGGTCCCCACCCCAGTCCTCCCCTTCTCTCCTTCTCTCTCCTTCTCTTCCTGATTTGTTCTCTGCTGGGCTCTGGGTGCAGATGATGGGCATCCTCGGCGGCAGCTTTGTGGGGGCAACCAGGCTGCCACAGAAAGGATTATCCTGTTTGGTCGCGAGTTGCAGGCACTGAGTGAGCAGCTGGGCCGGGAGTATGGCAAGAATTTGGCCCACACGGAGATGCTGCAGGTATAGAACAAACCAGACCTTCATACAGAATAGGCCCCCATTGGGGGGCCGGGGGCAGGGTGACTCTGGGAGGGCTGTGGGAGCAGCAGCAATAGGACAGAGTGGGCTCTAGTCAAGTCCGCAATGGGAAGCAGGACGTTGCGGGTATATGCCACTCTCTCCAGGCTCTGGAGAGGGCACAGTGCTTCCTGACCCTATGCTCAGGCTGTGGCATGCTCTCACGGGGCACCATGCAGGGCCCTGTATAACCCTAAAGTTACAGAGATGTGTCTGTGTGTGGTGTGTGCCACAGTCCTCTCAAGAATGTCCTGTCCCTTAGGATGCTTTTAGCCTGCTGGCATACTCAGATCCCTGGAGCTGCCCAGTTGGCCAGCAGCTTGACCCCATCCAGAGGGAACCTGTGTGTGCTGCCCTCAACAGCGCCATTTTAGGTAAGTGGATCTAACAAAAACAGAAGCTGGTCCATGAGTGCCTAGGATGGCTTCTCCCTCTCTCCCTAGGAATTACTGGTGTTCGTCCAAATTAGGGCAATGTGCTCTACCCAGGTACTCTCAGGTAGCCCACAGGACTTGGGCTTCCATGGCTGAACCTAAATCTGACCTCTCTCTGCCCAACTGTGATAGACTATGGCCTGTGACTATAGGACTGGGCTAGCACATTGCTCTAAAGAAAGTTAAGGTCCTCAGGTTCCTGGCATGGTTGCAGGGCCATGGGCTGGTGGCTGGGACATACTTGCACAGAGACATGTGAACACCGTGTTCCAAGAGATTCTGTCCACTGCCCCCACCTTGTGCTTCCAAGGGAACTTTGACCTGAGCCCAGTCTCTCATTTACCGGGCCTGTCTCTCCTCCACAGAGTCTCAGAACCTGCCAAAGCAGCCACCTCTGATGCTCGCCTTGGGTCAGGCATCTGAATGTCTACGGCTCATGGCCCGAGCAGGCCTGGGATCTTGCTCCTTTGCCAGAGTTGATGACTACTTGCACTAGCTGACCACGCTGGCTGGCCCCACCTGGCCCTTCCTCGGCCCCAAGGCTGGAGCAGCCTTGCCCTCTATAGGCATCTGGCGCAGGGACCTGGAAGCCATGGGCAGAGTCCATTCCTCCTGCCTGGCCTTCCCTACTCCCTTTTCTTTCTTTCTTTCTTGCTTTCTTCCCTTCCTTCCTTCCTTCCCACGCCCTCCCACCCCCCACCAGTCTGTCTTCACTTGCAGCGGCCTCTGACACAGTATTGGCTGGTAACTCTCATGTAGCGCCTTCAACTTTGAAAGGGGGGGGTTGTTTAGAGGAGGGGTTGGGTTTTTTTAAATCTTTTTGTTTTTTTCCTCCTGACTGAGCCACCAGTATTTATCTCTGGAGAGCTTGTGCTGAGCTGGTTTCTGCTCATTTAGTGATGAAGCCTATCCAAGTTGGTGATAGCTTACTATTTTCATAAGTAAAAAAAAAAAATGAGATTATATATATAAATATATATATTAAAAAAAAGACAGTATTTATCGTAGTATTAGTGGTCCAGCACCTCTTGGGTGAGGCTGTCCAGACACCATATGTTTTTATTTCAGTCCAACTCATTAAAAAAGAACCATCTCTGTCACCTCAGCCAAGTGATGTGTTTATTTCAGGCTTCCCCTTAGTTGAGCCACAGGCCCAGATGCAACTCCCAGAAGCCCAGCAGGCTTTGCGGGGGCCACTTATGGACAGGTCAGGCTAAGTTGGTTTGCAGCATCTGAGAGCTGTAAGTCTCTAGGCCCCTGGGTGGAGAGCTATAGGGCTGAGACTTCAGAGAAGGGATGAGTTGGTTGGCCCAGGGCTATACAGCAAAGTAAGGGAGTAGAGGGTCCTTGGCCAGCACGCTATCTACCATTCTACCCTGCCTCTCACTGCCTACCTTGCCCTTCCCTTTCTCCCCCCTTTCAGCATCCTGTTTTCCCTTGTTGTTAAGATGGCCAAATAATTCATTTACTCTAAATTGATTGCCTGGAAACTACCTGCCTTCGACCTGAGAGCTGCTGTGTGCCAGGCTGTCGGGAGGATGTCTCTATTCCAGGACAGAGGCCCTTGAGTACAGGGACTGCCTTCTTTCTGCCTGGATCTTCACCATTCTGTACAGCTCTGATGGAATCAATGCTTTCTGTTGTGAAGCTAGGACCTTGTGGAGGCAGATACTTGGGCCGCCAGTTGCTGGAGTGGATGGAACTCTTGACCTACTAGGCCAGGCTTCACTGCAGCTGTGCCAGGCAACTCACTGCAGCTTGGCCCCAGCCACTCTTAGAAAAGACTACTATGAGTATTTGTTGGCCAGAGGAAGGGACCTCATGGGCTCTACAAATGTCCCACCAGCCGTTTCAGATGGATCCTCACAGCCGGTGGGGCAGAAACAATCCCAGTACTGCCATCAGGGAATCAGGAGAGGAAGGGCTGAGATAACTGCTAGGACCTGAGCAGGCCATCAGTGGAGAGGACTGACTGCCCAGGAAGAAGAAATGGAGGAGGCCTACCCAGAGGAGCACCAAGAGGGTCTGGGCTTTCTCTACCTGCTTCAGAGTGAGAGGGAATGCACAGGTAGCCCTTGCAAAGGGCCAAGGACAGAAATTGAACTTTCAGTCTGTGCCTGAGCAAGGGCTGGGTAAGCTCCTGCTCTCTGGCAGCAGACATAGGGATGTTTGGTATAGCCTGAGATACTCATTGCCTATCACGCTCACAGCTGGACAGGAGAAGTGACTCAATTGGACCAACTGCTGGTGATGGGGTGAGGGCCCTGGCCCTGTGCTTTTCCCGAATTCTGCCTTGGGACATGATCCTATAGGCTGCTGCTGTTTCTTAGTCCCCACCAGGGCCTCGGCTAGCACCCCACAGACCATGGCCTGTTGGGGAGGTGTTGTCATATCTATAAAGGAAAACTCATCCTTTGTGAGGCTGGGGATGGCTAACTCCCAAATGCAGAGGTTAGAAACATCAGGGTGTTAGAATGATCAGAGCTGAGCAGGATTGGGAATTAAAACCAGAGGCTTTTTTAGCTGAAATGGGGTTCAGAGAACATCTACTCCACCAGTCCTCTCATTTAATAAGGAAACAGAGCTTGGAGATGAAATGACTTAGTCAAAGTCACACAGCAAATTAGTGGCAGAGCTGGGACTAACCTCATCCCCTTGGGTTATACAACACTGCTTAGTCCTGAAGCTAAATGGTGAGTGAAAGGCTTAGGCTGGTGAGGCCCCCAGCAGTGTCTAGGCAGCTGGTACCTTCAGGGGTGTGTCAGGGATGGGGATGGGTGCCTGGGCTTGAGTTGTGGAGCAGCTGAGAGAGGGCCCAAGAGGGCCCAGGACTGCTGTGTGCTGCTTGGGGTTGAGTGTCCACCTGGCTCACACTCAGTTCCCATGGCCACCTCCCCATTTTCTGTGCCTTATCTCTCTGTTTCAGCTGAGTCCAAGTTGTTTACTCTGTTCCTCTCCAGAGGGGCTCTCTGTCCCAATTGGACAGCTTACCTTTGGGATATCAGCCTTTGCCCCACAAGCCATGGAGAGGATCAAAACCAAGCTGCTTGAGTCCACTATCTTGCTGATAGTCCAGGGCTGCCTGCCAGCCAGAGGAGCACCTTATGCACACCCACTCCTACCAGCCTGTTGTCTGGGAGCCAACAGTGGGGAAGACACCTGGGAGGAGCCCCAGTGAAGGGCTGGACCTGATCTGAGGGGACAGGAAGAAGACCTGGCTCTGTTGGGCCATCCAGCCTTGGGATAGCAGCCTTCCCTGCTTACCTTTCCCCCTTATGCCACCAAATGTTACCTTCCAGAGCGGACACTGGCAGACAATGCAAAGAAAGCCAGAACCTCTCATCCTCACCCATGTGGGTCTGTGGCTGAGGGGGGGGGGGGGCGCTAGGCTGCCAGAACAGGGACACTGGGACACTAAGAGATGGGGAAGTGGGGACTGCCCAGCTATCCAGCGCCTTCCTACCCCTTAAGCAAGCACAAAGAAGATGAGGCAGAGAACTGTCAGCGCTTAAAGTTCCTTTGGTTGCTCACAACTCAGGTATGCACGCTGTGTGGCAGCCTGGCAGCAGAGCCCTACTTGACTGCCAGTCCAGTGCACCGGACCTGTGGCCAGTTCGTGGACTCTTGCTGCCTCAGGTGCTGCCTCTTTGCATAGGGTTTTCCTCCATTAGTAACTACAGCTGAAACAGACGTCCTCCACATTGTGCACACTGGTTCTGCCTTTGTCCTTGGGAGTTGATGCTTGGCATTAGCATGAAACTTGTGGGAGTGTTTAGAAAGAATTCTAACACAAAACATCCTATTAAATTGTACTTGAGAGATAAAAAAAACTCCTGTTGTATTTTGACAGAATTATTTTTATTAAAATACACATCCATGAGCAGTCACGAGTGTCTGGTCTCTGTTTTGAATTTTACTGAGTTTGACAGGAAGAAGACCCAGCACACTCTGTTCTAAGCGTTTGACCCCTTCTCAGCCCCCCTCTTAGGTTGCCAGGCCCCTGGTACCCCTCAGGAACCCTCAAGACTTCAGGTGTTTGGGAGAGCCCAAGGAGGATAGGCACTTAGGCTTCAATTCTCTCCACCCCCAGACAGCTTTCATCTAAGACAACAAGGAGCAAATTCAGCTTCCAAAAGGTGGCTACAGGTCCTGTCCCCAGAGTAAGATTTTAATGGATTCCAAAGACACTAATCCCAAACACTGGGTAGTCAGAGTGCTTCTGAGGGTTTATTGAATTAGCTTTCTGTCCGTTTGAAGAGAAAGCACTCATGCTCCAAATCATAGTTCTGTTTACTAACTGGGTAACTCTGGAAAACTAACCTTTCTCAGATTTAGTTTCCCCACCCTTAAAACGTGATTAACCCTACCCCATGGAGGTAGAGGATTATAGCAGGTATAGGGCAGGCTTGACAGTACATGCGCGCTTCACTCGGTTATCTTATAGGACTATTAATCGACAGGACTCTTATGGAAAAGTTAATGTGGAAGGAAGAATGGAATGTTGGATTAAGCACAAAAGTCCTGGTTCCATAAAGCCAGAGTGGATTAATTTCTCTCTAGTGGTTCTCAACAGGGAGTGATTTTGCTCCCCAGGGAACACTTGGCAGTGACTGGAGATATTTTTAGTAGTCAGAATTTGATTGGAATGCTACTGGCATCTACTGGATAGAGGCCAGCGATGCTATAAACATCCTACAATGCATAGACAGCTCCCAACAAAAAGAATGATCAGGCTCAAAATGTCAACAGTGCCACTGTTGAGAAACCCTGTTCTAGGGTAAATCCTGGGACAGAAATGTCAAACATGAGCACATTTTGATTCTACACAGCTGTTTGGAATCCAGGGGAAAAGATTAAGGGGATAAAACCCCACGAGAAGAGGGAGGTTAGAGGTTACAATTTCTCATCACTCTGGGAGTCTCAGAAAGTGGCAGCAGTGGCAGGAAATCCTGGCTCCTTCTAAACTAGTTGGACCTGGCTGTTCAGTAGTTCTGAGAACAACTGTCTCAGCTCAACTGACATGTTCTATTATCACAGGTTGCTCTGGACCCATGTCTGGGACACCTTCCTAATACCAGCTGAGTGGGGATCCAGACTCTCCCCAGGAGTCAGAAAAGCAGGGCTCCCTACGTAGAAATAACCCCTAATCCTACCTACATTTCCAACATAGCCTGTTGTACAGTAAGGCTTACAGGTTTCACTACTCTGGCAGACAATATGGTGAACTAAAGAGAAGTCTTGTTACAAAATGTTATTTACTTGGGAGGACACAGCCTCCAGTAGAGACCAGAGGGGCTGAGATCACTATAGGACAACTAACATCTAAGGAACAGCCAAAAAACACGCAAAGGAAGAGAAATCCAGACAGGCACCAGAGAACACAAGAGTCATTAGCAGAAGTCAGTCGGCCAGAAGTCCGGCGAGTTCAACAGAACTACCACTCTCCAACGGCAGGTCGTTATGTCCAACACCAGACCTTCCTTCATTCCAGAACAACCAAGGGACACTACAGTTCCCAGAACCTGGTTGTTTTTGACGCCGGGCGGAGGCCCGAAACTAGCAGACGCAGTAACACACTCGCCCAGCCGCCACCACCGACGGAAATAAAGGACCAAGCCCTCCAGCTAAAATACTTAACCTCCGCCCCCAAAGTGCGGGCGTGTGCGCATGCGCAGCCCTCAATCACGGCCCCTCCCAGCGCTGGCCCACCCCCGTCAAGGAGCATGCGCAGACTTCCAGCCGTCCCGCCCATCCTTTTCCAGAGCTCCCGGTTCCTTAGAAACCTGGCGGCGCGTTCCCGGTGGCTACGCTTTAAATTCCGGGGCCTGCGCGTCCCCGCCAGCCTCCCTCTTGGCGGGCGGGTGGTGGTCGAGACCTGTCCGGACCCATGGTCTCCGGTACAAGGCGGGACTAGCGATGCCAGCATGCCAGGTGAGAGCCGGCCCGCAGCGACGGGTGAGGATGAAGGAGGGCGCGGGCATGGCGCGGCAGCCAGCGGGCGTCGACCGGGCCTCCTCCGCGGCCCGGCGCCCGAGGTCGGAGGCGGAGCTACTCATTCCCTGGGCGGGAGGGGGCAGTTCTAACTGCCAGCGCGGTCGCCGACTTCGGGGGTGTCCCCGGAGTTTGTGCTCCCCACCCTCAGAAATAGGACCTACAGATTTGGTCATAGAATTGTAGAATTTTGGCTCCTGGAAGGACCTCGGCCATGATTCGTCCCTTTACGGGACGTGGAAACCTAGGCTCCCCTGCTTCGTGTCCAGCAGACCTTAACCTGTGTAAGGACTGATGCTTTGTGGACGTGGATGTGAGGTGTGGAAGCCTCAGACAAAGGGCACATAGGGTAGCTGGAGCATCGTCTTTCAGAGTGAGATGGGACTTTTAGGAGGTAAATATTTTAAGGAAAGAGTGTTCCGGTGGCAGATGGGAGAAAGGATACTCCAGAAAGTGCAGGTGACTGCCGTTACCAAATGTCCACTGGCCAGGTCTCAATGGCCCTGGCCTATCTTTGAAGCCCAGGAAAGAAGCAGATGGACTAGCAGAGACAAAAGGTGAGGTAAGGTGTTCCCACCAAGACGTTTTCACAAGAATGAGGAGGAAGGAAATGGGGGCGGAGAGATCGGGACTTGGTGAATGGTTGTGTGAAAAGTTTACCTTCCCATTTGCTGCCGAATGTAAAAAATGGGACAAGAATAGAAAACTTTAAAGCTGCTTTGGCTAGACAGCAGGAAACGTTATAAACCATCTTATAGAAGAAAATGCGTGCCCTGTGAAATTCAGAACCGAGTTGGGGCACTGCCCAGAAGACTTTTGTAGGCTGTGAGACATAAAGGTCTGAGGAAGAGCCGGTAAAGTGTGACCCTTCACTTGAAGGGAATGACTATTTAAGTTAGCAAAGACCCTTAACACGTTGTTGCGATATGGAGACATAGTTGTCTTTGTGTTGGGGAAGCTAAATTCATTCTTGATAAAGAAACTCCTTTTCTTCTGCAAAGCTACATCCACTAGGGAACAAAAGACTTTTTTTTTTAACATTTATTTTTGAGAGACAGTGATATACAGAGAAAGAGCAGGGGAGGGGCAGAGAGAGAGGGAGACACTGAATCCGAAGAGGGCTCCAGGCTTTGAGTTTTCAGCACAGAGCTGACACAGGGCTCAAACCCACAAACTGCAAGATCATGACCTAAGCTGAAGTCGGATGCTTAACCCGCTGAGCCACCCAGGTGCCCGGAACAAGAGTTTTTAAATTAAGGCCATCTATCTTACAAAATATGAGGAAAAGTACTGCCTTTAGACTTGGAATTTGGAGACTGGACCAAGAGATGAAAAATTTCAGCAGACAGTTCTGTTGGTGGACTTCCTGTTTTAAAGATAAAAATTCTCTTGTCAGGCTTTCTCTTAGCACCTGGTTGTCCAACTTTTCCTATGGAATGATTGGTCTGGGTCTGATCACTTTTATTTGAGAAGAAAATTCAGATATATGATTTCTTTTTTTTTCTTTTATTCATTTTTGAGGGAGAGATAGAGTGTGGGTGTGGGAGGGGCAGAGAGAGGGGGAGACACAGAATCCAAAGCAGACTCTGAGCTGTCAGCAGAGAGCCCCACTTGGGACTTGAGCCCACAAGCGGTGAGATCATGACCTGAGCTGAAGCTGGACACTTAACTGACTGAGCCACCCAGACGCCCGGATATATGATTTCTTTAAGTATTACTAGAATCCACTAGTAGTAAGATAAGCAATAACACCCTCCTTCCGATCCAAAGACATAAAGATTTGTAATATGGTCAAAAGAAGGGTGTGATTTTTTGAAGACGATCCCTGATTCTAATCCTCAAAATCAGTTCCTTACTAGCTTGATGAAACTAATTATCAATGTATATTTGATTTTGCAGCATGTTTTCTTTCCCCCTCAGAGCAATAATATACATACCTGTAAAGTAGGGTGAGGTTACTAGGTCAGATTAGTTTAAGAAACAGAACTTTGTCTTTGGTTCATAAATCAATGCCAGATCTTATCTGTGATGTTGTGGCTGTGCATTTTATTGATTTTTCTTTCATCTGGAAATATTTTGCATAAATAACCCAAGTGATATAAATGGTATTATTAAAAGGCTTTGTAATCTCTGCAGAAAATTGACACTGTTCATCAAATCCTTTCAGAAAAGCTTTATAAAAATCATTGTATTCCTGTAGAAACTCCCATTACTTTAGTGCTGGCCCAGATAGAAGAAGACAGGCTAGTAGGCCAAAATCAAGGTAAGATGGAAGGGAGCAGTTACCATCTGTGGAGCTGGATGCTGTGTGGGAGGTCCTTTGAATGTCAGTGTAAATACTTTTTTGAATGCACAGTTGAAAAAGATACTGTGTAAATGTGGTGAGTGTGCCCCATTGATTGGTGTACATTTTTTGAGCTCTTATGTATAATCAGTAAGATGCTTGTTTTCAAATGAGAAAGATGAACTTACAGATTCTTAAAGTGTTTCTGCGTTGCTATAGCAATGAAACTTCTGACAAATAATTACTTAATATCAGCTTTGTTTTCTGGGGCAGCTGAGGGCAGTTATCAAATCTGACCTGTAATAAAGTAATCAGCAGTATTTAACAGGCCAACATACCAGATAAACCAGTAATGCCAACAGGATTTACTTTCACTGAACTGATTTTCTGGTTATACAGTAAGAGAAGAAATGCACTAGATATGCAGTGCCATCTGATATAAGAAGTTGTAATACAGATGTCGGTGTTCAGAAAACAGGAATCAGAGACCACTAACTTAGAAGTAGGAGAAGAGCCTTTTTGTTGTCTGACAAGTCCCTCATGCATATTTATTATAGTAAGAGGTCCAATTCCAGGATAAATTCACAGTTGGAACAGAACTGTCTCTAGGAAGAAATTTCAGATTTTGCTATTTTTGAGAATTCATGTATGACATAGTAATGGAACATTGTTTTTCTTAAATTAAAAAGTAGCAACTTTGTATTCCAAGAGAGTCCAAATATCCAAATTACTTGAAAATTTTAAATGTTGGATATTTTTTAAAAAGCGGGCTCATGAAAATCAGAATGATAAGAGATACTGAGAAAAATGTGAAAGCATTAAGACTTCCTACATTAACACTATGAATTAGCCATTAGATCAGGAATGAGCTCACCTAAGTATTATCTGTTTAAGCTGAGACAAAAGAAATGAGCAATGAAGTAAATATTTCTGTCTCACAGGGATGAGAATAAACACTTAGAAAATAGAGATTAAACATTCAGAAGGAAGAGATGAATATTCCTGCATTACTTAAATACACTCAAGCACCATCTTTAAGGGTTCTTTAATGCTTTAAGAAGGAAAGTTGCAAGTAGTGGCTTTCTCCTAGATACTGGCAGTTTTCAGAGTAGCCGTTGACAAAAGCCACACTTTTTAGGACCCAGGATAGAAAGGAATTGCTGGAGAAATAGCTCTCCCCTGCCACTTCTCACAGCTATTCCTTAAGTGTTTCTCCCCGTCCTTTACCATGAAGGATTAGGAATTAAGGCTGTGAGGAATGGGAATGGAGTATTGAATGCAGTCCTCTTTTCTAGCTGGAGGTAACTGCTACTCTCAAATTCTCAGCTCTCAATTTCTTATGAGAACAGATAATCCCAAAATAGAACCAGAAACACTTCTACTTGGCTTTGAGATTTACCATATTACTTTATGTCAAAATCTTTTGTTATTTACTTCCACAATTATATTTTGCTTAGAATGCTGGGACATCTGGCTGGTTCATTCAGTAATGCACATTACTCTTGATCTCAGGGTTATGAGTTCGAGCCCCACATTGGGTGGAGAGACTTCTTAAAAATAAAGCCTTGGGGCCCTTGGGTGGTTCAGTCAGTTAAGCATCCAGCTTAGGTCATGATCTCACAATTTGGGGGATCAAGCCCTGCGTCAGGCTCTGCACTAACAGTGCAAAGAATCTGCTTGGGATTTACTCTCTCTGCCTCTCTTTGCCTGTCCCCGCCTCATTCCCTGTGTCTCTCAAAATAAATAGGTTTAAAAAAAAGAAGATAATGTTAGGCAAATCATACAACTTCTGGGCCATAATTTCTTTTTTTTTTTTAATGTTTATTATTTATTTTGAGAGAGAAAGAAAACAGAGCATAGAAGTGAAAGACACAGAATCTGAAGCAGGCTCCAGGCTCCGAGCTGTCAGCACAGAGCCCAATGTGGGGCTTGACCTCAGATGCAAGATCATGACCTGAGCCAAAGTCGGAAACTCAACCAACTGAGCCACTCAGGCACCCCCATAATTTCTTTTTTTTGGTTTGTTTTTTGTTTATTCTTGAGAGACAGAGAGAGATAGCACAAGTAGGGGAGGGTGAGAGAGAGAGGGAGATACAGAATCCAAAGCAGGCTCCAGGCTCTGAGCTAGCCATCAGCACAGAGCCCAATGTGGGGCTCAAACCCCCGAATCGTGAGATCATGACCTGAGCCAAAGCCAGATACTTAACCGACTGAACCACCCAGGTGCCCCCCCTATAATTTTTTAATGTGTATGATTTATAGTAAACAAACAAACAAACAAACAAACAACTGAAAATAGTACAGTTGTCTAACACTAGAGTAATGAAAAGCCAGTTCATGGAGTCAGTGAAATATGCAACCCTTAACTGTGGTAACATGAAAAATGCTTATGTCAAAATAAGTTCATGAAAAAAATCAGGATATGATGTTATGAATATAGTTTGATCACAAGTATATTAAAGTAAAAGCTTTTAAAAAAAGTAGAAGAACACAGAATAATTGTTTTGAATATATATTTTAAAATACACACCTTCTTAAGAGTTTCTTGCTGATGTAAAAGATGATTTGGAACTTACTTTCTGCAGGCCTTCACCCCTTCTCGTATTCTGACTATAGTAAAGTTCCGGGAGAGAGGACTGGCAGAGGGCAGCACTGTTGTTTCCTATCTCAGGTGTCAGGGAACCAAACCAAATTCATTACCTAGATAATGAATTTTCATGTGTATAATTGAAGGGTACACTGTACATATCTTATGTGGCTCTCTAAGACTTTTTGTTTTTGTTTTAAGATTTTTGACTTTTAAAGTAGTCTCTATACCCAACATGGGCTCAAACTCACAACCCTGAGATCAAAGATCACATGCTCTTCCAACTGAGCCAACCAGGCGATCCTAAGACTGTTTAGTTGTTGTTGTTGGTTGTGGTGGTGTTGGTGCTTATTGATGGATGGTCTTGATCCTTAGGGTCTCTTCAGTGTGTTTTGATGGATGCTTTAGTAGGACATTGTTCCAAAGCATATTAGAGGATGTTCCACGTGGTTAATGTTTTCTGCCTGGTGGTGTGGTAGTTCCTGCTAAGAAATAGTTTGCATCTCTGGGACTTGCTCTGGGAGCATGTGAGATAGAATGTTTTGTCTTGTCAGGCATCTTTTGTTTGTCAGGGAGAAGGGGGGTGGTAGAGACATCAGCCATATTTCCTGTTACATTTCAGCCTTTTGCATTGACATTCCTGTGCCAGTGACTTATAATTTGGAACAATGGAGAAAATAGTTGAACATAGTATTTATCTGGTGTTATTTTTGTGCTTTTAAAAAAAATTTTTTAATGTTTTATTTATTTTTGAGATAGAGAGAGAGAGAGCATCAGCAGGGAGGGGCAGAATAAGAGGGAGACACAGAATCGAAAGCAAGCTCCAGGCTCTGAGCTGTCAGCCCAGAGCCTGACGCGGGGCTCGAACCCACAAACATGAGATCATGACCTGAGCCGACGTCAGAGGCTTAACTGACTGAGACACCCAGGCACGCCTATTTTTGTGCTTAAATGGCTGAGTTTGCTTCTGGTCATGGTGGTTATTCTTTTAAAACTATCTTTGTTTCTCTTTCCTTTAATGCTTTATAACCCTAATATACTAAGATTGTTATTCAAAGAACATTTAAATGTCTTTAAGTAATTTCCAAAGTGTTCTGGGAATGTTACCAAAATACCTTGAAGTGTGAAATGTAAGGGACCTGTTATTTCCTTAAAACCATATAAAACCCAGTCTTGGTCCCAAAAGAGTTTAGTGTCTCAACAGTGAGACAAGTCATTGTTTGTATCATTTAAATAGTAACCAGATAATCCTAAAATATAAAATGAATGGCTATTTTCATGTAATTTATAACTGGCCTCCTCCATTACACATTAAACACCTCCTCTCCCTCTACCCCTAAAAAAGGTAAAAGAAGAAAGGATGGTATGACAAAGACTGTCCTGAGATTAGATTATTTTAGATTTCACACATAACAGCTAGAAGATCATTAAATGAAACCACAGCTCAGTGTGGTCATGGCCTAGTTGATAAGCAGTTTTCTGCATATAAGAAGGAGCTACTTGGGGCGCCTGGGTATCTTAGTCAGTTAAGCATCCAACTTTTGATTTTTGGCTCAGTTCATGATCTCATTGATTGTGAGATCGAGCCCCGAGTTGGGCTCTGTGCTGACAGTGTGGAACCTGCTTGGGAATAGATAGATTAAATAGGTAGGAAGTTAGATAGATAGATAAGCTTAATAAAGAAAAAGGAGGTGCTTGTGTAGGGCATTGGGCATTTCCAGTCACCAGACAACTACTTAATACTTAAACTTTTTGGTGACCAGAAGCCATGTAACACAGAGAATGCCAGTCCAAGTTGCTATGCTTCAGGATGCCCTACAAATGTCCTCTACCCAAGGTGCTCCCGGCTGGCTCAGTTGGTGGAGTGTGCACCTCTTGATCTCTGGGTTGTGAATTCAAGCCCCACATTGGGTATGGAGATTATTTTAAATCTTAAAAAAAAAAAAAAAGTCCCAAACGAATCCAGAAGGAAGGCAGATGGGTGACTCTCTCGAGTGTCTCTTACTGTCCTAGATGAACCAGTTGTCCCAGGAGAAGAGTACTTTTCTCCATATTGAAGGTGGGAAACACTTAGAAAACTAAAGTAAATTAAATGTGCATGTTGAAAAACATTTATCATAATTTAAAACTCACCCTTTTCTTGGTCCCTAGGTAAAACCAAAATATGTAATACACCTCTCTACGGTTGGCTATTTAATATGCACCATGGCCAAATGTGCTTTACCCCAGTGACTTAAAAGTAAAGGCAGAGGGGCACCTGGATGGCTCAGTCGGTTAAGCGTCCGACTTCAGCTGGGGTCATGATCCCACAGCTTGTGGGTCTGAGCCCCGCATTGGGCTCTGTGCTGACAGCTCGCTCAGAATGTGGAGACCATCTTCAAATTCTGTTATCTTCCTCTCTCTCTGACCCTCCCCTGCTCACGCTGTCCCTCTCTCTCTCTCTCTCTCTCTCTCTCTCTCTCTCTCTCTCTGTCTGTCTCAAAAATAAATAAAACATTAAAAATAAAAAAAAAGTAAAGGCAGACTCTTTGTTCACATGACTGCTACAGTGAAAGATTTCTGAACAGTCATTGTGTTTCTATGTCAGATCAGTTCTTGGTATTCAGCTATAGGTGTATCAAGAAATGGCAGCTTAGCTCCAGGGACCCAGCCTGTCTGTCTGGATCACTGCTCTGTGCCCCAACTCCTGGTATAATGCCTGACTCATTGTGGTGCTTATAAATATTGGGGAATAAATGAGGAGAGGACTCTCATGACTGGACAGTGTGCCATTGAAAGGGGTGGGGGTGCACCAGAGGAGGTTCAAGTTTGAGAGGAAAGACGAATCTGGGATGGGAGCAGCTGGTAGGTCACTCATGTCGAGATTTCCAGTAAACACTTAGACATTTAGTAGAGACAGAGCTGGGACAAGTTGTTGAGGCTGGGAATTGGAAGTTAAGAATGTTTGCATAAAGGTTATAGTGAAATTGAAGGATTAGATTATATTGCTTTAATAGAGGACTGAGGATAGAATTTTCAGTTTGATATCAACCTGAAACTGTTAAAGCATTGTTAGGAAAAAAATAGTCTTGTTAATTGCCAGAATTTCAAAAGCAATAAAGAATTAATATTGGGGTTGGAGGGAGTGCCTGGGTGTCTTAGTCAGCCAATCGTCCAACTCTTGATTTTGGCTCAGGTCATGATCTCTTGGTTCATGAGATCGAGCCCTGCATTGGGCTCCATGCTCAGTGTGGAGCATCCTGGGATTCTTTCTCCCTCTCCCTCTGTCCTGACTCTGTCCCCATACTTGCTCTCTCAAAAATAAAATAAAATCTAAAAAAAAAAAAAGTTACTGAGCCAGTAAATAAGTACTTTTTCCTACTGTAATCATTGTCGAAGGTAGATTGTCTGAAGCTACCTTTTGGACCTGATAGCAACCCAGATACCCTGTGGGTGTTAAATTTTTCCTTTATGACCCAATTTAGCTGACCCTTTTGTACTTTGGGTAGTTATGCCTCATTGGACAGGTTATTAGGTCTTTCATTAGAGCCCGTATAGGACACTGTGGACCAGAGCAGGGGCGAGGGGGGTGTGCCCACATCACATAGGAGCTGCCTAACAGTTTACCATCATGTCAGCTTGTGGAGCTGAGGAAATAGCATATCTTTCCTTTGTCTTGTTTGTGTTTTTGCTCACAGTGAGAAGGCAGGAATCTGTGACCATGTCACTGAGTCAGTATGGGCACTCTTAAAATAAACCAACAAATCATAGGAAAATGAAAAAGCCTCTGGATCTTTGAAACCCAGGGACTAAAATGTTTACCTTAACTAATTTGTAAGACTCAACACCTGTTTGTTTAGTTTGGCTTTGGGGAACATAAATGCAAGTAAAGAAACACTTTCACATCTATCTGAAAGCAGTCCTGCCAAAAGCGTTCATGTTATATCAGACTCTTAAGTACACGCTGTAAGTAGTCCCTCTGCTATGAACTTGCAGTTTAGAACTCAGGCTGCATACCCCGACGCCCACTCCTGCTTCTGCTCTGATGATGGAATATAGTTGCTTTCCTCTTTGGGTCTGTGTCTTGTACTCAGGCATTGACTGCTGGTCTGCCACACTGGCTCCTTTCCAGATGTTAGGAGAGGCCAAAAGGAAGGCTGGGGGACAGTTAGACACATCTTTCTAATTAATTCTTGGTACATGACTGGTGCTGAAGGCCATATAGGAGGCATTCCTGCTTATTTCGCCAGTAGGTCCTGAGTTTTGCAAAGCAACAATTAAAATTGGCCTTCTGGGCTTTATTTTATCTCTTTTATCATGCTCAAGTATTAAGCTCTCAGGGTGCCTGGATGGCACAGTTGGTTAAGTGTCTGATTCTGGATTTCAGCTCAGGTCATCATCTCATGGTTTGTGGGTTCAAACCACATGGGGATCCTCTGCTTGGGATTCTCTCTCTCGCCGTTCCCCCACCCCTGCTTACTCTTTCTGTCTCTCTCTCAAAAATAAAGAAACTTGGAAGGAAGGGAGGGAGGGAGGGAGGGAGGGAGGAAGGAAGGAAGGAAGGAAGGAAGGAAGGAAGGAAGGAAGGAAAGGCAAAGAAGGAATTAGGTAAAAAAAGCTATTGCTCTCTAATCAGTGCACCATTTATACAGGTTTGACCCTACTTCCTGGTTTATTCATTCTTCAGTCATTACTCAGCACCTACTCTGTTTTGGCACTGTTTTGTCCTGATGACAGCAGTGTGTGAGGTAGGCAAGATCCTGCTATCATGACAGATGCTAAATAGGTGATCCTAGTGAATCATGATGGGCACCGTGAAAACCAAAGCCCAGGCTGTGGGAACTGTAAGCTGAATCACTTAACCCAGCCTAGGCATGGCCTCTCTAAGGAAGTGATGTTTAAGTGGAGACCTGACAGATCTCCTGATAATTAGCCTGAGGAATTAAGAAAAGATTGTTCCAAGCAGAGCAAACAGCTTGGACCAAAATCTCAGAGCAAGACTGAAAAAGTTAGATACAGTAGCTGCTAGCATGTTAAGTAGAGTGTAAGGGGAAAGTGGTAAGGTGGAGAGGTGGCGAGTTGGAGAAGGGTCCAAATCATACTGGGAGATGATTGATGGACCTCATCAAGGAATTTGGGGTTTATCCTGGGGATTCTTAAAGTCTAGGGAAGGAGAGGTGCCTGGGTGACTCAGTCGGTTGAGTGTCCAATTTCGGTTCAGGTCATGATCTTGCAGTCTGTGGGTTCAAGCCCCGCATCAGGCTCTGTGTTGACAGCTCGAAGCCTAGAGCAAGTCTAGGGAAGAAAATGGTCAGGACAAGGAAAAACGTTGGGTATCTGTTCGGGGATCACAACAGTGGATGAATTCCAGGGGCATTGAATCCAGTGGTCAGATGTAGTGAAGGACTGACTGTGGGTCAAGAAGGCTTCACTGCAGCCAGATTGGTTCCTTATGAACTGGTTAGGACTGAATCATTGTCACGTGTTTGAGTCCACTCTCCCTTGCCTTCCCTTTACAATGATCTGTTGGTATTTGACTGAACATAGTCACCAGGTACTGGGTCATTGTGGTCTTGTAAGGCCCTTGACACACAGTATGCTTCTCTGTTAGATGGAGGAAACTTGACTGCAAGGGGATTGAGCTAACTAGTAATCATGAGTCATGTCATGTGGAGGAGGGAGGTTGTTGAAGAGAGAGTTCTAGATGAGGTACCCTCTTAGCAGGTCTAGTTGTATCTTAAGACTGAGAGCAGCAGCTCATTTTTCTGATCCCAGGCGGCAGACAGAGCTATTCTATTATCATATGATGCTTGTTTTCTTTCTGAACCATTAGATCAGATTTTGCCCCAAACTACTTAAATTACTGATGTTAATTAATCTCTTATATTGGTGAACATATCGTAAGAGTCTACTGAAATATATACAGTTTTGATGAGTTCAGTATATACATCTTGGTTTATTGACTAACTATGCAGTAACAAGATCAGAAATCTTTCATTTTTTCAGTAGTGTGCATTGAACACCACTATATATCAGGCCTTGTTCTAGGCACTGGGGATGCAACAAGGAATAAAACAGATAAAAAAATTCCCTGTCTTGAAGAAGCTTGCATTCTAGCTGGGGTCGTTGGAGGAATCAAACAATGAGGAAAGTGAGGGAGAGAGTAAGCCAAGTGGATATCTGTACAGAAAAGGGAACTGCAAATGCAAAGGCCCTGAGACAGGAGCATACCTGACATGTTTGAGATATATTTAGTACTGAGCCACTGTGGCTGGAGCAAAGTAAGCAAGGGGAAAGAGAAATGGGATGTAAGGTGAGAGAGGTCAAAGGAGGAAGTGTGTGGGGACAGACTTTGTAGGTTCGTGGAAGAACTTGGGCTTTTATTCCAAGAGAAGTGGGAAGCCTGTGGAGAGCTTGGACGGAAGAATGACTTCTTGCTCGTACTTAACGTTTTAATTGAATCACTCTCAATGCTATGTTGAAACTAGATTGGGGTGCAGTATGGGGTAGAGGAGCAGGGTAGAATCTGGGAGGTCAGGTAAGCTGTTGCAGTAACGTAGGTGAGAAAGGTGGTTGTGACTTGAACTGAGAGAGCAATAGGAGTAGTGGGAAATACTTGCATTCAACATGTATCTTGAGGGTAGAAAGCCAGCAAGATTTGTTAATAGATCAAATGTGAAGTGTGAGAGAAAAGTAATAATCAAGGATTATTCAGAGATTTTGACTTGAGCTGTTGGAAAGTTTGTGTTACCAGTTTCTGAGATTAAGCCATCGTGTACAAGTTTGGCAGTGCTGGAGAGGAAGGCATGGGAATTCCAGGAATTTAGTCCTGGACATTTAAAGTTTGGGATGCCTATTAAAATAAACGTCCAAGTAGAGATATCAGATAGGGAGTTGTTGTTTATACGGGTCTGGAGCTGAAGAAAGAGGACCTGGCTAAAATCTTTGGGAGTTCTAGAAAATAGTATGTACTTAAGCCAGGAGACTGAATAGGATCATCATGGTTACCATGGGAGATTGGGAAGTAGCCAGAGAGATAAAACAACAGGAGAAATTTGTGCTCTGGAAATTAAGAGTGTTGCAAAGAGGGTGGAACATGCTGTATTAGATGGTCTTGCTGTGTCAGCATAAAGTGGGACGAAGATGAGGATTTGCCCTTTGATTTTGCAACATTTTAATTATATTTCACAAATACCGGGTAGCTGAAGTATTTATGACCATTGTAGGGTTGTCAGCCATGATTCCTTGTATACATAAGATAATACAATTGCAGTTTGAAGTTCTGAACATTTCACTCTTCTCCTACTTCCTTTGGACCCATTTTATTTTACTTTTTACTTTTTTTTTTTTAATGTAAACTCTGTGTCCAGTGTGGGGCTTGAATGCATGACTCCAAGATCAAGAGTCACATACTCTGCTGACTGAGGCAGTGGGCATCCCTGGACCCATTTCATATACTGAGAAAATATTGTTAGGCAGAGGCTCGAACACTACTTTAGGAGAAGGGAGTGTCTGCCAACTACAAATTGGCTTTTTAATGCCCTTGGACTGCTGTGCTCTTTACTGAACTACCAATATGTCAGTGTTTTTTCATAATTCAATCCTGGAGTGTGAGTAGCGCCTTTCTTGTGTGGAACTCAAAGTGCATTACAGATATGTCATTTAACATTTTTTTGAGTTTATTTATTTTGAGAGAAAGAGAGAGCATGAGAGCAGGGGAAGAGGAGAGAGAGAGGGAGAGAGAGAATTGCAAGGAGGCTCCACACCATCAGTGCAGAGCCCAATATGGGGCTCAAACTTACCAACTGTGAGATCATGTCGTGAGCTGAAATCAGACACTTAATCTATGGAGCCACCCAGATGCCCCTAACATTTTTTAAAATATAGGATTAATTCATATCCTGTTGAATTTTCTCATAGTACCCTCTTTGCCTTTATAGTGCTTTTCTCAAATTATAATGAAATATTTATGTGATGCTTTGTCTTCTCTCTCTTGCTAAACTGTAAACTCTATGCAAACAGAAACTATCTGCTTTGCTCACCAAAATAACCTGTGCCTTGCCTACTCCTGGCCAATAGTAGGTAATTAAAATAAATATTTATTGATGAACCAATCTGCATTCATTACAGGTGTCATATTACA
The DNA here is from genome assembly GCF_006229205.1 of Suricata suricatta. Taxonomy (NCBI): domain Eukaryota; kingdom Metazoa; phylum Chordata; class Mammalia; order Carnivora; family Herpestidae; genus Suricata; species Suricata suricatta. Next base: position 17,595,388 of record NC_043715.1, read on the forward strand.
CATGAGCACCTGAATGAAACACAGACTGTGACTAACTAAGCTAGTGTCACAATCTGTTTTAAAGCTAGGTTGAGGGCCCATCTCACTTAATAACTAGGGTCCTGGCCTCACCTCTGGCCACAGTACTTTATTTTAGCATATTTTATATGAGGATATAATTACTAGAAAAACTCATCCACAGAAAAATCTAGCTTCTTGATACTGGCCCTTTGGAATGTTTGAATAGTCAGAGATCTGTGGCAGTCTATAGAGGCGTCCCAAGGGAAGGAGAGGGGTGCCCTGAGGATGCACAGCTTGGGGTGGCTGCTTGTGCTGGGGAACTCCAGGTGTGGGGTTGGTTCTGGGGAATGGTGGGGGCAGGCACTGAGTAAAGGCCTCTCACTCTTGTGGTGTTCCAGGTCTTGTTACCCAACCTGTACAGCTTCAGCCACAAACTCTTGCACGTCATTTCTCACTTAGAACCATCATTAACTTTATTTGCCTAAATCAGTACAGAAGAATTCCTTTTTGAACCCTCCCTTCCCTAGTACAAGTTGTCCATGAGTGGCGAGGACTTATTTACCTAAGCCTGAAGCTGAGCGGCTTGTCCAGTTTGACATTGCTTAGTGGAAAGTGCCATCTTCAGATACCCTAAGCAAGTGCTGAGACTGACTAGATCATTGGGCCTTAACTTGAAGTTAATTCCTCAGAAAACTGACTCTATTGGCTTCAGCCATTGCCTCTATACTGTTGATATCTTCAAAAATAAGCTGACAAGGTTTTATGATGTTTTTAAGGAAAGAGACTTTTAGTTCACATGTATCCATTTTGTTTGATTATGAACCAGAATCTTCAAGATGTGAACAGGTTGTTCTATGCTCTTAGATGTAACAACTGCTGGTGGTTAAAACTTGAGGTATAATCTACTTAGAAGTAATGCACAGATCTTAAGTATTCGATTTGATGAGTTGTTACAGTTGTATCACCATGTAAGCACAATGCAACACAGAATATAGAATATTTCCATCACTCTACAATGCTTTCTGTGCCCCTTTCCAGTCAGTCCCAAATCCCACCACCACCACCAAAAAGTTTGCCTGCTCCTATACTAAAGATAAGTGGAATCCTACAGTATGGGTTGTTATTGTTGTTGTTTTGGTGTTTGTACCTGGAATCTTTCACTTAGTTTTTAGATTCATACATATTGTTGCATGTATTCATAGTTCATTAATTTTTATTGCTTTACTATATATTCCATTGAATGACTCTGCATTATTTGTTTATCCAGTCTCCTGTTGACAAACATTTGGCTTTGTTTTCAATTTGGCGCTATAATGAATAAGGCTACTGTGAACATTTTATTTATTTTTTTTAATGTTTATTTTTGAGAGAGAGCGAGCATGAGTCGGGGAGGTGCAGAGAGAGGGGGAGACAGAGGATCCAAAGCGGGCTCTGAGCTGACAGCCGAGAGCCCAATGCAGGGCTTAAACTCATGAACAATGAGATCATGACCTGAGCTGAAGTCAGATGCTCAACTGACTAAGCCACCCAGGTACCCTAACTATGAACATTTTATGTAAGTTTTTGTGGATATATATTTTTGTTTTCTTGGGGAAATATCTATGGGTGGATTTGCTGTGTCATTAGGATAATATATGTGGGTTTGTTTTCTTTTTAATGTTTGTTTATTTTTGAGAGCAGAGTAAGGGCAGAGAGAGGGAGAGGGAAGGAGAATCCCAAGGAGGCTCTGCACTGTCAGCAAAGATCCAGACCCAGGGCTCAATCTCAAGAGATGGAGATTATGACCTGAGCCAAACTCAAGAGTCAGCTGTCAGCATGAAGCCCAACACAGGGCTCAGACTCGTGAAACTATGAGATCATGAGCTGAAATCAAGAGTCAGATGTACAACCAACTTAGCCACTGAGGCATCCCCAAGACTTTTTTTTTTTTAGTGTTTTATTTATTTTTGAGACAGAGAGAGGCAGAGCATGAGCGGGGAGGGGCAGAGAGAGAGGGAGACACAGAATCTGAAGCAGGCTCCAGTCTCCGAGCCGTCAGCACAGAGCCTGACGCGGGGCTCGAACACACGAACGTGCGATCATGACCTGAGCCGAAGCCGGACGCTTAACCAACTGAGCCACCCAGGCGCCCCAAGACTATTTCTTTAAAAGAATTTCTTTTCAGGGCACCTGGGTGCCTCTGCCCCTCCCCCACTTGTGCTCTCTTTCTTTCAAAACAAATAAACTTTAATTTTTTTTGTGTGGTTTTTATTTATTTTTGAGAGACAGAGACAGTGTGAGCAGGGGAGGGTCAAAGAGAGAGGGAGGCACAGAATCTGAAGCAGGCTTCAGGCTCTGAGCTAGCTGTCAGCACAGAGCCCGATGCGGGGCTCGAACCCACGAACCGTGAGGTCATGACCTGAGCCAAAGCCGGATGCCCAACCGACTGAGCCACCCAGGCACCCCTAAAACAAATAAACTTTAAAAAAAATTTTTAAGGGTTTCTTTTCCCCATTGAATTGATTTAATACTTCAGCTGAAGATCAATTGACGGCATTTGTGTGGCTTACATGGTAAATATAGTATTACAAGGCAGTAACTTTGTCTATAGAAATCCCTAATGGCTCTTTTTGAAGCCTGGCACTGAAAAATAGAAAGCATAATTTGTAATTTAAAAGAGAATAGTTACAGAGCAAACTATTATAGATATATTTTTAAATAGGTTAGCTAGAACCACCCACACTCTATCCATCTGCAGCTTCTAAAGAGCTGGATGCTTCTCACAGAATCAGGAAGACACAATCTCAGGACAAGTAATGACACTTGAAAAAAATCTGCAGTCAATCAAAAGTATTCTTTTTTTTTTTTTAATGTTTATTTATTTTTGAGAGAGAGAGAGCATGAGTGGGGAAGGGGCAGAGAGAGAGGGAGACAAAGAATCCCAAGCAGACTCCAGGCTCCGAGCTGTCAGCACAGTGTCAGATGCAGGGCTCAAACCCACAAACCGTGAAATCATGACCTGAGCTAGCTGAAGTCAGACACCCAACTAACTGAGCCACCCAGGCACCCCAATCAAAAGTATTCTTTAAAATATACTAAAAAAAAACCCCAAAAATACACTGAAGGGGTGCCTGGGTGGCTCAGTCAGTTAAGCATCGGACTCTTGGTTTCACCTCAGATCATGATCTGCTGGTTTCATGTGTTCCGCTCTGTACTGGCAGGGTGGTTCCTGCTTGGGATTCTGTCTCCCTCCCTCTCTGCCCTCTCCCCGCTCATGCTGTATCTGTCTCTCTCAAGATAAATAAACCAAAATACACGTGTGTGTGTGTGTGTGTGTGTGTGTGTGTGTGTAAAGTAGGATAAATAAGGGACAACCTGACAGAGAAACATTAACTAATCAATTCCTCTATTATATTTCTCCTTTTATCAAAGACCTAGCTGGGGGTGGGGGTGTGGGGGGAACCTCTCTGACAAAAATAGACTAAGCTGGGAAAAGCAGGCCCAGGGAAGGTAGAACCAGTTTTGTTCTCCCAGTCCATTTGAAGTATATCCCTAGGGTCTGAGAAAACCATGCTATACCCCCATATACTAATAAACTTTTTAAAAATGTTTATTTATTTTTGAGAGAGACAGAATGTGAGTGGGGAAGGGGCAGAAAAAGAGAGAGAGAGACAGAATCTGAAGCAGCCTCCAGGCTCTGAACTCTCAGCACAGAGCTTGATGTGGGGCTCAAACTCATGAACCATGAAATCATGACCTGAGCCCAAGTCAGACACGTAACCAACTGAGCCATCCAGGTGCCCCCTATCTAATAAACTTTTGAGGCATAATGAAACAGAGGGAGATGCCAGAAGATGGATGATATACAACATTTGTCCCAGATTTTAAAGATGAGCCTGATACTGAGGATTCCTCAGAAAAATACTAGAACATTTTATTAAACAAAGGATCTGTGAACACTGAGAAAGACAGCTGGTGAACTCCGAAAGGTATATGCGTTTGGGGCACCTGGCTGGCTTGCTTGGTAGAGCACGTGACTTGTAATCTTAGGGTTATGAGTTCAAGCCCCATGTTGGCTTAGAGCCTCGTTTAAAAAAAAAAGGACAGGAAAAAAAAAAGGTATATGGGTTTGTAAAGGACAACATCATCTAACAAACATTTATTAAGGGCTAACTTTGTTCCTCAGTGCCTAAACCACGAACAACTTGTTGCTGGCCTTGAGGAAATTTTGGTCAGTTCAGACTCTGTGTATTTGGTAACAATCTAAATTAGCTTTTTGGCTTGAATTGAAGATATAGCCTGCTGATCAAATTTGCAACTGATACAAAGCCTGGTACAAATAGTGAATAAATATTCAGGAAGTTCTCAACTGGTAAATAAATGCCCATATTAAATTACATTTATTAGGGGAAATTTTTGAAGCACTGTACTTTGGTTCAAAAAAACTAATTTGTACACCTGTGTTTATAGCATTATTCATAGTAGCTAAAATGTGGAAGCCACCCAAGTGTCCATGGTCAGATGAATGGGTAAGCAAAAGGTAGTATATATGTACAATGGAATATTATTCAGCCTAAATAAGGAAGGAAATTCAAACACACACTACAACATGGGTGAACCTTGAGGACATGATACTAAGTGAAATAAGCCAGTCACAAAAGTATAGGTATTATATGATTGCACTTACAGAGACTCAGACTCATAGAGACAAAGTAGAAGAATGGTGGTTGCTGGGGGTTGGAGGGGATAGGGTGGAGGGGATCTAGAGTTTCACTTAAAATTTTTTTTATTGTTTATTTTTTGAGAGAGAGACAGAGCATGAGCATGAGCATGAGCAGGGGAGGAGCAGAGAGGGAGACACAGAATCCAAAGCAGGCTCCAGGCTCTGAGCTGTCAGCAGGGAGCCCAACGTGGGGCTCAAACCCACGAACTTGAGATCATGACCTGAGCCGAAGTCGGATGTTTAACCGACTGAGCCACTCATGTGCCCCTAGAGTTTCACTTTTACAAGGTAAAAAGAGTTCTGTGGACGGTGGTTGGTGGTAATGGTTGTACAACAATGTGAATTTTATTAATATCTCTGAACTATACATTTAAAAATGGTTGAGATAATAAATTTTATGTTGATGTGTATTTTGCCACAATTAAACATTTTTAAAACCCAATGATATAAGGACAGAATAGTTATTAGGATATATGATTCCTACTGTGTATCAGGATGACAAGGCTGTCTAAATTCTATAATGAATGTAAGCTGCTTAATAGGAGTATAGTATCTAAAGAAAGAAGGCCAGAGTACGTTCAGGATATGGCATTTAGTTCTGGGAGCCCTGTTTCAGGGGGATATTGGCAAACCAGAGATTGGGCAAGCCAGAGCAGCCTTGGCCTTGGCTACTCCTCTGATAGAGAGTATGAGGGACAGCCTGACGGAATTAGAGGAGTTCTGCCTGTAAAGGAGTATATCAGTAAGCTTTTGCTGTATAACAAACAACCTCAAAATGCAGTAGCTTAAGACAAATATTATTTCTCATGATTCTTTTTCCTCCCCAGCTTTATTGAAATATAATTGACATATAACATTGGGTAAGTTAAAGGTTTACAATGTTAATTTTATTTTCTTGTGATTTTTGGGAGTTCTGGGTGGTGGTTCTGGTTTAGGTGGGCTCAGCTAGAACTGGATGATGTGAGATGATTTCACTCATATAACTGGCATGGCTGTGTCAGGTGGGGCAGTGAGGATAACTTTGGTCACATGTCTCTTGTGATCCAGCAGGATGGCCTAGGCTTGTTCACATGGTGATGGTCCCCAATAATCCGCAAGCAGTGTAAGAGAGCAAGCCTTCATGCAAAAGAATTTTTCAAACATTTTGTGTCATTTTGCTAATTTCCCATTGGCCAGAGCAAATGACATGGCTAAGTGCTGAGTCATTGTGGATGGTGATTGACTATCTGGTGGCATGAAAACAGAAAAGGGAGTTATTGTGGCCATTTTGCAAACAACCTACCACTACCTGTGAAGTTTAGAGGAAACATGATAGTTTCATTACAAACATCACAGATAGCTCCACAATGTAGAAGACAAAGGACTTCAAGTCCATCCACAGAAGTGTTTTCTGACTGAAATCGTCCCAGAACAGAATCAGGCCACTAGTAAAGGGAAGGTCTTGTCATTGGATGGGTTGGACAGGCTGTGTGATCTCTTGTCTTTCTGACCAACTTAGACCTGTTACGTCATCCCTTCCAGGAAGCCTTTGCTGCTTGCACACCACCTGTGGCCCCCGTTCTCCATGCCACACACAGATTTCTGTTGTTCTGCCTGTCATAGAATAACACATGTGTTTACATGCCAGTCTAGTCCATGAAATGGAGTTCCTTGGGGATGATTCATCATTTTAGTACCAATGTCTGCAGGAAATCATGTTCCATCCTTGTTGCCTCCTAGTAGTCATTTGACTGTGGCCAATCCAGCCATAGAATCTTGCACTTAAAGCTGAAAGGAAGGAGAAAGAGAGGGAAAAGTGCCTGTCAATGGAGATTACCTATTTACCTCCTTTAAAGAATGTTCTCAAAAGCTCTACCAAACTGTACCTTCATCCTATATTTATCTTCTTAGATGCATCTTTTTTACAGGAGAGGCTGGGAAATACAGGTTTTAGTTCTGCATGTGGCATCTAGTAGGAAAGGATTCACAGGCACCTTCTGCCCGGGGTCTGACTCCTACTCAAGCTGCCTAATTGATGAATGACCTCTCTGACCTTCTGCAGTTAACACCAGAGTTCCCAGAATCTGTGACTTCTCAAACAATGAGGTAGGATGTTTTAAAATCATAAACCTGGCTCCTTTCATGATGAAATTCTGTCATTGGGAGCTCATAGCTTCATAACCCATGAGATAGGGCAGGGATCAGCAAACCTTTTCTATAAAGGGTCAGATGGTAAATGTTTTCGATTTTGTGGGCCAAATGTTGCACCTACTTTGCTGTTTTATTACAAAAGTAGCTATGGATAAAGGAATGGATGTGACTTGTGTTCCAGAATTTATAAAAACAGGGGTCAGTCTGGATTTGGCCCATCCCTATGGTGGGGAATGAGTCTCTTCCTGATTTTACAGAAGCTGTGGCTCCATGGACAAGGCATACAGAAGGTGAGCTGACATTCCACCAGTCCAGGACGAGCAGAATCCACAGATCCCAGCTTCTGCACAAGTTTCAGCAAGTCAGGCCTTTTGGGTTCCCTGTTTCTCTAAATGACATTACAACTTGTCATTTTATCCTTAGAATTTTGGTTATTTTTAAGGTGTCACATTTATGTATTAAAATATAATTTACATATCAGTAAATTTACCCCTTCTAAGTGTACAGTTGTATAAATTTTGACAAATGCACACAGTCATGTAACTAACCTTTTCAAGATAGAGAACAGTTCCTTTGCCTCCACCATCACCCCCAAATTCCCTGTAGCCCATTGCAGTTGACTCATGCTCCTTGGCAATCACTGTTTTCTGTCCCTGTTGTTTGCCTTTTCTTTTATGTCATGTGAATGGAATCACACAGTATAGAGCCTCCTGAGTCTGGCATCTTTTAGTTAGCATAAGGCACTTGAGATTCATCATGTCGTTGAGTGCATTAGTAGTTTGCTCTTTTGCGTAACTGAGTAGTATTCCATTGCATGATACACTATTTGTGTTTCCATTAACCACCAGTTGAAGGGCATTGGTGTTGGTTCTAAGTTTTGGCAATTACAAATAAAACCAGTATTAAATATTACAAGATAGATGTTCACATACAGGTTTTTATATAAAAATCAGTTTTGGTTTTTTTTGGCAAATACCCAGAAGTGGGGATACTAGATTATATGATAAGTGTACATTTAACTTTGTAAGATGACAGACTGGTTTCCAAAGTGGCTATACCATTTTTCATTTTCACCAACAATGAACAGTTGCTTTATGGCCTTGCCAGTATTTGATACCAGGTTTTCTGATTTTTAGACATTTTAGTAGGTGTGTAGTTGTATTAAATAAGGTTTAATTTGCATTTTTATATAAATTTTTGTAGTGTTTACTCACTTTTGAGAGAGAGAGAGACAGAGACAGAGTGTGAGCGGGGGAGGAGCAGAGAGAGAAGACACAGAGTCCAACGTGGGGCTCAAATTTACAGATGGCGAAAACATGACCTGACCTGAAGTTGGACCCTTAAACAACACTGAGCTACTCAGGAGCACCTAGTTTGCATTTCTAATGAATGAGTCTAATAACTAATTACTATTGGTATGGTGGATTATAGTGATTGATTTTAGAATGTTGAACTAGCCATACATTCCTGGGATTAAATTCTCTTAGTCATGCTAAGACTCTGATCTCCTCTTGGTACTGCCCATCGGCTGGACCCAGAAAGTCCAAACTCCTCAGGTTAGTGCTTGCCACCACCAGCTCTGGCTCCTACACATCTTTCTGACTGGTTGGCCCTGAAATTTGGACTGTGGGTGTTTTTTTTAATCCTTTTATCTCCACAGCCTCCCTGTTTGGCCCTCAATAAAGGTCAACATTGGTTTGAGTGGTGTATCTAAGGCAAACAGTTGCCAAGCTAGGGAACAGAATGAACTTGCCTGGCTCATACTTCTCACAAAGGAATGAAAGAAGAATTACGCCCCCCACACACAAGGCCTCTGTTTTTACAGAGGCTCAGAGAAGCTAAGTAACCTACCCAGGGTTTCACATCTGGTTATGACAGCTCTGTCTTACACAGCCAGCTACAGAACCTTGGAAAAGTTATCTAGCCTCTTTGAGCTTCTGTATCCTCATCTGCAAAATGGGATTGTATGGACTTAGATGTACTATATGTTATACTAAATGTTGTTTGGCGTATTGCACTTCCCTGCATATTATCTCAGAATATTATCTTTATATTCCTACACAGCTTTTGAAAAGGAGACATCTAAGTTAGTCATAGAAATCTTTTTAGGGGTGCCTGGGTGGCTCAGTCAGTTAAGCATCCAACTTCGGCTCAGGTCATAATCTTACAGTCCATGGGTTTGAGCCCTGCGTCATGCTCTGTGCTGACAGCGCAGAGCCTGGAGCCTGCCTCAGATTCTGCATCTCCCTCTCGCTCTCTTTTCCCCTTCTCCACTCACACTCTGTCTGTCTCTCTCTCAAAAGTAAATAAAGATAAAAATAAAATAAAATAAAAATTTAAAAAAGAAACCTTTTTAAAAATGATGAATGTGGGGGCGCCTGGGTGCCTCAGTCGGTTGAGCGTCCGACTTCAGCTCAGGTCATGATCTCATGGTTTGTGGATTCGAGCCCCGCATCAGGCTCTGTGCTGACCACTAGCTCAGAGCCTGGAGCCTGTCTTCGGATCCTGTGCCTCCTTCTCTCTCTGACCCTCCCCTGGTCATGCTGTCTCTCTCTCTCAAAAAAAAAAAAAACATTAAAAAAAAATGATGGATGTATGGGACAATTCCTGGCTGCTGAGTTGTAAGAGTATGTGACTCTTGATCACAGGGTTGTGAGTTCAAATCCCACGTTGGGTATAGAGATTACATAAAGAAAAGTTGGTTCTTTGACAAGATCAACAAAATTGACAAACTTTTAAAAATTAAATTAGGGGCACCTGGGCTGCTCAGTCTATTGAGCATCCCGACTTCAGCTCAGGTTATGATCTCGCAGTTCACGAGTTAAAGCCCTGCGTTGGGCTCTGTGCTGACAGCTCAGAGGCTGGAGCCTGCTTCGGATTCTGTGTTTCCCTCTCTGCCCCTCCCTCACTCATGCTCTGACACTCTCTCTCTCCCTCTCCTTCTCTCTCTCTCTCTAAGATAAATAAACATTAAAAATTTTTTTAATTAAAATTTTTAAAGTGATGTATGCAAAAAAAAAAAGATAAAAAAAAAATAAAGTGATGTATCCAGTGACGTACTATGGCCAGGCTCTGTAATAAATTCTTTACAAATATTCATTTGATCCTTAACTCCCCTATGAGGTAGAACAACTATCCCCATTTTACAGATGAGGAAACAGAAGCACAGAATGATTAAGAAACCTAACCTGAGGTTACCTGGCTGTTCAGTGGTAGAGCCACACTTGAGCCAGGCAAGGTGGCTTCAGATTCCATGCTTCTAACCTCTGTGCTGTCTTCCCCACAGCCTTGTAAAAGTGTGTAGAGCCAATCCTGTCAGGGTACCTTCCACCCTGACCAGTATGTGGTGACTGGAATGCATGGGAGCTAGGCAGGGTTGAGTTTATGGAGATCTTTGGAGAATGTGAAAGGTCTCCGTATATACAAGGAAGTTGGGGGCTGGAAGTAGGGAAATTTTAGGGGTTAAAAAGGGTAGTCACTAAAATAAATAAGGGAAACCAGCTGTGCCTGCTTGAACAGGAAATACTTAGTGATCAAGCCTGCCTAGCTTCATGCCATCTGGCTTCCTCAGAGGCCACTTGATGCCCCTTTCTGGGTGTTGATGAGGCTGCCCTTTAAGTCACTGTCAGTAAAACAGAGGTTATTAAAATGCCTTCTAGTCCATTTTGTTGTTTTAAGCCATCAATGCAAACATACACCCACATATAACTAGACCCTGAAGGAATGAAGTGGGAGAGAAGAGGAAGTGTGCCATGGGCATGAATTTTGAGAGAACATGGGCATCTTTGCTTATAGTGGCTATGTTTCACTCCTCTGGCCCTTATAGATATTGGTAATTAATAACCCATGAAACTTATGCAGAAGCTTACCTGTCTAATGCTACAGATTTGACACTCAGGCTCCTAGAATATCCATGATCCGGACGTAGCAAAACAACAAGAAAAACAATAACAAACTGCAAATGCAGAAGGTGACCAAAATAGCTAAAGGGGAGAAGTCCTGGACATGATAATTATAGAAGATAATATGTGACTTACCTGTTTCCAGCTAGAAAGGAAGCCTCTAAGGGCAGAATTTTCAGCAAAGAGGAAAGAGACATAGCTGAGAATTTACAGATATTATTCATCATTATTAGAAAGAAAGATGATTAATATAAAACCCAATGGTAGAGTACAGGAGACAAGCCAAGATCCACAGGCCCAGAGTTTAGAGACAGGAGTGCAGGAAGCTGACTGGGATCTGGAGTTAGCTCAAGACATGCTTATTTCAATGGTTCACAAAGGCACAGGTGTCCTTCAGGTAGGGTCAAGCAGTACAGGATGCTGTACTGTGCTTGTACGTTTGTATCTATACTAGAAGCAAAAGAGATGCCCAATCTGAAAATGAAATTAAAAAACCAGTTCCATTTACAATAGCATCAAACAAAATTAGTTAGGAAAAAAAATTAACCAAAAAGTGTGTAACTTACTCTCTAAAATCTATAGAACATCATTAAAATAAATTAAAGAAGACCTAAGTAAATGGAATGACATACCATGTACATGGATCAGAAAACCTAATAGTGGGGTGCCTAGGTGGCTCAGTCAGTTAAGCGTTCTACTTCAGCTCAGCTCAGGTCATGATCTGATGGTTCGTGGGTTCGAGCCCCACATCAGGCTCTGTGCTGAATGCTTGCTCAGAGCCTGGAGCCTGCTTCGGATTCTGTGTCTCCCCTTTCTGCTCCTCCCCTGCTCATGCTGTCTCTCAAAAATCAATAAATGTAAAAAAAAATTTTTTTTTAATTAAAAAAAAATAGTATTGGGGCGCCTGAGTGGCTCAGTCGGTTAAGCCTCCGATTTTGGCTCAGTCGGTTAAGCCTCCGATTTCGGCTCAGGTCAGATCTCACGTCCGTGGGTTCGAGCCCCGCGTCAGGCTCTGTGCTGACAGCTAGCTCAGAGCCTGGAGCCTGCTTCCAGTTCTGTGTCTCCTCCTCTCTCTGCCCCTCCCCCTCTCATGCTCTGTCTCTCTCTGTATCAAAAATAAATAAAACATTTTAAAAAATAATAAAAAATAAAAAAACTAATATTGTTATGATGACAGCATTCCCCCAAATTGATCTACAGATTCAAAGCAATCTACCAAAATCCCAGGTTGAACCTAAAATTTGTTGGAAAATGCAAAGGACCCAGAATAGCAAAAACAATATTGAAAAAGAACAAAGTTGGAAGACTCACACTGACTTCAGAACTTAGTGTAAAGCTAAAGTAATCAAGATGGGGTGGTACCGGCATAAGGACAGACACATAGAGCAGTGAAATAAAATTGAGAGTTTCTAGAGGCACCCGGGTGGCTCAGTCAGTTAAGTGTCCAACTTCAGCTCAGGTCATGATCTCATGGCTCATGATTTCAAGCCCCGCATCGAGCTTTGTGCTGACAGTTCAGAACCTGGAGCGTGCTTTGGATTCTGTGTCTCCCTCTCTGCTCCTCCCCTGCTGTCTGTCTGTCTGTCTCTTTCTCAAAAATAAATAAGCATTAAAATTTTTTTTATAAATTGAGAGTCTCTAAATAAACCCTTAACATTTATGGTCAATTGATTTTCAACAAAGATGTCAGAGTTATTCAGAGTAAGGAATAGTCTCTTCAGCAAGTGGTACTGAATAACCACATGCGGAAGAATAAAGTTGACCCTCATACCTCCCAGATCCTCCATTCCTGCTATCCCCTGCCACTAATTTACTTTCTACCTTCATGGATTGCCTGTTCTGAACATTTTCTATAAATGGAATCATACAACATATGGCCTTCTGTGACTGGCATCTTTTACTGAGCATAGTGTTTTCAAGGTTCCTTCTTGTTGCATTTTTTATCAGTACTTAATTACTTTTTGTGGCCGAATAATAACTACATTGTATGGATAAACCACTTTTTGTTTACCTATTCAGTAGCTGATAGACATTTAGGTGTCCACTTTTTGGCTATTATGAAAGATTGTCCTATGAACATTCATGTACAAGTTTTTGTGAGATGATACACTTTTAATGTGATCTAAAAGGGTCTCAATAAACAACTGTTCCCCACTATTTAATTTTCCCATAAAGAAAAAAACACACTCCTCATCAGTTACTCTGAAACCTGTGTTAACAGTCCCCCCCCCCCGCAACTTTTAGTTGATTTGTAACTGATAATTTTGCAGAGCATTCTTCTTACTATGTTATTTAACATAGTAAATGTTTTGAAACCCATCTCGCTTTGAGATAATCCTTGAAAGTGACCCTGTACAAAGCTAGACCTGTCTTACGATTTCCGGATCATGTAGGACCTTACAAGTCATACTGAAGAATCTGGACACCTAAAATTTATTTTTTAAAGGATCCTTTCTATTTTATTTTATTTTTTATTATTAGCTTAGAGAACACAAATGGGGCAGAGGGAGAGAGAGAATCTTAAGCAAGCTCCACACTGAGCGTGGAGCCTGACGAGGGGCTCAATCCCCAACATGAGGGATCATGACCTAAGCCAAAATCAAGAGTCAGTGGCTCAACCAACTGAGCCACCCAGACAGGTGCTCCTTAAGATTCCAGACTTTATAGTGAGTCCAGTGAGAAGTCAAAAAAAGTTTAAAAAAGAAGAGAGTGGTGTGATCCTGATTGCATTTTATTTTATTTTTTATATTTTTTAAATGTTTTAATTTATTTTTGACACAGAGAGAGACAGAGCACGAGAGGGGGAGGGGCAGAAAGAGAAGGAGACACAGAACTGGAAGCAGGCTCCAGGCTCTGAGCTATCAGCACAGAGCCTGACGTGGGGCTCGAACCCACGAATGTGAGATCTGACCTGAGCCGAAGTTGGAGGCTTAGCCAACTGAGCCACCCAGGCGCCCCTGATTGCATTTTAGAAAGATCTCTTTACAATATGAGGATTAGATGAAGGAAGGAAAAGATGGAAGCAAGAGAGATCGAGGAGAAAGTTGCTGCAGTCATCCAGGTGTGCGGTACTCAGGGCAGTGGCAGAGGAGATGACAATGAAGAGACGGATTTAAGAGATAATAAAGAGGTAGGACCAATAAGACTTGATGAGTTACTTTTACAGGTAAAGGAATAGAGAAGTTGGGGGTGATGGCCAGCTTTCTGGGCTAAAGAACCGATTGATCATGGTAACATTCCATAAGAGAGAATATGGGAAGAAAATGTTTGAGGGTTTATGATAATTATTAAATGCTGGCCATATATCCTTGGCTAGCACTTAAAACTAGACCTCATTTAATCTTCGGAAGACCCTGGGAGCTACATAGCATTAGGCCTGTTTTACCCGTGGAAAGGGTTGCTTAAGACCTGGTGAAGCCAGAATTTGAACCCAGGTATCTCTGATGCCTTCACGTCAGGCTCTCACCATCTCACTTTATTCTTCCTGTTCAGATTTGGTCATGTGGGTGTGTGGGTTATGGAGACTATAGAACATCAGTGTATATTCAGGAGTAGAATATGTGGGTGTGAAACTCCGGAGGGAAATCTGGGCTTGTTCTACAGATTTGGGAGTCCCCGGTATACTGATAACGCTTTGGACATGAGTAGAAAAGAGTATGTGGAACCAGAAGAAAAGAGGACACCTCTGACTGAACCTCAAAAACCTCAACATTGAAGGAGCTGGGAACCCCAACAGTGGCATACAGAAATGACCAGAAAGGTGGGAGGATGTCATGGATGCAGAGGGAAGAGATGTATATCCCTAGTACTTGCAGTTACTAAAGGAACACCATGTCTCTTTTAAACTGGAAATAGGTTGGGGCATCTGGGTGGCTCAGTCAGTTAAGCGTCCAACTTTTGGTTTCGGCTTGGGTAGTGATCTCTCGGTTCATGGGTTTGAGCCCTGCATTGGGCTCTGTGCTGACAGTACAGAACCTGCTTGAGATTCTCTCTGCCACTCCCCCGCTTGCTCTCTCTCTCTCTCTCTCTCTCTCTCTCTTTCTCTCTCTTTCAAAATAAATAAACTTAAAAAAAAACACCTGAAAGTAGGTGGTCTCTGATCTGTGAGGAGTTGCAAATGAAGCAGTGTTATGTGAATTAAAGTAGAACAGCAAAGTTGTGTGTTTGGATAAAACTTATTAAAATTTAGGATTTGCAGTGAGCAAGATTAGTAGTAAGATTTTTTAAAGACAGTTGGAAGACTAAGGGACTGTAAGGTGTTTATAAAATTATTATTTAAAATGATACAACCCCAGTGGGAAACAGTATGGTGGTTCCTCAAAAACGTAAAAATCTACCATATGATCCATCAATTCTGCTTCAGGGTATAAACCCAAAAGTATTGAAAGAAGGGTCTTGAAAAGGTATTTGAACACCCATATTCATAGCCGCATTATCTATAGTAGCACACCAAGTGTTTGTGAACAGATGAATGGATAAGCAAAATGTGGAATATACATATGGAATGGAATATTATTTGACCTTATAAAGGGAGGAAGTTCTGACACATGCTAAGTGAAATAAGCCAATCACAAAAAGACAAACACTATGATTCCCCATCTACGAGGTACCTAGCATAGTCAGAGTCATAGAGACAGAAAATAGAATGGTTAGAGACACCTGGCTGGCTCAGTCAGTAAAGCATAGAGATAACTCTTAATCTTGGGGTCATGGGGTCATAAGTTAGAGGCCCATGTTGAATGTACAGATTACTTTAAAAAAATGTATGTATATATGTGTATATATGTGTATGTGCGTATGTATGTGTGTGTGTGTGTGTATATATATATATGTTATATATATATATACACACACACACACACACACACATACAAACAGGGACTAGGGAGAGGGGCTGGGGAGAGGAATTACTGTTTAATGAGTACAGAGTTTCAGTTTTGCAGGATGAAAAGTTTTAGAGGTAGATGATGGTGATGGTTGCACAATATGAATGTATCACTGAACCTGTACACTTAAAAATAGTTAAGACGGGGCACCTGGGGGCTTAGTAAGTTAAGTATCTGACTCTTTTTTTTTTTAATTTTTTTTTTTTTTGAGAGAGAGAGAGAGTGAGCAAGAGAGGGTCAGAGAGAGAGGGAGACACAGAATCCGAAGACAGGCTCCAGGCTCTGAGCTAACTGTCAGCACAGAGCCTGACACGGGGCTCAAACCCACGGACCATGAGATCATGACCTGAGCCGAAGTTGGACGCTTAACTGACTGAGCCACCCAGGCACCCCAAGTATCTGACTCTTGATCTCAGCTCATGTTACGATCTCTGGGTTGTGAGTTCAAGCCCTGTGTTGGCCTCTGCACTGGGTGTGGAGCCTACTTAAATTGAAATTTGGGACACTTGGGTGTTTCAGTCAGTTGAACGTCCAACTCTTGATTTTGTCTCAGGTCTTGATCTCACAGTTTGTAGATTTAAGCCCCATGTTGGGCTTTGCACTGACAGAGCAGAACCTGCTTGGGATTCTCTCTCTTCATCTTTGTCCCTCCTCTGCTCACTCTCACTCTCTCTTATTCTTTCTCTCTGTCTCAAAATAAATAAGCATTAAAAAGTTAAAATTTTAAAAAATGTGTTAAGGTGTGCCTGGGTGGCTTAGTTGGTTAAGCATCTGACTCTTGATTTCAGTTCAGATCATGATCTCATGGTCATTAGATCAAGCCCCTTGTGGGGCTCCCCACTGAGCATGGAGCCTGCTTCAGTTTCTCCCCCTTGGCCCTACTTCACTCGCCAACTTGTACGCTCTCTCTCTCTCAAAAAAAACAACAACAAAAACTTAAGATGGTAAATTTTACCCCAAAAAAAGAAAGAATAATTTAATATGAAAAGAAAATGACAGTGACACAGCTTCATCCATATATATATATATATATATATATATATATATATATATATATATGACACAATGGGTATGGAGTTACCATTGACCTAATACAGGTCAGACACAGCAGCCAGAGTAGGGACCACTGGTGTAGCAAAGGGATTACTGTATGGGGAAACCTGATACCATGAGCACACCTAAATCTCACCTTGGTTTCCAAGAAGACTTATTTGTTCTTTATTTCATTAAAAATTTCTTTAAATATTTTTATTTATTTTTGAGAGAGAGGGAGCCACAGAATCTGAAGCAGGCTCCAGGCTCTGAGGTGTCAGCACAAAGCCTGATGTGGGGCTTGAACTCACAAACCATGAGATCATGACCCAAGCTGAAGTTGGACACTTAACCGACTTAGTCACCAGGCACCCCATGTTCTTTATTTCATTTAATAACCCTGGTGATCTGAAGGAGAAATTCCACCATAGTAAGACATATTCATTGTATAAAATTTAGCAAAGTTTGAAGAACAAAATTCATCCATGATCCCAGAATTTGAGTGATTATTATTAAATTCAGGTATATTCTAGTCCTTCTAGTGTCATGTGTGAAATATGTTTACAGATAATATAGATATCCTTGTATGTTTTCATTCATATATCCTCTGTGCTTTAAAAAAATGGATATCATACTTCACATATTGTTTTGTTTTCCCCCTTTCAGTGAACCTGTGGTGATGTCTTCTAGGTCATTGAGGGTTTTCTATTTCCATGGTTTTCAGTGACTGCATAGTGTTACTTATCTTACTCATTACTGTTATTCAGCATCTAGATTGTTTCCCAGTTTTTCACATATCATAGCCAATGTTGGAGTAAATATCCTTATACAAAAAATACCATTTTAAACTTCCTGTTATTGTTGTTGCCAGTTTGGTAGTTGGAAAAAAATATTTTTTTTTTTGAAAAAAAAAAAATATTTTTTGTTTCTAGTGAACATTCTCTATGCTTGTTACCACAAACTTTTAAATTATAATCTACATAGCACTTAGGTAGTTCTCTTCTGACTTGTATTGGTTTTTGTTTCCCACTCCTCTTTTCCTTTTTCTAATAGAATATCATAGAATCATGAACTTTTACAATTAAGGCCCAAAGTCACACAAAACATTAAGTAACAGAACAGAGCTTTCACCCAGCTTTACTCATTTTTCATTTTTCCTTTCAGTAGATGTGTACATTGCTAATATCCTTTCCTTGGGAAAAGCTTTTGAAGCTTTTCATTTTGGAGCAGTATTTCATTTGTGCTTTCGTGGCAGAGAATTTGTTGCTTCCACATAAATCCAGAAGATAGCCTCAGCCGAGTGTGCCATCCACTAATAGCCAGTATAATGCTTGCTGTTCCAGGAGCCATGTTTGACCAGGACTGTGGGAAGGTCATATTCATGCTGGAGGCTTTTGTGAGGAGATGAGTTGGTGAACAGAGAAGCCGGCATGAAGATGCTCCCAGGAGTGGGCGTGTTTGGGACCGGCAGCTCTGCGCGGGTTCTGGTCCCACTGCTGAGGGCAGAAGGGTTCACCGTGGAGGCCCTGTGGGGGAAGACTGAGGAGGAAGCAAAGCAGCTTGCCGAGGAGATGAACATCACCTTCTACACCAGCCGGACCGATGATGTCTTGCTGCATCAAGACGTGGATCTTGTGTGCATCAATATCCCCCCTCCACTCACCCGGCAAATATCTGTGAAGGCTCTAGGTACGGATAGTCAGGACATAGCAAGGGCAGGATGTGTCTCCCCCTGGGTGGTGTCTTGCGTGTCACTAGTCTCCTCTTGGGCCTCTGTGGTCCTTCTTGGGCTTTGGCCTGCAGGTAATAGTACTCTGGGACAGCACTCACCCTTAGAGCCGTTCTGGGGAGGGCACACTGGGAGTGTTTCAGCTGTGGAAAGAAATGCTCCAGGCTTCCGCACCTCTCATAAGTAACTCCCTGCGCAAAAATTAAGCAAATGCCTTGAGAGTTGTCCTGTCACAGGGGCCAGAGATCATTACATTTCATGCGATGTAAATTTGGCCTGTTTGAAGTCTGAGTTCAAAGACTTGGGCAGTGGAAAATTGATTGTGACTGGTGTGTTTGTTCTTCCATTTCCGTGGCACGTAACACCTCAGAAAGGAGGCATAGGTGGGTGTGTAATGAGGCCATTTCCCATGTTTCATTATCCCTTCACTTGATTGAGTGCACACCCTTCCTGCCAAATTTTGCAATCTTGTGTTCCAGAAGGCAGGAAGGCCCTCTGATAGTGCTGGGTTTCCCTGACAGCTTCCACAGGACAGCCAGCTCTCATGTCTGCCCGCTTGGGAAGCAAAAGGCAGTGCAGGGCTTGCTGAGCTGTTCTCCTGCAATTCCTGTTGGGCCTCTCTTCCCTGTCAACTGTAGGTGACATTTTCTCTTTTTCTAATATAAATTAGAATCTAATTTAATAGGCAAGTAAGCCAGTAAATAGTCATCCAGCAGTTTTGTTGTTTTGTTTTGTTTGTTTTAATGCCTTCTTGATGTTGGCATCAGAGCCTTCAGATGTCACAGTTCAATTGAAGAGACTAGAGATTACACACATTACAAAGTAAATGAGACAGTTCAGGTAGCGTATACTTAATTGACAGAGAAATTTTTTAACGTAAGGTGATAGGAGCAAAATATTTCTCTGATGCAGTCAGAGATCTCTGGGCCCAGAAACTGGTATCCCATCAGGCATGACCATTCCTCCTGGCCACTACCATGGTGGAGAGTCCAAGCCTCTGCTACTTGTCTCCCTTGTTCTGAGGAGAAGAGGATGCCTGTCACCTCTGGCCTAATGCTTTGATAAAGATAAACGTTCACAGGAGTGAGCAAGAACATGAGTGCCTGGTTGTGGATTTGGGAGCATCTACATTTTGGCCAAAAATTGTAGATGGTTCGTCTTTTCCAGAGAGCACTCTAAGGACGTGTGACACTGGAGCTGTTTACTGGATACTAGATTCTTAGGAGGGCAGGTGATGGCTTTCAGATTGAGTTTAGAAGTAGGCCTACGCCAACACTTTAACAGACGGCTCGTTCAAGGGGATCAAGCTGCTGTGGTCACTTGACTTCCTGCCTTCCCTGTGGCATGAATAGAGGCTGGGGAGGCCAGGTGTCTCCAGAGACAGTTCTAGAGGCTCAGTCTTCTTACACATTAGGGTTCCCACAGAGACCATTGCCCAGCTGTGTAGGAAGAAAGAGGAAATCCCAGGGTTCTTTGGCTACAAACCTGCTGTTTTCTGGTTCCTGGCATAGGAAAGCAGTGGACTTTTATCTTTTAATGTAAACAGGAAGGACAGGAATGACCAAAGCCTCTGGAATCTTATGTCCCAGCCCTCAATGAAGCAGGGTCATCTGTCTTCTCTCTACATCTATGCTATCAGGAGGAGGAGGGTGTGAATGAGTCTTTCCTTGGTCTGTTCTTATAGACACGCTATTCCAGAGCCAAGTTGGTGGGACTGGGAGAGCTCATGTCAGCTGGACCTGCCTTGAGGCTCCACCCACTCAAACCCCAGAAGAGTCGTTGAGCATATTGTGACCATGAAGTTCACTTCTTTTTTTTTTTTTAACATTTATTCATTTTTGAGAGACAGAGCATGAGTGGGTGAGGGGCAAAGAGAGAGGGAGACACAGAATCCGAAACAAGCTCCAGGCTCTGAGCTGTCAGCACAGAGCCTGATGCAGAGCTCGAACTCACAGACTGCAAGATCATGACCTGAGCTGAAGTCGGACACTTAACCAACTGAGGTGCTCTGGGGCACTTCACTCCTGGGTAATCTGGGGAATATGAGCTCGAGAAAGGGTTGCAGCTTGAAATTTGTTCACCCTTCAAAAAATCTGAGCTCATAACAAGCACTCAGCATTCATGCTTTTCCCACTTGCTGGAAACAAAAAAAATCAGTTCCTACCTTCTCTAATCTCTCCTTTGGTTTCCTAGCAGAAATGCTAGATAAATAAATATGTCTCTCAGGGCAACCCAGGTCCACCTAAAGTTAAAGACCCTGTGCAGCTGGCCTATAAGAGCTGTTTAACTTAAGATGTCCTTTAGCTCCCCTACTGATAATACTACTGAGTCCTAAGTTAAAAAGCATTCCTGTTGTTTAGGCTTTAGAAGGGAGGTCTCTCCCCTTTCCCTGACCTCTCATGACATGGACCAGAAATGTCCTTATCCTGGTTTTACCGTCACCAAACTCCCAGGAGCCACAAAAGTCCTTGCCCCCCCCCAGCCCACCTCCTTTCTGCCCCATGCTGCAGTGTCCACCCCAATTCCTGCAGTGAATAGTTACAGCAGGTCGTTTCTAGGTTGGCCAGAGCTACAGCTCTCAGATGAGATGTTTGTTTTGTGTCTGAGAATCTAATTTCCTCATTACTTCCCTGGTCAGCTGTATGTGTTCTTCATTCAAGTGGCCAAATTATCACCCAATATTGTGATTCTACAATCCTTAATCCTAAAATCTCACATGTGTGGGGAAGCATTGGAGATTCTCTAAGAGCAGATCATGATAACATTCAGGGGCTATTCTCCCTGCAGGGCCCCCTCCTGCGAGTCCCCAGTGCAAGGACCTCTCCTCTTGGTTTGGAACTCCCTATATCTGTAGAGGTATTATCATAGGACTTCTACTCACACCCCAAGCTCTCAGGAATATCCTAAATTTTGTTGTCTTGTGGCTGCTCATACCCTCATGAGCTTTGATCTTAAAACACAGAGCATTGATTTGTTTTTCTGCTTCCTAAAACAGCAGAAGCTGCTCAGTCCCAGCTCTCTTTAGGGCTTTTTCTAGCCTTTTTTGGTGGGGGGGGGGGGCTTTCTTAGTCCATCCCAGCTACAGTATATACTCAGAACAGGCATGAGAGCAGAAGGGATAATTTTACTTCCTTAGCCTTCCTACCAGAGCCATACATTTTCTGGCCTTGGACTACACTAACTTGTTGGATCAGTGTTTTTAGAGAACAATCTTTATGAAATCTTAGACACCTTTCTGCAATTACAACTGAGAGTACAGAGCCAGCCCATCCCCCAGAATATAGATTAAATTCTTTCACCCAAAGATGGTGATCTCCTAAATGTATGAAGGTACACAGGCGTGGTCCATCTCTCCAACCCATGTGTATTAGGCAGTGTTCTCCAGAGAATGAGGGTATATATAGAGAGAGGAATTTATTTTAAGGAATCAGCTCATGATTGTAGGAGCTGACAAATTTGAAATCCACAGTGTAGGACAACAGAAATTCCAGCAAGAGTTGATGTTGCAGACTTGAGTCTGAAGGCAGAATTACTTCCTCTCCATGGAATTGATCTTTTTTTCTTAAGACCTTCCACTGATTAGATGAGTCCCACCCACACTGTGAAGGGTGATCTGATGTACTCAAAATCTACTGGTATAAATGCTAATCACATCCAGGGACTCCTGGGTGGCTCATTCAGTTAAGCATCTGATTTCAGGTCAAGTCATGATCTCATGGTTCATGAGTTCGAGTCCTGCATCAGGTGAGCTCGAGCCCTGCTTCTCATTCATTCTCATTCTCATTCTCTCTCTCTCTCTCAACAAAAAATAAATAAATAGGAGTGCCTGAGTGGCTCAGTCGTTTGAATGTCTGACTTTGGCTCAGGTCATGATCTCTCAGTTCATGAATTGGAGCCCTGTGTCAGCCTCTGTGCTGACAGCTCGGTACCTAGAGCCTGCTTCTCTCTCTGCCTCTCTCTCTTTCTCTCAAAAAGAAACACTTAAAAATTTTAATAAATAAATAAATAAATAAATAAATAAATAAATAAATGCTATTCACATCTTAAAAAATACCTTCCCAGCACTGTCCTGACTGGTATTTGATGAACACCACAGCCTAGCCAGATTGGCACATAATTACATTAAAAAAAATTTTTTTAATGTTTATTTTTGAGAGACAGAGCATGAGTGGGGGAGAGTGGAGAGAGGGAGACACAGAATCTGAAGCAGGCTCCAGGCTCTGAACCATCAGCGCAGAGCCTGATGCGGGGCTCCAACTCACCGTGAGATCATGACCTCAGCTGAAGTCAGACACTCAACCAGCTGAGCCAGCCAGGTGCCCCATAAAATTACATACTGTACCTCCTCTCTTTACTTCCCATTCCTGGTTTGCAACTTCTACCTCTACTCCTTTTATTTTCCCTTAAGAATTTATTCCTCTCTGCAGCCTATAGCTTGTTCTCCAGTCCCAGTCACCAAGTACCATTTTTATCCAAACTGTCATCTTCCTCTTGTCCCAGGCCACCATCTGATTGAGGAGGCTTTTCCGAGTTCATTTGCCTTCAAGAAAAGATTTCAAGGCGCCTGGGTAGCTCAATTGGTTAAGCGTCTGACTTCGGCTCAGGTCATGATCTCACGGTTCGTGAGTTGGAGCCCGCGTCGGGCTCTGTGCTGACAGCTAGCTCAGAGCCTGGAGGCTGTCTTCAGATTCTGTATCTGCTGCTCTCTCTGACCCTCCCCTGCTTGCACTCTCTCTCTCTCTCTCTCTCTGTCTCTCAAAAATAAAAAACATTAAAAAAAAAGATTCTTCCCCTCAATGTAAATCCCTTGGAACTTTGAGATTTTTTGGTGTGTTTTATTCTCAGGTATTGGGAAGAATGTGGTTTGTGAGAAGGCAGCAACTTCGGTGGATGCCTTCCGGATGGTGACAGCCTCACGCTACTACCCGCAGCTGATGAGCCTGGTGGGGAATGTGCTGCGCTTTCTGCCTGCCTTCGTGCGCATGAAGCAGCTGATCGCAGAGCACTACGTGGGCGCAGTAATGATCTGCGATGCCCGCATCTACTCAGGCAGCCTGCTCAGCCCCAACTATGGCTGGATCTGCGACGAGCTCATGGGCGGCGGGGGCCTGCACACCATGGGCACCTACATCGTGGACCTGCTGACCCACCTGACTGGCCGGAGAGCTGAGAAGGTGCATGGGCTCCTCAAGACCTTTGTGAGGCAGAACGCAGCCATCCGTGGCATCCGACATGTCACCAGTGATGACTTCTGCTTTTTCCAGATGCTCATGGGTGGAGGCGTGTGCAGCACAGTAACACTTAACTTCAACATGCCGGGTGCCTTTGTGCACGAGGTCATGGTGGTGGGCTCTGCAGGACGCCTTGTTGCCAGAGGAGCTGACCTCTATGGGCAAAAGAACTCTGCCACGCAAGAGGAGCTGCTCCTGAGGGACTCACTGGCTGTGGGTGCGGGGCTGCCTGAGCAGGGGCCCCAGGATGTCCCAGTGCTCTACCTGAAGGGCATGGTCTACATGGTGCAGGCCCTGCGCCAGTCCTTCCAGGGGCAGGGGGACCGCCGCACATGGGACCACACCCCTGTTTCCATGGCCGCCTCATTCGAGGATGGGCTGTACATGCAGAGTGTGGTGGATGCCATCAAAAGGTCAAGCAGATCTGGGGAGTGGGAGGCCGTGGAGGTGCTGACGGAAGAACCTGATGCCAACCAGAACCTGTGCGAAGCGCTACAACGGAATAACCTGTGAGCCTGCACTTGGGCTCCCTGCCGTGGGGCAGAGGGGATGGGGAGGGACCAGAAGCTGAGACAGGAGGTCTTGGCCATTGCACACATAGTATATTTCATTTAATGAGTCAACTTGGGCAGGGTTCTGGTGAAGCCCAAGGTGGCATTGGGAAAACATCCCCTCCAATACTCATTTACTCCTCAAACTTGGAGGGTGGTGACATAGCTGAGGTCTAGCAGCTCCCACCGTGTACCCGGGTGGAGCTGCCCCCAGGTCTCTGCATAGTCATGCTGGTGAGCAGAGCCAGCAAAAGCTTGATTTGGAGGTTGCTTTAGCCTATTTGTGGTCCTAACTAGGTGAGAAAGCACAGCAAGGACCCAGCTTGGCTGATTCCTCGGGCCTGAGGGAAAATGACAAGAAGCCTTGTTTTCATGCCCTTCCTGGGCTAGGGCATCTCAGGAATGGTGAGGGCAGCAAGTCATCCCTCAGGGATCTGCACCTGCCCTCCTTCCCATATGACCAGGCCCTTCCAGCCTCCAGGCTGCCCCTTCTCTGGCAGGGAGGAGTGGATTCTTCATTAGGTAAGCTCTCAGGGGCTGTTGACCTGGGGCAAAGGGTCCCTGATTTGGTGGAGAGGAGACAGGGAGAGTTCTGGAATATCTGATAAATGTTAATAAATAAATCAGAAAGTCTGACACTATGGCATGTGGTTGTTGGTTGGTAAGTTGGGTTTCTTTAATAATGAGAGTCTTGTTTATTGTAGATTATTTATATTTTTCTCTCTCCCTGTGGCTCCACAGCAGGTCTTGCCTGCTCTGGATCCATCACGGTCTAGTGGGCATATTCCGTTGCAACAGAATCCTAGGAGTTCTCCAAGGAGAAATCTTTTCTCACAGAACAAAACTCATGACTTCCTTAATGGGTGCCTGTTGTACCTGCCATGTCAGGAAGATAGGGAGGGTTTAGGGCCTCCCTGGGCTGGAGGTCAGGAAGAGTTTTATTCCTGCAACCTTGGATTTGGCTCTGGGGACCCCTGGAAGAGGGGAGGGGAGGAGTGGTCCTGGGGAGGCTGGATACACTGCCCCTTGGAGTAGGTGCAGCCCAACCTGCCTGACCGTTAGCTGGTCACCAACCATGCTTTTTATTAACTGTTCTACACTGGGACTGCTTTCTAATGAAGTCACTCGGAGGTGAGGTGGGTCAGGGGAGTGGACACACACACCCCTTCATTTCCTCTGCCAGGCTGCCAGGATTAAGCCTAGACTGAACTCTTCCTTCTCTAAATTTCCCTCTCTCCGCCTTGCCCTGGGCTCCTTGCCAGAGAGAGAAAGGCTCAGGGAAATCTCCCCCTTCCTCTTGGCACCCTTTCTAGAAGTCACCAGGCCTATTTTCCTGTGTGTTGTCCTGATTTCAAACTTTGTCCTTGTGAGCTAAAATAACAACGGCTAGTGCTGGAAGTGTGCTTATTGACTACTCCTCTCCTCTCCCCCTTCCCCCATAGACACTTCACACATATTTTTTCATTTAATATCCAAACCACTCTATGGGGTTCTACTATTAATGTTGTCATTATTCAAATCAGGAAACTGAGGCAGAGAGGAACAAAGTTAACTTACCTCCTATAAGTTAAAAGTGATGGAGCCAAAAGGAGCATGGTCAGGGTCATCTGACTATGGACCTGGCCCTGACCTACTCTTTCCTCAGCACCTGCAGACCTCAGAGACTGAGTGCCCAGGCATTGCCCCTCCCCACTCAGATCCTGCCCTCCAGGTTACTGCCTTCTCTCTGCAGCAGAAATCTCAACCTGTCTTCAACTAGGAGGTGCACTACACAGAGCCCTGCAAGGCAGGATGCTGGTAGAGTTGAGAAAGAGAGGCTGCTCCCTTCCTCCTGGGGTGATGAGCTCATCTCCAGGTCAGTCCCTCTGTGTTACTAGGATGATGGGATCTCTCCTAACTTGGGGGATTTACTAAGAAAGCTCATGCAGCTTTCCCAGTTGTACCGGACTCAGGTTTACTGCCCCACAGTAGCACTTCTTAGGTTTTATAGGGCTCTACAGCAAACCCCTTGTTGACAAAGACAGGTTCCCAGAAGTCCTAGGGCAGAATGCAGTGGGCTTGGTGCACAGCTACTTTTGTAGGGACCCTAGGGTCCTCTGTTGGTACTCCCCAGAACCTAGGTCCATGATCATCCTTCAGACATCTTTACCATTATAAATTTCTTGGGTTGGTCCTGGGTAGGAAATGTACCTTAAAGTGGCCCAGGTGCCTGTGGCCTAGTAAGCCAGCAGGGTTCTGGCCCTCTGGGGTGACTGTGCCTGCATGTGGATTCTTCTTGTCCTGCAGCGCCCCCTCCTGGAGGAAGGCAGCGTCAACTCCCAGGTCCTGTTTCATAAATGTCAGAATCTTCCTGGAGTCAGAGTAAAGTAAGTTTTTCCAAGCTTCTGAAAATTGAGTTGATTTTTTTCCATTTCCTTTCCATTCCTTTCCTTCTCTGCTTTTATTTTATGCAGAATTTACTCCTGGGCCACGAGTTTTTATTTCTCTAGTTTCTTCTAGGATATACTTTTCTTCTGTCCAACTTCCTCTTCTGGTTTAGGAACAATCTTCTCCCCCCCACCGTAAGGATCATCTCAGTGTGGCAGGGAGAGCTCATGTATTGATTAATCCAACCATAAGCCCTGTAAGTTCTATGCCACATCTTGGGGGCTTTGCTCAGACCAATGACCAGAGACTCTACATCTAAAACCTTAAGTTCAGTGTTACTCTGCATTTTTAAGCATGTGCAGTAAAAATTCACTCTTTTTGGGCCACCGACCCTGTGTCCAGCCCCACTGTGTGGCCTGGGCACACCTACCAATTCTACCGTTGTAGCGTCGGAACAGCACACACTGCTTTTGCGAAGTGACATCTTTAAGATACTTGGTGGCTTTTCGGATATGCATACCCTTGATGGTCTGGGCAGTTTCACAAGCATTCTTAAAGTGAACTCAAAGATTTGAACCTCTTAATTTGCATGATTTTGTCAGGTTTTCCAGGTCAAGTGAATAGCAAACCATTTTCAGATATATCCTAAGGTCACTTACAGGAAGAGCCAGAAAACTTTCAAAATAACTTTTGCTTATTTTTCAACCCCCAACCAGATGTAGGCCTCCTACTCACCTAGACAATCAACAGTCTCCTCACCTCCCTGTCCCCATTCTTCCTTCCTCATTCTGCCCTTCTCAGTACTGCCCAACTGACCTCTCCAAAATGTCAGGCCAAGGGGTGCCTGGGTGGCTTAATCGGTTGAGCCTCTGACTTCGCCTCAGGTCATGATCTCATGTTGGATTTGAGCCCCGCATCGGGCTCTGTGCTAACAGCTCAGAGCCTGGAGCCTACTTCTGATTCTGTGTCTCCTTCTCTCTCTGCCCCTCCCCACTCAGGCTCTGTCTCAAAAATAAATAAAACAGGGGCGCCTAGGTGGCTCAGTCGGTTTGAGTGTCTGGCTTCGGCTCAGGTCATGATCTCGCGGTTTGTGGGTTCGAGCCCCGCGTCAGGCTCTGTGCTGACAGATAGCTCAGAGCTTGGAACCCATCTTTGGATTCTGTCTCCCCCTCTCTCTGACCCTCCCCTGCTCAAGTTGTTTCTCTCTCAAAAATAAATAAAACATTAAAAAATTTTAAATAAATAAATAAAACATTAAAAAATTTTTTCAAATGTCAGGCCAAGATCCCTCCTTGCCTGCACGCCTTCTCATTACTCCCAGACTTGCCTAACCTGGTGTCCTGACGTCCATGCCTCTGCTTCAGCCATGCTAAATGGCCCTCCTGCGTGAGACTGACATTTTCCATACTAGCAAGGCTTTGTGTCTGTTGTATCCCCTGCTTGGAAGGCCACCCAAATCTCCTTTAAGAGTCAGCTGAAGGGCTGCCTCTTCATTGCTTCCCTAGGCGAACTGGTAGTCCCAGTGCCCACTCCCACTCCAAGGTCCCACATCCTTGGTCCTTTCATCCTGGGTCCTCTGCTCTTCTGTGATACCTGTCTCCTTGTATCGGGAAAACTCGACATTTCCCCCTTAGAATGAGCTTCTAGGAACAATAGTAGTTACTTGTTCCTTTCTGTGGCTACTGTCACTCACCCTGCTTAGATAAACCTATCAGGTTATAGACCTGCAAATATAGATCAGTTCTTTGCTGGTTACTGCTTCCTATGCCATCTGTTGGAAGAGAAAAACAGAACTTCCTTGTCGGTGCTGGCCTAGGTCAGGCCTTAGCCAGAGTTCTCAGGTCCCCAAATCTGCAGGGTTCAGGAAAAGGCACTGCCCCCCAGGTGCTCAGGGTGTGATTTCATGCAAGGCCACGTCTCTCCAGGCCTCTGCTCCCTCAGCCATAAAGTGAGGCAGTCAACTCAGTTATCTTGAAGAGCCCTTTACTTCTGAAAAATCCCAGAGAACCCATGATCATCCCTATGGACAAGATTTGGTCTGCATGGTCCCTGTGGATGGTATCTTCTGGGGTGGTCTAATCACCTAGCCAGGGAAACGTGTGGACAAAAATAATGTCCTGACCCCATGACTTGTCCTGTAGCCTTGCCATCCGGCTAGTAAGCTGAGTGACCCCTAAATGTAGAAGCAGCCTAGGGTGATGTACATTTTCTTTCTACTTCCATCTGGGCCTGCCCACCCTATCCCTTCCAATGACCTTGCCAAACCATTACTTGAGGGGCCCTGCACACGGTTCTGGACTTTGCATGGCCTCAGCCTTTCAGATTCTGACCAATCCTCTGCAACTTCCTTAGCTCCCAACCTTGGTCTCCTTATCTTTGTGCCTTTTATGGGGGCCCTCTGCTAGGTGGGTGCAGTGCAATGATGTACGTACGCCCTTGAGTTCACAACCTAGTCCCAAGAACAGTTCTAACCCACAACGGCAGTAGTAGGTAAATGCTATGACATAGGGCAACACTGGGTGCTGCCTGGCTCACCCACTTCTTTACCAAAGAAGTAAAGGGCCCTGAGTTTTCAAGGTAAGAGTGCACTAGTCAGGTAGAGGGGGTAAAGGAATGAAGGCATTTTAGGCAATAGAAGCCCCATGTGCAGAGTGAAAGTAAGAAAGGTATGACTGATCAGGGACTTTTGGAAGCCACTGAAAAGTTGTGGGATTTTTTTTTTTTTTTCCGAGAGAGAGAGAGAGCGAGCAGAGGAGAGGCAGAGAGAGAGGCACTGAGAATCCCAAGTAGGCTCCACACTGTCAGCACGGAGCCCAATGTGGGGCTCAAACTCACAAAGCGCAAGATCATCTACAAGATCATAACCTGAGCCAAAATCGAGAGTCCAACGCTTAACTGACTGAGCCACCCAGTCACCCTGCCACTGGGCAAGTTTTAAGGCATTTGGAGCAAAAGGAGCAAGATGCCAGTGGGAAGCAACACCATCAGGTTCAGGTGTGTGTGTATCAGGGTCCGTGGAATGGATTGGTTGCGGAAGGGACCACAGGCAGGGAAACTGGTGAGCTCTCACCTGGGGATAACAGTGTCCCAGGGCAAGAGTGCTGACTATGAGATCCGAAAGGTTTTCAATCAAGAGGGCACATTCACCAGCCTTGATGCCTGATTAGCTTGTAGGAATCAATGAGCAAAGAACAGGATGGGCTCTGGGGTGACACCCAGTATTTTGACTTGAACAATTGTGTAGATGAGACACAGGAGGGAAAGCGGATTGGAGGGAGGAGAAATTATTCATTTAATTTGAAATTCTTTATGTTTAAGGTATCTGAGGGACATTCAGGAGGACCAGGAGGTGGCAGGATATGAGGGTTTCCAAAAAGGCCAAGCTGCAGGGCCCCAGGAGAGCATTCACATTCACCACCACCACCACCCCCAGCTGCTGGATATAAGTCACTGATGCCTTTGTTGGCAGGGCCACTCTGGGGGCAAAGTCTGGTTCAGTTGTAGTCCCCAGTATGCGGAAAGCATTCCAGAGACACCACTCTTGGGGCAGGCAAATGAACTCTGACACTTAAGTGGGAGAGCGCAAGTACTGGTCCCTTTGAGGTCAGACAAAATGCAGGCCCCTTCCCTGCAAGACAGGGAGCAAAGCCACGCACCTGCTTCCCGTTACCTGAGAGTCCCTTTCCTTTTCTCTGCATCCCCACTGTTTACCCTGTCTGACCTCAGGTTCATGTGAAGAGCCTTTAAATGGATAGAACTAGGGGCGCCTGGGTGGCTCAGTCGGTTAAGCCTCCGACTTCGGCTCAGGTCAGATCTCATGTTCGGGGGTTCGAGCCCCGTATCAGGCTCTGTGCTGACAGCTAGCTCAGAGCCTGGAGCCTGCTTCGTGTTCCGTGCCTCCTTCTCTCTCTGCCCCTCCCCCTCTCATGCTCTCTGTATCAAAAATTAATAAAAAAAATTTTTTAAAAGTTTTAAAAAAATAAATGGATAGAACTAGGCCCCATTCCTGCAGATTCAGTTACGTCTGGGATAGTGCCCAAGAACCTGTAGTTTTGTCAAGTTCTTGAGTGATCCAGGTGACCAATCAGGCTTCAAACCCTGCACCCACCTTCCCAGCCTCTCTTTAGCCATCTAATTTGGAAAATCATGAAGTCTGAGAAAAGGAAAAATGTTTATTTTCAGGAAATCCAAGGCCCCAAGTAGGGAGAAGAGCCAAATTTCCCCCTCCTCCTGAAGGAGCTGCTGCTCTGGTTCAGGCTTGGGAGAAGCAGCCTCCAGTGGAGGCGGAAAAGTCACTTGTACTGAGGAGAGAGTGGAGGTACGAGTGGGGCAGCACAAACACTCAGCATCTTGTCGATGTCCACTTGGGTTGACTTATCCACCTCAGCCTTGAGGTGGCCGCTGACCCCCAACCTGGGCAAACACCCAGGCTCTTCTCCAACCTCCTCTCCCAGGGGAACCAGAGCATGGGTGGGGGACACGAATGTACTGGGGCAGGACAGAGTGAGGCCTGACCCCAGCTCACCTGCCACGGGCAGCAAAGCCTGCAGTTGCTCCACACCTGCCTCCTCAGGGACCAGGGCCAACGTCAACTCAGGCTCCACATCTGCTTCAGCCTCCCTGTCCCCCTCCCCTGCCTGATTCAGCTCAGGATTGCAATAGTTGATGTACTGGTACAGGGGTCGCAGGCGCTGGGCCTTTCCTGCAAAGACCCGGGGAAGGGCAGGGGCGGGAGCACCAAGCTGTCCCATCTGAGGGGTCCATCAAACAGGAGAGAAAGGGAGGGCCCAGGGGCTGCCACTCACGTTCCAGCCCCAAGGTCTCTGAAGGTGCTGACACTGTGCTGGCCATAGCTGGGAGCACTGGAGCTCCCAGGCTCTTGCGTTTCTTGGCTTTTTTGTGCTGTTTAGCAGATGGTGAGGGCTCAGTCTGGCTACTGTTTGATTCCTCCTTCTGCAGTGGTGGTCCCTGTGGCATCTCAGCTTCAGCCTTGGGATGGGCTTGGTGGCCAGACCCTGGGAGGCTGGGGGACAGGAGGCCTAAGGAGCCAGCCTCCAGCTTTGGCTCCTGTGCCCTGATCACAGGGAATAACCCTGCCTATCCACCGCAGATCCTTGAAAGACCCAGATTCTTGTCACTTTCCTGGTCAGTGAGGGTCTGGGCTGGACAGGGAACTAAAGCTCATGCGAGCTTACCACCCTACAAAGCATGAGACCCCTTCTCTGGATGTTTCCTATGCCAGGGCTCCTTAGGGATAGAGGGAGTGAGAAGTGATGGTGGTGGCAGGAGATAAGGATGCACTGTGTAAGAGTGCAGGATTTTGGGATCCTGCTAGGGTGTGAGCCCAACCTCCCCACCAGCCCTTTAGCCCTTCCCTCTAAAGGCCCCCTCACTTGACTGGCTTCCTCTTCAGACCATGACTGGGCCTCACAATGGAGGCCATAGGCCTGGGTGGGCCTCTCTCCTCTAGCGACTCCACCTCTAGCTTAAGGCTCTCTTCCTCCTGCTTGAGTCGTTCCTCCTGGAGCTCTGGCTCTGAGACTGGGCCTGTTGGGCACTTGTCTTCAAGGCAGGCCTCACAGTCTGATACCAGGCACTGGTCTGCCATCACTGGACACTAAAGGTGACACATAGGTAAATGGTCATTAGGCAAAGGATACAGGGATCAGTCTTAAGACACCCAACATTAAATACCAAACGTGGATGAAGGGCACCGGCCCATGCCCCTCACGCCTGTGGAGCTTGTCCTGGCAGTTAGGGGGCCTCGCACAGAGTTTGGCCTCGTAGAGCACTGCGTACAAGCGCTTGGAAACCACACAGCCTGACAAGTCACCTCAGAGCTCTGAGCGTGGCCACCAGGCGACTCCACGAGCTGTACCGGCCCCGCCGCCGTCCTCTCCTGGGACCCTGGCCACCTCTCAGCCCCTGCTGAGGCCACGGCTGCGCAGGGTCAGTATCTCCACGACGGTTGCTAGCGGGGTGAGGGGCCCGACCTGTGGACCTGACACTGACCCCAGAGACTGGCGGGGCGGAGAGGGCAAGTGGGTGGGAAGTGTACCTGACCGCGGCTCTGCTCCCCCAACCCCAAGTTGGGACTACAAGCCCCAGAAGGCTTTGCGTCAGGGGGCCTTGGCCCCTGACCTCAGGGACGGAAATTATTGTTGCCCGGCAACAGCAAGCCCGGCGGCGGCAAAACTCCTCAGGTGAGCCCGTAGTGCGAGTGCTTCGGAGAAGGGGTCGGGAACGAAGCAAGGAAGTGGGTTAGGAGCGGAAGCAGCGAGCGCTGGCGAGGTCAGACGGCGTGGCAGGGACCGGGAATGGAGGGCACCATTGGGGTCAGGGTCTGGGTCCAGAATCCGGGAGGAGGCACGGGGCTGAGAAAGGGACCAGGGGCCGGAAATGTGTGGCCCAGCAGGCCTCGTACATCGTTTCAGGAGGCGAAGGCAGCATGTGCGAGGGCCCCTCCCGCATCTCTGGGCCAATCCCCCCAGATCCTACGCTCTGCCCTGACTACTACCGGCGGCCAGCCTCGGGTGAGTTAGGGAGTGGCACGGCTGGGTGAGGCCCGAGTGAGGTTTGGGCTCTGATCCACCACTGAGCCTCGCGCTCGGCCCCATCTGGCTTCTCAGCCCAAGGACGCCTTGAGGGAAATGCGCTGAAGCTGGACTTGCTCACTTCGGACCTCGACTTGGATGCCACCCCTTCACACGGCCCCCGCATAGGTCCTGGAACTAGAGAGATCCTGGACTGTGGTTGGCATGGCGTCGGAGGAATGCTCCTGCAATTCGGGGGCATCTCCTTAGGCCCAGGAGCCTCTTCTAAGAGTAAGTTTGGATAGAAGTGGCAGCGAAGCAAGTACGATGAGGTCAAACCCCCGAGATTAAAAGCCTCCCTAGATCTGGGCTCAGGGTTTGCCTCTCTGAGTGTCAGTTTCCCCGCCTATATAAGGAGGAGAAAATGCACTACTTCCTCAAAGGAGAGGACTGAATGCAGTAGTCCCTGGGAAACCCTAGCTCAGCTTAATGAATTCGTGCATCACCAAAACGTGGTCTGTTGAGTGCCTACTGTGTGCCCTCCTTACAGGTGCTAGAAAAACAGTAAACAAGTAAAGAGATGGCTATGATATACAAGATGATAAATGGTGTATTTCACAATAAGAATATAGAAAATAATCAGGGAGAGAAGCAGATAATGACTAGGTCAGGAAGGGAACAAAGTGATGAGGTAGAGTTTGTGTATACTGTTTTAGATGGAGGGATCAGGGAAATCTTTCTGTAGGAAGCAGGGTGTGGGCCTGTGGGAGTTGGGTCTCACGGGCCATATGTAGGGCAGAGTCTGGCCACATTTTTTTTCCCAGGGAAGGGCCCTAAAGACCATGAGAAGGAGAACCTGAAGCGGATCAAAGAGATCCAGAAGCGCTTCCGTGAGCAGGAACGCAGCCGGGAGCAGAGCCAGCCCAGGCCCCTGAAGGCTCTGTGGCACTCCCCCAAATATGACAAAGTGGAGTCCCGGGTCAAGGCCCAGCTGCAGGTACCTGCCTTGGAGAGCCAGAAGCATTGCTCATCTTGTTGACCAACATGCGTTTATACTCTGATCTGAGTTTTGGAGATGAAAACCACAGGGAACTAGGGAAACAGGGGCTAAGAGCTGGTTCTGCTGCAGAGTCAGGCTGGGAGGCTTCCTCAGAAGTGGTGATGGCTTGGGTGATCCTGAGGGGCAAGTAGGAAGTAGGCAAGGGGAGAATTGAGGAGAACCATTCTAGTAAGATGGAACCTCACAGATAGAAGTCCTAAGACCAGAGGGACTATGCTTAGTGGGATGTTGTGTTCAGGTCACTGTGAAAGGAGAGGAGCATGAGTTTAAGCTAAGAAGTCAGCTGGACCCACATCATTACACACACACACACACACACACACACACACACACACAGGAAAACATTTTTCAACCTTTATTTCGAAGGGCAGTGAGAAGGGTAGGGGCAGGGGTATAGTGGTGGGATTGTCTTGCGTAGATAGTAATACCATTTCTCTAGCCAGGGTTCTCAGAAGGAGGAGCAGAATTGAAAGAAGAGACAATAAGGTCATATGCAAATTTGTTGAAGCTGAAGCATTTGTGGGACTCCCAGGGGGTAGGAGTGTGTCCAGGAAGCAGATGGAGAGTCAGGTCTGGATCTGAGCAGTGAGACCCAGGAGTTATTGAGGATTGGGCTGAGGACAGTGAGATCAGGGAAGTGACCCTGGATTTGATGGCTTGGAAGCCAGCTGTGAGTGACCTTGGTGGGGACAGAGCCAGGAGACTTGGCCAGGAAAGAGAGAAAAAGAGAATGGTAGCCAAAGCCAGGACTGAGGTAGAAGGAGGAGTGGTTTGTTGTTTTCTTAAAGATGTGAGAGACACACATATTTAAATGTTCATGGATAGAAGTGCTTCTTCAAGAGGGAGGAGGCCAATAGGACTAGATAGAAATATCCTCACAGGCAGAAGGAACAGAAGCTCAGTTGTATGGCTGGCTTAAGACTCTGACGTCAGCCTGGTGATTCCTCTGCTCTGCCCTACCCCCCAGGAGCCCAATCCAGCCTCTAGAACTGAGCCCGCCCAATTCCTTCGGGCACACTCCCGCTGTGGCCCTGGCCTCCCACCACCCCGTGCCCCCAGTCCTCAGCTAAACCCACCAGGCCACAATGCTAAGGTAAGAGGATATGTGAGGGTCGGGAGGTAGGGCAGGGATCCTGAGGGGTTCAGAAGCACAACACAGTATTGTCTGCCCCATCATGCTTGCCATGTCCTACAGGGGCCAGGCCTGGGTGTGGACTTCATTAGCCACAATGCCCGCACTGCCAAGAGGGCCCCCCGGCGGCATTCCCGCTCGCTGCAGGTCCTGGCACAAGTGCTGGAACAGCAACGGCAAGCCCAGGAGCACTACAATACCACGCAGAAGGGCCACGTGCCCCATTAGTAGGTCCCACTGCCCAACCCTCAGGGCGAGGGGTGCCTATAGAGGGTGGGAAACAACCTACGCCCTGAGACTACCAACGTTGAGCATGTGCATCCACAGCTTGTTGCAACGCAGGGATCTGTGGCGGCGGGAGGCTGAGGCCCGCCAGCATAGCCAGCCAGACCCTGCCATGCCCCCTGGTCACACTTGCATGCCTGAGAACCAGCGGCTGGAGACACTGA
Source organism: Suricata suricatta (assembly GCF_006229205.1). Lineage (NCBI taxonomy): Eukaryota > Metazoa > Chordata > Mammalia > Carnivora > Herpestidae > Suricata > Suricata suricatta. The sequence continues at coordinate 17,631,092 of NC_043715.1, forward strand.
GCAATCTGCTCCAGAGTGAGTCCATGGGCAAGGGGTAGGGGGAAGTGGATGAGGAACCCACTGGGGACCATGCACCCCTGCCCAACACGCACTCTTCCTGGGTCCCTTATAGGCCAAAGCCAGTTGCTACGTGAGCTGGTGGTGCTGCCAGCTGGGGCAGACTCGCTTCGGGCCCAGAGCCACCGTGCTGAGCTCGACCGGAAGCTGTTGCAGGTAGAGGAGGCCATCAAGATCTTTTCCCGCCCCAAGGTCTTCGTGAAGATGGATGCCTAACCCCCTTTATGGGGGCATTTATAGGGGTCCTCGGTGAGGATTGCCACACAGTTGCAGAGGGCAGGATCAGGCCCCATCATGGAATGAAGTCCAAAGATAGGAGCAGTGGGGTGGCCAGTATCCCCAGAGCATTTTTCCCAGCCACTGGTGGCTGTAGAAGAACCAGCCCAGCCTCTTAATCACTTTGTCAAAATTAAACCTTTTGTACACAATGGGGTTTGTTTCTGTAATAGCTTTTTTTACCCTAGAAATGCAAAACCTGATGTCCCTCCTGCTCCTTGACTACAGGAAGTTCTCTCTGTTGTCCTCATCCATCCTGCTGTCCTGCCTCGTGTCCAGGGCAGAAGGAAAAATTGTTAGACATGGAGGATGTTAGGGCTAGGGCACAGAAAGACCATGATTCCATTTGTAGAAAACCTTTAATGTTCCCCAGAGTAAGAGGCCCCGGTGAGCAAGCTAAAACCCGCCACTGAGGAAGTCCCTGCGATGTCTCAGCAGCCTGGAGTGGCAAGGGGCTGCATCCTTGCCTGTCAGAGGCTGAAGCCACTACCATCTCCTCGCATGCTACTTCCCCAGCCAGCACTGGCCTGCTCTTGATCCAGGGAGGGCAGAGAGCTGCGGGCACTGGGAAGTAGGCGGCCCTGGCGCAGGTCCCAGCACGGAGGCCCTTGAGACAGCCCATTAGAACAGGGAGTCTGGCGGTTCTCAATGACCAGATCACTGCTATCATCATCACTTTCGGCCTCAGTAGGCCCAGGCCCAGCAGAGGGAGGCCCTGTCAGACGACCAGAAGCCCCACGCACCACATTATTGCGCTGATTGGCTGGCTTGACCGTGACAATGAGGTTGTGGCTGTTGGCGACCATCATGTCCGTCACTTGGTCCAAGGTCTTCCCAGCGACCTCAATACCATTGACCTCGAGGATCTCATCACTGACTGCCAGCAGCCCTGTACTCTCAGCCAGGCCCCCTCGTACCAGACGGGAGATGAAGATGCCTGGAACCCGTTCCAGGCCCTGGGGAGCTACACGTACACTCATGCCATCTCGGATGTAGAAACCCAAGGGGCGGTCAGAACCATGCTTGTGCAGCCGCACCCGTCGGTGGGTCTCAGGAAGTAGGTCCACATCTATTACTGAAGAAACCTGGCGGAAATCTTGGGGCAGGCTAATTAGCAGCGGTGGCCGGGTGCGCAGGGGTGCCACTGGCCGAAGTAGAAGCCCTTTCTTGCGCCGTTGCAGAGAGTTGGAGGCAAAGGCCAGGCCACTGGAGTCGGCTTCTGCTGCAGGACAGGGAGGGGGGTACTGAGATCAGAGACCCTGCTCTCCCATTTGAACCCTTTTCCATCAGGCCCAGGCCTGGGAAAAGAGGCACTGTAGCCATTTCCTACCACTTGGAGGTCAGGGTAAGGGCAGGGACTGAAGAGGGTGAAGGAAGCCTGGATGCCCTGGGCATAGACTAACCCTTGTAGACCTGCCCTGCTGTCCTACCCCACAGAGGCTGCCCACTGTACCCCATCCTCCTCACCCCGCTTCTGTACTAGCAGGCGCAACGGTGGGGGCCCGCTGGCCAGGGCCCGGTGCAGGCTGTCGTCGTTGGTGAGGGGCAGTAGGTCGCCGTGAGCATCTGTATAGCCAAGCAGCACGTCCAGGCCCGGGATCTGGTGCACTGCACGCAGCAACCGCGAAAATTCTTGGAAGCCACTCACCGAAGCGCGGGGCAGCGCGAAGCGTCGGAACTCAGCATCAAACTGGAGGCAGGGGATGGGTGAGAGGAGAGGTCAGCACGGAGCCCGTGCCCTTTCCCATCACTGGTTCGAGGGTGTTAGAGGTCGGAAAGGGCTGTCGCAACAGCTGCAGCCTTGTGCCCAGACCTCAGCTCCAGTACAAGGGACGCTGTCCAAGGTCTTCTCCCCGCCCTCCAGGTACCAAGGCCACAGAGGGACTCTAGAAGCCGGCAGTGGAAAGGAGGATGGATGGAGGAAAAAGAGGAAAACCCAGAGAATGGGACATGAATGATGGAGGTGAGAAAAAGGTGGTGGGGACTAAGAAGCCAGGAAAAGGGAGAATAAGGGAATTGGAAGCGCCTAGGGCCGAGGCCGGAGCCGGGGCCAGAGGGGCCCTTACTTTGCTCTTCACCTCGACGATGTTGTCGGGACTGCGCGCCGGAGTCCTCTGCGGCCTGGCCATGGTGGGGCCGGGCGGGCTGGGGACGGTGCCCCAGGCGGCCCGCGGAGGCGCAGGTGCACAGCCCCGGCCGGCCGGCTCGTGCTGCCCCGCCCCTGGCGGTAGCACTCGCCCCGCCCTCCCATCCTGACCATGACGTCAAGGGGACAGCGACTGAGAGTGGAACGTAGAGTCCACGTTTCCTAGGAAACGGACGTCGGGATGGAGGCGTCGTCTTTTGCTCTTACGTCATTACGCTACGATGCGCAAGTGTCTGGCGTCTAGGGGCGGGGCGTGGCCAGAGGGAAGGGGTGAGGGAAGTGACCTTTATTGAGTGTAGTTTGTACTGTTACTTCTCCTGGCTTTAGAAGACTGCACATTTTAGACGACAAAACTGAACCATAATAAATATTTGCTGAACTCTTCGGTTCACAAGGTGTTGAAGTGGCTTTGAGCCAACTCGCTTGGCCACTCCTGGCCGCAGCCTCAAGCCCCAGATCCCTCCCTCTCCATTCGAGCCATCCCGGCGGGTGCAACGGAAGTCTTGACGAATGGCCCAAACGCCGGGCCGCTGCTCGGAGATACCCTGGTGAGACTAAGCAGATTGTCAGACATCCTACCCGAGTCTGCACGCAAATTCCCGAAAAACACGGGCTCGTGCGCACGCGCGAGCACGCACGTGGGCGGGGCCTCGATCTTAGGTCCCGCCCAACCGCGATGCACTTCCTCTTCCGACGAGAGGCGGGGCCGGGCGTCCGCGGGAAACCCAGGCTGGAGGTTCTCGACTACGTGCAGCCGCGGGAATGGCAGGCTCAGGGAGCTTGGTCTTGCGGCCCTGGATTCGAGAGCTGGTCCTGGGTTCAGATTCATTCTCAAGTCCGCAGGCGGGGCAGCTGCTCGAGGTGAGTCCCCCCCGCCCCTTTTCACGGCTCAGAGACCGGGGTAGGGCCCGAGGGCGGTAGAATTGACGCCGGTCGATGCCGCCGTCAGGTGCTACGAGAGGCCGAGGCTTCGGGCCCGTCCCGCGCCCCTGAATCGTCTGATGTCGCGGCCGCACTGCTTGTGTCTGACGGGACCCACAGTGTCCGGTGCTTAATGACGTGGGAGGCCCTGGACGCCTCAGACTGGTGAGAGAGGAGACGCGGGGTCGGGGAAATCGGAATTCAGTGGGTGAGCGCTAGGCGGAAGTGGGCGGGCCGCAGGCGGGCCGGGCTGTCTTCCAGCGGGTTATGGCGGCGAGGGTCGTGCCTGCCGCAGGGAGGAGAAGGAGTTCGGCTTCCGAGGGGCAGAAGGCCGGCTGCTGCTACTGAAGGATTGCGGGGTCCGCATCCAAGTTGCCGAAGGCGGCGCGGTGAGTGGTGAGGCTGGTTTGGGTGGGTTAATGAGCCTGACTCTTTGTGACAACTCCTAAGACTCGTCCCTGAATTCAATCCTTCAGCCCGCGGAATTCTACCTCCAGGTGAACCGTTTTAGCCTGCTCCCCACTGAGCAGCCTCGGGAACGGGTGATTGGTTGGTAAGTGATGCCTCCACTCACCGCCTGTTCTCCCTACTCAGGCCTCGCTGCTTTAGGTGTAGGTCTTTTGGGTGGGAGGGCTTAGGCCGCTGGTAACAACCTTGCCTACTATTCTCCTTTTTCCTCCAGCAATCAGGACCCGGATGTGCAGAAAAAGCTCTATGACTGTCTGGAGTGAGTATAGGGCTGGGCCCTGGGGCCAAGTGTGGCTCTTTGTCAAGGGATGGCAAATTTGTGTAGACAGGCCTCAGGATTGTTCCTCAGGTTTGTCCTCTCTGTTTCTATAGGGAACACCTTTCAGAGTCTGTCTCGTCCAGTGCAGGTACTTATAGAGGTTGGCCAGTGACCCTAAATCCCTGTAGAGTGACCTCCCCAGCCATCAGCTGTTGCTTCTTTAGTAAGCTCTTCTGCCTACCCATCCTACTTTTCCTCCTTTTTAAGTTTTGGCCGGGGCGCCTGAGTGGCTCAGTCGGTTAAGCGTCTGGCTTCGGCCCAGGTCATGATCTCATGGTTTGTGGGTTCGAGCCCCACGTCAGGCTCTGTACTGACAGCTAGCTCAGAGCCTGGAGCCTGCTTCTGATTCTGTGTCTCCCTCTCTCTCTGACCCTCCCCTGCTCACGGTGTCTCTCTCTGTCTCTCAAAAATAAATAGAAAACATTAAAAAATATATAATTTGGCCCATGCTCTGGTCCTCTGCCCTCAGGCCTTTCACTGTCCCAACTTCTTGATGAGGTGCAGGAGGATCGGGAGCATTGGGGGGCATTAGTGCACCTGGCTGAGAGCTGTCTGATGCTCGCAGGCCCTTACACAGCACCCCCTCTTACCCGCTGGGCCTCCTCCCACCACAGGACCACGGTCAGTCTGGGGCTACCCTTGGGAAATGTCAGGGTGAGGAGTTGGGCAAGGGCTAAGCTGAGAGTTTATGCCCCACAGGGAGAAGCTGTGTACACCGTCCCCAGCTCCTGGCTACACATCTCTGAGAATGACCAGCGAATTCTGAGCTCTCTGGGCCCAGGTCAGAGGACACAGGGTAAGGAGGACTGGAGGTCAAGATGGGAGTACCTGGGGACCCAGTGCCCATAGTGGTAATAAGCTCCCCTTGACCCTCAGGCCCTGAGCTGCCCTCACCAGACCCAGCTTTGGAAGGCCTATCACTGACCCTGCTCTCTTCTTCGTCATCTATGTCCTCAGGTAAGGTGCTGCTCAGGCCACATTCACTATTAGCCAGGTTCCCAGCCTGCTGCAGAAGGTTGCACAGCCCGGTGGGGGGCGACCACAGTCCTGGTAGGCCTGCCTAAGCTCATGAGCCACTGAGCTGAGAGGGCTGTGCCCACAGTCGGTGTCCTCCTTTCCAGGAACCCCTGCTTTACCCGGCCACGTCTCCTCTGAGGAAAGCAGTGCCAGCATCAGCATTTTACCTGCCCTGACCTTGACTGCTTTAGAACCAGTGCAGAAGGGCAGCTCCCACGCTGTGCCAGCCATCTGTTCAACCCCTGGTCCCCTGCTCCCCGGTTCCATACACCCTTGTCATGGACCCAGCTCCCCACTCCTGAGCTGCACCCCAAGTCTCTCACCCCTTGGCCATGTACCCAGTCTACATCAGGCCATTGTGACCAGGGCCCAGAAACCTAGCTTGGAGTTCAAGAAGCTAAGATTGCCCCCCAAGAACTGGAAGCAGTCTCCAAGGACAAAAACCACCACAGGAGCTGTGGAGTCCAGCCCTGTTTGGGTGAGCATAGTGTCTCTACAACTGGATAGTAGAATGGGATGGGTCTTGGGTGGAGCTGGGAGTGGGGGTGGGGAGTAGCTTTAGACAGGCTTAGGGGTCCTTGTAGGCCCCTCTCCAGATATCCCACTACTTTCAGGACCCTCCAAAGAAGCATCGTGATGGTTCTGCCTTCCAGTATGAGTATGAGCCACCCTGTACCTCCCTCTGTGCCCAGGTCCAAGCTGTCAGGTGAGTGCCTGGGGCTGCCCCCACTCTTGTAGTCACCAGGCCCAATCTCCATTGACCTACAGCCATGGTTCTCTTCTCAGGCTTCCTCCCCAGCTTGTGGCCTGGGCCTTGCACTTTCTGATGGAGCCACAGTTGGAGTCTGAGCTCACCCACGTGTGTGGGGTCAAGTGAACATGTGGGAAGATATGTGCACACAGGTCCATAACTGGGGGATAGACCAATAGTGCTCCACTCTCTGCTTCCTTTGAGTTTTTTAATAAAATACTCTCATGCGGCAGGAAAAGGAGAGGTTCAGGGGTTGGGCCCGCCGCCTCTTTGGTCTGTGGCTGGGGAAGGTGGGTTCTGCTCAGGGCTGGAGAGCTCTGTAGGCTGGAGGGTCAGAGGTGGGGTTCCAAGTACGGGTCCTGCAAGAGAAAGAGGAAGGGAGAGGTGGGATCAGGACTAGATTGAGCAGTCCTGCCACCCTCCCAACTGGCCCTAGCTTTCTCTCACCTAGGCTTGGAGATGAGGGTGGCTCAAGCTTTGGCCTCCGCTTGAGAACAGGGGAGCGCTGCAGCCGCAGGGGCCGTTCTGAGAAACACAGAAACACTTGGCAGAGGAGGTTGCTATGGGCTTGCTGCCTGTCCCCAAGCCTTCTCTCCCACCGCGCGCGCGCACACACCGTTGCCATCAGAGGCCCCCACTTCCCCTGCATCCTTCCACCCCTGTTCTCCTGGAGGTGGAGCCAGGGCTAGCAGGAAGGGCTTGTCAGATCCTTGTTCCTGGGCTTCTGGCTCCCTCTTTTCTCAACCCCTTACACCACTGGTGGCCGCCTCCAAGGACCAAAACCACAAAGGGAGCCCTGGAGTCTACCCTCCCCATCTCCTTCTACACTCAAGCACACAGGGAGGTGTCCCCCCTCACCAGCAGGGGCCTGGAGCTGGTCCTCATGCACAGACACGGCTCGTCGCCCTGCCGAGAGAGGCCTCGGCCTCAGCTGGCCATCTGGGGGAGGCCACGGTATCAGGGTATGGTCTCAACAGCTGTCCCCACTCCAGCCCTTGCCTCCCCTCCACCATCAGCGTCCCCAGCCCAGTATTGGGGTGGAGGCTAGGTGCCTGCTTACCTTCATTCCTAGGGCCCAAGGAAGGGTCCTCTGGGAGGCCCAGGCTGTTTGGGGAGGGGCTGGTTCTTCGTGGACTGGGGCTGGGACAAGGAGAGGGAGGGCCTGGACCATCCTGTTGTCCCCAACCACGGCCCCTGAGCTCTGCATTCAGCTGCTGTCCTAGTGTCTTCCAGGTGGCAGACTCAGGACCTTGGGCCCCTGGACCAGGTCTGCACGAGGGGTCTGCAGGAAGAAGGGTATGAGCCTAACCAATGGTCTGCCCCCCTCCTATCTTTGCTTGTCCTCCAACACACACAGTGGCGCTTACTCACCAGCCGACACGGAGTGGGTCCGGGACTTGATTGAGATGGGAGGAGCCTCTGCAGAACTGTCCATAATGTCACCTGCAAGGTGGGGCTGGGGGTTCAGGCACCAGCCCTTGGAAGTGAGGGGAAGAAAAACCTGGCCTCTTTCCCTCTTCCCCCAGAACATCAAGTACCTTGGGGATTATATCTAAGGACAACTCCTTCACCAAAAACGTGCTGCCGTAGCGCAGGGTCCCACTTACCATCTGACCCAGCCTTCTTGATCTCTCCATCCTTGCTCTGTAGGAAATATGGAAGTCGAGCTCAGTCCTGTCCTGCCTTCATTCTAGCCTTGTTCTTGTAACCACTACTGAATGCCCACCAGGAGATGCAGGGATGGATGAAGAGGGATCATGTAACCCATGGGTGGTGATAAGAGGCTCGAAGTAGCCAGGGAGGAGTTCCTGACACAAGAACAGGTGGCAGGGCACTGAGATGAAAGAAGTGACCAGGGCTGAGGCCTTGGGGCAGGGTTAGGAGGCAGGGCAGTGTCCTGAGAGGAAGTCCCTGGAGGACTTGTTTCAAATTCAGGTGACAAGGTTAGAGTTCTGTTAGCTCTATAGAAAAAGGACCACCTCAGCTCCAAGGAACAAATAGCAGCAGCCAGGACAGAAGCCAAGAAGGAAGAAAGGTGGACTCTGATGACTATTCTGAGGAGGAGGGGGTGGAACTGACAAAGCCGTCTGTGTCATGAGCCTCCTTCTGGTCACATATGTCACCCACAGAATGCCACAAGCCACATGTCACCTGCCCCCTCACTTTGCACTTATGTCCCTCCAAACTTACTTGCTTCCTCTTGCCTTCAGCACTCCCGCTGCCTCTGCTCACACCGATCCTCTGCAGCATCACTTGTACTCGCTGTTCGAAGGAGGGGGCCAGCTCTGTGTCTCCCCGCTCCAGGGGCCGCCGCTGAGGACACAGAAGCCCAAGTGGGGAGAGAGCCCACTCCCTCAGTCTTAGCAGAGACCTCACCCCTTGTACCAGGCCTACCTTGTCAGGTCTGGAGCCCAACATTTCCTCCTCCTCCTCAGCGGGAAGTAGTATCATTGAATAGGCCTTGCTTTCCCGAGTGTAGCGAGGCCGGCTCCTGCGGGCCAGGTCTGGGCTGCTCGTGCCCCCCTCAGCTCCACCAGGCTCCTCACCACGGCCGGGACGGGATGGTGGCCGCAACAGGTCTCCAAGTGTGGTCTTTCGAGTACGGGGAGCTGCCCCAGGGCTGGTCTCTAGATCAGACCGCGGCCCCCGGGTTGAACGAGGCTTCTTGAAGGCAAAGAGGGTACCCAGCTTCTTTCGCAGTGTGCGGGGGACAGGGGTGGTACCCCCTTCGTTGGCCAAGTCCTCTTCAGGGACCCAGCTGTGGGAACAGCTAGCAGTGAGTGGCAAGGCAGATGGAACATCCCACCTTCTCCCACCCCCTACAACTGCCCCTCACTCACAGGCGATCCTGCTGGATCAGCCTTTTGGAGAAGAATTCTTCCACGCCTTCATCCACTCGGGCACTGAGCCCATTCCCTTCCTGTGGCAGGGCTGGGGGCACCTGGGGGACACCATAGGGTGAGGACTGAGCACAACCGTAAATTCTCTCCACCCCTTGATGCCTAGCCTAGGCAACTCCTACCCCTGGGAGCTGGAGTGACCCTAGTGGGCTACTGACAAACATTCAGAGATGGTTTCACATACCCTGTAACCAGAAGCTGGCCCTAGACACACACACACACACACAGTCCACACCTGTTCTTGTCCCACAGAGTATCAACACCCCAAAGCATCCTGTCACTAGCAGGGAAGAACCCACAGGCTCATGGGTCACCCGTTCCCATTTGCTACCCCTTCTGCTCCAAACAGCTCCCTGCAATACCCTCCACCCCCACCCCACCCGGCCTGCTGGCAGTTCAGTGGCTCCTGCTGCTGCGTCAGACCCTCCTGGGGGGCCTCAAGCCAATTCCTGCCTGCCTTCTGCCCTGTGGCCACTGCCCCCACCAGTACCCAGCCCACATATAACATCTCCTCACATAAATAGCTACTGGACGTGCAGTAGATGCACGATTGTCCCCACAGCCAGGGGGCCCAGGATTTTTCAATAACCCTGGGAAAGGGAGGGTAAGATGGACACCCTCTTTCCCGCAACCATTTGTACAGAATGCCAACCTAAGATGCAGTCCTAAACTGAGATGTATCCCAAATGAAATCCACACACTCAGGACCCTGCATGGGAATGGCCTGAGGAAGAGGTGGCCAGGAATAAGCCAAGATACAACATCACGACCAAGTACTCTTGGGCCCCGATAATCCACCTCCCTAGCTGCTTCTCTCCTGAGAAGTAAATGAGGCATCCGTGACGACCCCCCCCCACCCCCCGCCAATTCCACAAGCTCTGGGATGGGGGAAGGGCACTCACCTGAGGGCCCCCCGGTGGTGGACGGTGGTGGTGCTGGCGCCGCGGCCGCGGCCGGGCCCGGGTCGGATGGCGCAGGGGTTGCCCAGCGGGTGGCAGGTCCATGCGTGGCAGTGGGCCAGCCTGAGGACCCGGGGTGGCGGGGCTCGGAGAGCCACGGGCAGAAGGCCCCGCCTGAGGCTCTGCATCTTCCCCCGGAGCCGCCAGCTCGGGCTCCGGTTCCTCAGCAGCACCTAAAGGAAGAGCACCAGAGGAGTATCCAGCAGCAAGCCCGGGGAGCTGGTGGTGGCAGCAGCAGCAGCGCTAGGGCGGCGGGGGACCCGCCCAGGGCGCGGGGAGGGGCCCGACTACGCCACCCCCACCCCCCCACGCCCGTCCCTCCCCCCGCCGCCACTGTCCCTGGTGCTGAGCGCGTCCCCGAGCTCTCGGCTCTGCACTGCCGCCAAGCATGCGCATCTTGGGGGTGGGGATAGGGGCGGGGGAGGCGAATGGAGAGTGTCTGGATCCTGGTCTGCTCAGGTCCTGCTCCATGCTGACCACAGCTGACTCCAACATGCAAGTTGCATGGGGAACCTGGCCGGGCTCAATCAAGGGTCAGGTAGTGCCTGGGACAAGACTGAATGAATGTGTCCCTGTGTCCGGGTCCCCAGATCTAATGGAGGACCTTCAGCTCAACCTAGTTAACTCCCTTTCTCACAGACCCTGACTTACTGTGAGTGGAGAGGACCAGGCGAAGACCTTGGCTGGACTCAGGCCATTTCTGTGGAGGACTGTCATTCTGGTGAGGAGGGCAGAAACTCAGCCTGAGAACCAGGGGAGTTGCCTCCCTGCCTTCCGCACTTCATAACAAGATGGGGAGATCCAGAGTTCTGGGACCACCTACCTTCTGTTCCTCGTCATCCTGCTTTCCCCTCACCTCAGGGAAGAAAAGACCTTCCAATTCTCCAGGCCCAAAGGGGCTGGGCTCACCTCCATCCTGTGCTGGTATGGCAGGAGGCATTGCCACTGTTGCCTGCTGAGTCAGACTCTCTACCTGCAATAAGGCACCCTAAAGATGGGTAGGTAGGGTCTCAGCCACAGTCCCAGGAAACCCTGAAACACCCCTGGGCTATATAACCCTAGAAGACATTACAGAACCCCTGCAAGGCAGTGGCCAGGACACTGTCTGTGTGTATGTGTGCATGTGCATGCATGCACACACATGCATGCACAATTCTCCCTCACCAGCCGATCCCGGGCTGCATTCAGCCCCTCCAGAGCCTGAGCCACAATGCTTTCTGCCAAGGTCCCCGTGACTGACAACCGCATATCCCTGAGAGCAAGAGAGGGCAAAGATTAATGTGCTATATATGCCTAGTCCTGTCTAGTCCAGTCAAGCCCAGTCCCATTCAGCCTACCTGAGCCTCGTGAAGGCATCTTGCAGCAGGTGCTCTGGGAGCAGCTCTGGGAGGCTCCTTGAGCCCACCAGGACTCCCTCTAGCTGCTCCCTCCACCTGGGTCCCTGTAGCATCTGTGGGCAGAGGCTCCTTGTTGTGTCCAATGTGGCCTGAGTGAAATCCTAGGTAAAAATCAGAGCATGGAGGGTGTGGCCTGAAGCTCCAACCCCCACAGAACAGTGACTCAAGCAGTATTAGTCACACCTCTGGGATAGGGATCAAGCCTATATGTGGAGGTGGAAGTGGAGTTGGGGCTAGGATACCATCTTACCTGAATATCTTTACGGCAGACCTCACCCACCTGTCCTAGGAGGCCCTCTAGCTTTTGCTGTAGCTGCCACTGATGACTTGGAGAGCTCCCAGCCTCATACAGAATTGGGAGAATCTGGAGGCCAAGGAGGAGGAGTTGCAAGTTGACACCTAATTAAGAGGGGGAGGGTCTTTACAGCAGAGGTGGGGAGGGGATTGCTCACACTGAGAGAGAAGTTGGCATTTTGGATGGCATCCTCAGCCTGGTGCACAGCAGCTTCACCCTGGGGTCCAGCCCCACAGCCCAGTAGCTCCACATGCTCCTGCACTGACTGACACAGTTCATTCACTTCCTGGGGGGAGGGGGTGCATCAAGAATGAATCCCATCTTAGTCCCCTCCCACCCCTCCAGACTCTGCCTGCCTCCTTCCCAGGGTCTCCAACAGATAGGTGAGGTCCTAAAGCCAATCCCATCAGGCCAGTCACTTAGGAAACCTATCTATTCAAGGAGCGCAAGCAGTGTCTCCTTTGGTTTGTTTTAGGGACTTTATATATATACTAAGTATCGTGAATGGGAAGAAAAGGAGCTGTCAGTCATGTCTATGTTTTAGATGCTCAGTCTGCTTATCATCTATGTAGAAGACAAACTTATGGGTGAGGTGGGAGGCCTTTGTGGCTCAGTCAGTTAAGCGTCTCTTAATTTTGGCTCAGGTCATGATCTCATGGTTCATGGGATCAGACCCCTAGTCAGGCTCTGCGCTGTCAAAATCTTTCTCTTGGGATTCTCTCTCTCAAAAATAAACAACAACAAAAAAAGGAAGAATGGTTGTGAGGAGCCACGGATGAAAGAGCAGAGGGAGCAAGAGATAGTTGGGGTGAGGGTAAGGAGCAGTGTGTGTGAGGTCTGTCGGGGCTCTAATGTGGCCTTGGAGAAACCTGATACTTGGTGGCTGTGGGCACCAGTGAGATTGGGTTCCAGGGTAGAGAAGAGTTTGTGCAAAGTAATGAGATCACTTGAAAATCTGTAGAATGTGAAGTCCCTGCAGGATGTCTGGGTCAAGATTCCTGTGCTCTAAAGCCTAGGATTTGAGAATAGGTGAAAAGATCTCACAAAGGCAAGATAGTGGAGAGAGATGAAACCAGATAAAGGGTCGTGAGTTTGGCCCCAGCAGAGGTGGACAGAGAGGGGAGAAAAGCCCTGTGAACAGTAAATCACAGATGAGGCTATAATCACCTGGGGGTGGTGGGGTAGGGTTAAGGGAGGATTTCAAAATAGCTTCCAACTTGAAGAGGATGGCCTATTTAAATGCTTTTAAAAGGCATCCAGGGGTGTTAGTTGGGGGAGCTACCAAGAAAAGGGACTTGCCTAGGACAGTATAATTCAGGCATCCTAGCCTCAAGAAAGTCAGACCCTCAAACTCCCAGAGGATCTCAAGTGCCAAAACTCTTCCCATCTCCTATCTTCTGTGCCTATTCAAGATGGGGGGGAGGGGGGAACACTAACCTGCTCCGAGGGGTCTGAGACCAGACCCAGTAGCTGCGGACAGGAGGAGGTGCGGCCAGAAGAGGCATGGTCCGCACGATTATTCCTCAAAAGACAGGCTTGGATCTGGGGACAAGGGATATTGAGAAGTGGTAGGAAGTGAGGCTACCAAGCAGAGCAGGACAAGGGAGGAAAGGAACCCACACCTGATGCACTGCACGTGCAGTCATTTCCGGTCGGCTGCGATGTGCCTGGGCAACGTCGTTCAGTGGCAGAGGCATGGCCTTTAGGCTGCGGTTCTGCTCCAGCGCCTGAGCTACGTCCAGCAGGCCCAGAGCAGACGTGTGATTCCGGTCCCAGACCACAGACCTGGGCCAGAGCGGCTTCAGTCAAGGGCGGAGCTCCACAAAGCTCCTCCCAACCCGCTGGCCTCCTCCATTCGCCTTGCACACTGGCCACAGCATTTGTTCCTTCACATTCAGCCCCGCCCCTTAGCCCAGTAAGCCCCTCCACACTACGCACTCCTCCCCCTCTGACCCCGCCCACCGGAGCCTTGTGTTGACCCGAAGTGCCTTGGCCAGCATCTTGGCGCCGGTGTCCCCCATTGCGTTGCCGCTGATATCCAGCGCCGTCAGGTTAGGATTGGTGCCCAGGGCCCGGAGCAGGACGCTGGAGGCCAGCTTCAGCCGCGACTCGGCCACAGACAGAGACTGTAGGGGCTGAGTTAAGAAAAAAAAAAAAAAAAAGCTATTTGCGTTTGGAATCAGCGGTCAGCAAGGAGGGCAAGTTACAGGGTCTGTGGGAGCAGGAGTCACAGGGTCCCGTTGCCTGAGGATCCCACACTGGCCCAAGAACTCACACAGTCGTCATCCTGCATGAGCTGGACAATCCGGTGCAGGACGTCGTCCAGGGTCTCCCTGTGGGGCAGGGGCTGCGGTTTGGAAGGACCTGGGGGGGGGGGCGGGTGCTGTCTGGGAGGCCCAGGAGTGAGTGGGATGGGGGCTCACTTGCACCGGACGTTGAAGTTCCTTCCAAGTGCCACATGTCGCAGGGACCGACTCCTCCCGATGGCCAGCACCAGAGTCACCATGTCTGAGCCGAAGCCTAGGGGTGGCTCGGGTCACACATAAGGCGGGGCTGGGGATGAGGTGGGAACTGGGTGGGCAGTGGGAGAGTGGGTTTCCAGGCAGCCTCACCATTATCCGCCAGGTCCAGGGAGCTCACTGCGCCGGCGTCGCACACTAAGTCCTGTATCACCTGAGCGCCCGCTGAGCGCAGCTGAAGGTGGAAGGTGAGCCGCGCTCAGACCAACAGGCCACAGGTGCAGAGGCTCAGGCGCCCGCGGGCCCGTGTTCCCCGCCTCGCTGCCCCGCTCCGCGCGCGTGTGCCCTCTGCCTGCTCGTCTCGGGCCGGGCGCTCACCTCACAGGCGCTGAGGTCCAGGTGCAGGTCGCCCGTGTGCGTGTTGAGCGCAAGGCCTTCCAAAAGAGCCCTGGGAGAGGATGTCACAGGAGGTGACGGGAGCTGGGAAAGAGGTCCCCAGGGGGCGAGCGAATACCAAGAAGGAAGGGCCAGGATACCGGGAGGTCGAGGAGGCGACAGGAGTGGGGTGAAGCTCTGGGGCCCCGGGCCAGGTGGTGGTTGCACACGCCGGGGAGTAACCACAGGCAGTGACACTGACCTGAGCGCGTCGGGAGGCAGCTTACAGCCCGCCAGGCCCAGGTGCCGAAGCCTCTCCGCGCGGCTGAGGAAGAGTTGGAGCGCGTCGGGCGCAGCCCGGGACTTCCTGAAGGTGGGCGAGCCGGAGGAGTGGGCTTCCGGGCGCAGGGAGGCGGCTCCCTGCAGTCTCTCCTCCGCCCCGCCCGGACCCGCCCCCTTACGTGCGGGAGAAGACGTTCCTCGAGGCGTCCAGGTGGCTGAGGTTGGTGCAGCAGCCGCCGGCCAGCGCTGCGAAGAGCTGCGGGAGGAGGGTGTGGGGCGGAAGATTGAGCCCCCTGGCTCCCCCGCCCACGGGTCAACCCCCAGGTCTCAGGCCTAGCCACTGGCCCTACCGATCATACCCCCCCCGACCACCCTCTCACAGTGTCCAGGGCGGTGTCGGTGCCCGCGAGATTCAGGAACGTCAGAGCATTAGGACGGCTCAGGAAACTACAGAGGCCCTGGTTGGGAGGATGGGAGTGGGAAGAAGGAGTTCAAGGATCACCTCACCAGGAGTTTCCTGACTTCCCATAGTCTGCAGCGCCCCCAATCATTGGCCCTAAAGACAGTCACTCACCCCACTGTCCTCCAAGGCCCCCAGCGCCCCAGGGTTCCCGGAAAGGTCCAGGTGGGTCAGGACAGAGTCAAAGGCCATATTGGAATCCAGTGCCTGGCCCAGAGACCTCATTCCTGTCGTGGAGAGAGTGGCTCAGCAATCAGGCAGATTCACCTCCCCTCCCTGCTCTGACCACTCCACCTACCTCGAGGTGTCAACCCTGTCTGCGCTAGGCTGAGTTTCCTCAATGCTCCAGGACGAAGCTCTAGGTGTTTGCTCAGAGCAGCCATGCCTGGGGAATGGGGGCGGCTGTGTGGCTCTCACCTCCTCTAGCACCAGCCCCCTGGGGGGTCCCTTGGCTCAGCCTTACATACCTCGGTCATCCAGCAGGTTCCCCGCCAGGCTAAGCTCCCGGAGGGCAGATCTCGAGTGCCCTGCCAGTGCTTGGGCCAGTCGCCGGACAAAGTCTCTGGGGACCAGACCCCAGGTGTGAGACTCTGTCTGACCCTGGGTTCCCATCTCCTCCCCAGGCCACTAGCCTCCCAAGCCCAAGCCCCCAGATTCCTGTCTTCAAGCCCTACCCTTTCCCCCTTACCCCTTCAGGCCACAGTTCTCTAGCACTAGCTCCTCCAGGTGGGATGACTGACTCATCATGTGCAGAATCTGTTCCGAGACCTCAAGGCTCTGAGAACCAGAGTGGGGGCTCAGTGAGCTGCACCCTGGCCACCATACCCTTGGCTCCTCCCTGTCCCTACACTCTCACCAGCTTCATGTCCACACAGGAGAGGCACTGGAACCACAGGTTGTAGGACAGGGCAGCCACACTCAGGGCCAGGTCCCTGGGTGGGAGAAGGGGCAGGGGCAGAGCTCAGGGCCCTCCAGCCAGATCCTAGGCCCACCACCGCCCTCCACGGAGAGGCTGAGGCCCAGGAATGTGGGTCATGGGATCTCCTTCCCTTCCCAGTCCTGGCAGAACACACACCGACTGCCCAAATGGCTGAAGTCACCTAGGCGGAAGTGGCGGCAGCCCTGACGATGGTAGATCGTGTCCACATCCTGGATGGGAAGAAGGTGTCTTCAACTGGCTTTGGGTCACAAGGGGTAAAGGGGACACAATGCGTGTGGGGGATCAGATCAGATGTCTCCAGAGTTCCCCAAGGAGGGCCCTACTCTCACCCACTGAATCTCCTCTCGGAACGGGAAGCCATTGTAGTCACACAGAGCCTCATACGTCTCCAAGAAGCCACCTGAGGGAGGTGCCAGGGATGTAGTGGGTGAGGAAGAAGAGAGACAAAAGGTCAGAGATGGAGGAAGATCAGATCCAAGCTGGGTAGTGGCTGTGCCTTGAGTGACTGTTCAGTTTGGGGGATGCCCAATCCAGGGGTCTCGGGCTGCAGGACAGGGGGATGGCTGAAAGCTCTGTGTGTCCTTTTCTTGATCCTTACCACAGGGGCTGCTGGGCACGGTGTCTTCGGAGGGACTGCTTTTCTCCAGGCGAGCCAGCATGGAGGGGGATGTGGGCTTCCGGAATAGCTTCCTAGGGAGGGGGAGAAGGGAGAAGGGGGCAGGGGACTTGTAGCCCCTAGAATGGGAGGCAACCCACTTGTGTCATCCAGAGCACCCCCTGCTGCCCTCCTTTCCTGCTGGTCCCTTATTGTTGTCTGGCCTCACCCAAGGTTCGAGCGAGGGAACACCTTCTTGATGGCTGCAGCAATGTGCTGGGCCAGCTGTTCCAGGGCAGCCACACCAGGAAACTCCAGGACCAGCTCAGGCAGAGACTCTAGCTCAAAAGTGACCTGGGGAGGGAGGGCTGCTGGGTTGGGCTCCATGTGTGGGGGCAGGTGGGAGAGGAGGGGAAGACCAGGCTGCAGGCTGTGGTGGGGTACCAGGTGTCTCACCTGAGGGGGTGTCTCCTGCAGTGCCATGGCCTGGACCTCCAGGTAGCTGAATGTGCAGTCCACCTACGGAGCGCCTGAATCAGCCGGAAGCACGGCCCTAGCCCTGCCCTCCTGGGACCCCAGTCCTCTGTGCAGTCTGGAGCTCAGAGCCAGCCCTGCTTGGTGTGAGGAGCCCAGTGCTATTGGAAGGGCAGAGCCCACAGGACAACACAGACAACTCAGCAGAAGCAGCCTTCATCAAGGAAGCTGCTGGAGGGCAAGGGATGAGGGGTGGCAGTAAGCCCCTGGCACTCACCCTCAGGGGGAGGCAGGTGTGGAGCAGGTAGGCTCTCCATCGCAGCAGTGCCTGGGGGAAGAGAGTGTCTGACACCCTGGGCAGGGCAAGAGACTATTTGCTGGGCCCCAGTGGCCCTCCAGAGCTCTGCCCCCTGCCATACCAGGATATGACCTCGATCAGCACCCTCCCGTTCCGGTAGCCAGGTTTTCAGCAGCAGCTCAGCCTCCTTGGGCCACAGGAATCTGGTGATCTCGCCTGTGGAATGGCGGCCTGCTGAGTTACTTTGGTTCCCCACCACCACCACCACCACCCCCGCCAGGGAAGTCAACTCAGGCCCATGGTCTGTACCAGGCTTGTGGCCTGGGCTCATCTATGGACCAGTAAGGAAGGAATGGTGTGGATGTGGGAGGCACCAAACTCTTCCGAGAAGCAGAAATAATTGTTTGCAGGTGCCCCAGGACTCTGGGTGGGCTTCTGGCTTTGGAGCCAAGTAGGCGGGAAGGGCCAGCGCTTACCTCGAAGCTCACCGGATATGCCGTCGGGGGTGTGGGCCATGGGGCCGGGCCGGGCCGGGCCGCCGGGTGGCCCAACGAACTCCGACAAGAAACAGTAGCGGGCAGGCGCACACACAGGAAGCCTGGGGGCCCCGTCCCGCACTGCAGCCACCTGCTCCTCCTGCAGCGGAAGGTACGCGCTGCTTCCTGTCAGGCCGCCCCCAGCCCGGCTCCTCCCCGCCCCGGCGTCCGCGGGACAGGAGTTATAGGAGGGGGGCAGAGTCCCAGTTGTCCGCTCGCCCAGTCGCGTAGGAGCTACTTTGCCAAGGCAGACACAGGGTAGGAGTGGTGTGGCCGGGAGGGTCGGGCGTGTGGCGCGCGCTTCTTGCCCCCTCCTTCCACCCCGCACCGCAGTCCCTGTCGCGAGCACCAGGGGGCGATGCCCGCTTGGGGATCCCAAAGGCCCACCCGCGTTGGTCCCCTCCAAAACAGCTGGGGAGATGGACTAGGGGCGGGCCGGGAGGAGTGCCTCTTCAGCAAGGAGCAACGATGTCTCCCAGCAGCTCTCCCAACATCCGGGTCCTAACCTGAACTGCCTAATCTGTTGCTCCTAACCTGGAGAATGTGAACCCGTCGGATAGCCACCAACTTTCATCTGCATGTGGGCTCAAACTCACAACACTGAGATCAAGAGTCGCCTGCTTTACCAACTGAGCCAGCCAGGCGCCCCCGAGATCCACTAACTTTTGAAAGGCAGAAAAAAAAGTCAGATGGGCTCAGATACCCTTCTCTAGAGTGTAGGGTCCCCAGCTTTCATTAGATTTTTGGCTGGAAGGGGTACCTTCATGGCGCAGCCTTGGGCTAAGGCCTGAACCCCAAGCAAAGGCTAGGTACATGTGAGTCCTCTTGTATGTCAGCATCCTCTCCCTCCTGCGCCTCTCACCTCTGCTAGAGAGTTTAGGGAGGGGGGAACCACTGAAGGAAAGAAGAGTTAGTTTCTCCAGGGCTGGGAGGGGTCAGTAGGTCATGGGGTAAGGTCCTGCTAACCAGAAGCATGCTGCCCTATAAAAGACCAGGGACCTAGATTCTGGAGAGTTCACAGGAAAAGAATTCCCCCCCCCCCATTACGATCCAATTAAACTTTACTTACTAGGAATAGCCCTCTGCCCTTCCCACAGCTCAGACAGGCAGAGGTGAAAGAAATAATCTTGAAAGTAGATGAGGGATCCTGAGCAGGGTCCCTCGGTTTCATTTCCATTTAGTTATTACCCCTTCCCACTTCAGGGCTTGTTGATAAGTGGAAACATCCTCCAGTCACCTGATCACCCTCACCTAACAAATCTCAGCTCTACCAAAGATTGAGACAAAGTGGCAGTAGAAACTGAACAGTAGCAGCTTGGGCAAAGCCTACCTTCAAGCAAAAGGCCAATAGCGTGAAAGTCCAGGGCTGACTAGGATTGATGGGAAGACTCAGCAAAAGGTGCTGTGTTTCTGCACAGGCAGAGAGGTAGTCCTACTCTGCCATCTCCCAGTTTGAAGGAAGAGTTTGAGTTAAGATCTAGGATTCCTTCTAAGACCACATAGAACTCACAAGCTGCTTTTAGGGTGAGAATCCAGTAGATCTCTTGCACTTAAAGCATGGTCAAGTGGTACAAGAATCCTGCTTCTAAAGGCTGCCTGCCTGAATTTAAGTCCTGACTCCCACCTCTTTCCAGCTGTTCCACACTAAGTTACCTAACCTTTTTGGACTTCCAGTTCCTGTTTCATAAACTATTAACTTACCTCAAAGTGTCGCTCTAAGGATTAAATGCTTTTTAAGTGCTCACAGCAGTACCTGGCACTCAGTGAATACTCACATCTGCCAAGTCTGCTATGGCAACCCCAGGACCCCATAATAGAAAACCCACCTCAGTGGGACTTCTGTTTAGAACGGACTAGGATAAGAAATACAAGAGAAGACGTCTGCCCAAGGAGACTCTTGAGGCCAGCAACACACTGGTGGCATCTACCCATCTGTGAGTGCTGTTGGGGTGGGCACGTGCTGCTGAGAGGAAACCAGAATCAGCATGGAGATCAGGGCAGGGGTGCCAGACTAGTCACATACCTCCGTAACTGCTGGTGGTCAGGGTGGCAGTGACAAAACGACCACACTGCTACCAGAAATGAAGTAAACACATGGGACTCAGCTCCTAACATGTTGAGTGACTCAGTGAGAGCGGGGAGAGGCCCTTCAGCTTGTCTGTTTTCTAGATGGTGTGACACTCTGTGGGCGCTAAGGAAATGCTAAAGCCTGCAAGGAGGCATAAGCCCCGCCTACTCCAGCAGCACAGGATGAGGCTGGGCCACGCTGCACCCCCCAGGCTTGCCACAATGCTCCCTTCAGATGATTTTGAAAGACTAGATCCTGGGGTACCTGGATGGCTCAGTGAGTTGAGCGTCCAACTTCGGCTCAGGTCATGATCTCATGGTTTGTGAATTTGAGCCCACATTGGGCTCACTGGTGTCAGCCTGTCAGCACAAAGCCTACTTCAGAGCCTCTGTTCCCTTTACTCTGCCCTGCCCCTGCTCACGCTAGCTCCAAAGTAAATGGTAACCAAAAAAAAAAAAAAAAAAAAAAAAGGTAACAAAAAAACCCTAGGTCCTGACCAAAGGCAAGAGAAGGACTCAGGTGCTTGCTGGGCAGTAGGGCAGGGTGATGCCAGCCCAGGTTTGGAAAGAGAATATTTTGCTTCAGTACTTGCTATTGGCCTAACAGTGGGGAAGAACAGACAGGTCAGAGAACTTCCCCATCGAAAATTCTCCAGTGAGGACTTCCGTATTTTAATGTTTATATATAAATATTAAAAACATATTTATTTTTAAGTGGTTTTTTTTTTGAGAGAGAGAGCAAGAAGGGCAGGGCAGAGAGAGACAGAGAGAGAATCTGAAGCAGACTCAGCTGTCAGTTCAGAGCCGGATGGGCTCAAACTCACAAACCGCGAAATCACTACCTGAGCCGAAGTTAGAAGTTTAACTGAGCCACTCAGGTGCCCCTACTTAGATTTTAAATATAAGGCTACATGTATACGATGGACTCACACAGGACACACCATGGGCTGTGCAATGAGAAATCACTTTTCAGCTTCTGTTCCCTCAGCATGTGACTTTTTTGCCCCCTTCTCATCCCAAACATATCTACTTTCACACTTTCAACTTGAATGTACACAATGAGAAAAAGCTATGCTGAAAATACAAATAAAGGCCTCGCTGTTCTGCAGAGATTTTGTCATAAACACCAGAAAACCTTAGAAAGTTATATGGTCACTGAACAATTCTGGAAGGGGGTACTCTGGCCCCCATGAGGGTTGGTCCATGCATAGTAAGAGACACAATATTCTGACAACTTACCCAAGGAGCAAGGTTCAGAGTCTTGAGGCCTCAGTTTGTTCTCACAGGGAAACAGGTGTCTATGTAGACAGTACAAGCGGCCAAAGGCCATACACATCTCATCACTGAAAACCGCTAATTTGGAATTCTGGTTTAAAGGCCCTATAATTAGTGGCTGCAGCAGCAAGATGATGTTTCACTAATGCATCAACTTCCTATTCCAACTCCCTTCCACCCTGTCTCCTGCAGTAATAAGCTACAATAGCTGAGTCTCTCCCCGCAGCCTGATGACTATATGTATCTCCCCTCCTAAATGAATTTCTCCAGGGCAAATTGGGCCCAGCTTCTGTTGGCCTGCACTTGGCAGAGCTCAAGTGAGCCCAGCCCTCGGTGAGCTGAGATCCAGAGCACAGAACTTCCCATGAGCCTCTTACCTTCTCCAACATCTGCGGTTACCCCTCTGCCAATGGGGGCTGGTAGGAGTCCATCCACACCTTGCTACTCACAAACACCTTTGGTGAGTTGGAACCTGTGTCAGGATGCATAATCTAACCGTTTACCAAGATCATCTCCTAAATGCTAGGGAGGAAGTGGCCATCCTGTAGAGGAGAGCTTGCCCCTGAAAGGTGGGCAGGCCTGCACTGCCTGAGGCTGTGCACGTGGACCCTGTGGGACCCCCATCAGGCAGAGATCACACATGATGGGAGTATCCGGAGCACTTGTTAATCCGTTATGATTTATTAGCTGTACAGCAGTAGATCCTCCTCCCCAGCTTTCAACCCCATTACATATTTTATTACAGGTCTCATGTTGATGTCCTAAAATAATGAAAAATATCACACAGTACAGCTAAGTACAAAATGCATCAACCTAGAGTCTGATAGCTAACTGATGGCTCTTTTAAAAGCAATACACAGAAGAAAAAAGTGTTTGAAATCTTGAGCAAGACTGAGGCTCTCTAAAAACACATTTTAAACATGTGACAGTTCATGTGCAAGAATCACTTTTTAGTTGGTTTTGTTTCACATTATTACTTTTTTTTTTTTTTTTTTTTTTTTTTTGGGTAGATCCAAAGTTTAAATTACTGACCTAGTGAAATTTTCTGGCCCAGCTTTTAGGGGCTGCTGTGACCCACTCATAATCATCCTTCTGCTTGAACAGAGGAGTTGTAAAACATAAAATTCAGCTACAAACAGAGCAAAGAAAATGTAGATGGGAAATCATAACTGAAAGTTCATTGTACAAGGTTCAAATGCTGGCTCCATGGGCTGGAAATCCGATCTTCCACGTGGGTGTCCATCACTAGCGGCAGCAGTCTGGGTGCCTTTCTGCTACATGATTGTGATCCAATTCCTTGTCAACATTTACACACTACAGAGTCTGTGGTAACTTAATTTGCAAGTAATTAAAACGCTGGGTTTTCTTACACTGCACTCCTTTTCAAACTCTTAATTAATGGAAAAGATTAAAATGTAAAAAAAGTTATTTACAAGCTCGACCATACCAGAAGCTCTGCCGAGAAAGAGGCAAAGCCTTCAGCACAGAGACCGATCGCAGCATGCCGTGCTACTGGTGTGCAGCTGGCTCCGAGCAAAGGGAGTCAGGGAGAAGCGGAAGCAAAAACCAGTTTAAAAGTGTAACTCCTTCCCAAGTCTGCATTTACAATTAAAAACTCTCCTGGGAAGAAGACCTAGAACTCTGGGAAACCCGGTGGCCATTCTGGAGTGGTTTACCATAGCAAGAGAGAGGGTTCAATGTCTCCGTTTCCGTCTAAGAAAACCAGTCAGGCATCAACACTGTCCTCAGCACTTCACAGGAAACCCTCACGGACTCAGAACATTCCATGATTTGCTAACATCAAACAGCAAGTTCTAGTTAAATCACATTTTTCTAACATCATCCTTGAAGTTTTAGTTCTCAGTATGTTTGGTAAAATGGTGTAAAATGATGCTTTTCCCAAAGCCAAAAGAAGAAATAAGGGAGAAAAATTAAGATGCAGGCCGTTTAAACACAGCCCAGAGCAGTCCTGGCGATGAGCACGGCCCTGCCATCACCGGTCCATCATGCTGAGGATCATCTCAGGCGTGAGGTCTCCGTTGGGGGCGTCTGTGGCGGCTGGCTGGGCCTCCTCTTCCTCCCCTTCCACGGGCTCGGCATCTGGCTCTTTTTTGACTTCAACTATAATGTTCTCAATTGCACCTGTATTCTGGTCTTCCACCTGGATGATGGCTGTTGCTGGCAAGAAAGAGCATGAACAAAACAAATGCTCCATTAAAGCCCCTGAGGATTGCAAGGGTCCTTTTAGACTTGAGGCTAAATGAAGGTCAGCAATGCAGGAAAGCCTCAGTAAGAACACAGAGAAAGCCAATTAAAAAAATAGGAAGGGCCTAATGACCTAAAATGTGGCCATTCATAAAGCCCCATTACTCTAGAATCCATCAACGAACAAAATGCAGACATCTATCTTTATATGCGTCCCAAATTACATATTAAAAGCCATAGTTTTTCTTTTTATGTCATAAAGTTGAGATTGACACCAGTGTGAGATAGCCAAAAGATGCAGACAGCACATGACGAAGAATACCTCACTCTGTGTGATGCAGGACTGTGTTAGAGGTGACCCGCCTCTAGCCAGAATATGCCATTTCTGATTCTGAAGGTCTCCCATACCCAGAGCCCTCCACCAGTTTTCTCACTCAAGTATGTGTAAGCGAAATGGTTCCCAGGATCTATAGTTAACCAGCCTGGTGCTCTCCTGTGACAGACATCTAGACGTGGGGTTCAGGAAGTCCGTTAAAAAAGATTAAATCTTGCATTTGTTAAGGAAAAAACTCCCACCAGGTTTCAGGGTATTGAGACAATGAGTAGAACAGAGACCTGAGTCCCCCAGAGCATGCTGTCACAAGGACCGTGTCCAATATAGGACTGGTGCCCCCTGCCATTTGTCGTGTGGGGTACAGGCTGAATACCTCCTCTGTGTCCTCTCATATCAGAAAGCAAACACTGGAATCCAAAGGCCTGAATTTCCTAGGAGGAACAATCTCAGCAATCACTTTATCCCTCCATCCTATAAAATTTGGCTTTTATAGTCATCGCCACATCAATTCTGCCAGCTGACTGTGACTGTGATGGTCTTGTAACCCCTCCCACATCAGCAGTACCATCTTGTAGTACACAAGTACCCTACTACTCTGGACTTCTCACTTGAGCAGAATAGGCCTCTAGCTACTTCCTCAGGTGTTATCCAGTAAAATCTAAAAAACTGCTTCCTGAGAGTTCGTGGCATGACCTTATTGTTCTGAAGGCTTAGTTCCCATCTCCTCCTAAACCAAGGACACATCTGGCTCCTCCGCATGCTGGAAGAGGCTGCCATCCTACTGAGCTGAGACAAGTAACTTACGCTGGGTCTGTTTGGGCTGGTTGGTTCTGCCAGGAGGGCGTCCTCTCCGCTTCTTGGCAGGTGGTGGGGCGGGGGTTACAGGCTGAGGCTCTGGCTCGGGTTCAATTTCCACAGCAGGCTCCTCCTCATCCTCATTGTCATCCAGGTCTGGCTCAGCATTTTCTTCTCATGAAATCAGGAATAACAGGTGGTGGGGCAAGGAGAAGTATGATGGAGAAAAATGTGACACACACATAATCACATCTCCAGTTATGTATTTTCATTAATAGAAGTCCATTTAAAAATTGTTTTAAGATTAAATAAATTTTTGAATTTTTGTTATCAACATTGACAGAGTAAACTGGTATTATGGTCAAATTAATAAGCAAATCAGCTTGAAGACTACTATTCATACCTTATGTGGCTTGGATATTACTTTTTTCTTTTAGCTGTAGACATCTGAATATTGAGTTTGAGTTTCAAATTCTTAAGAAGCAACTCCATCATATGCCAGATATATAAAAAATACCACAGTGTTTAAGCTGAAAACATATGTTCCCTTTAACTATTATATAAGGATAAAACAGGACACTAAGCCTGAGATAGACTCTTGAAGATGTGCCCCTGCTCATTTCTGAGTGGGAGGAAGGTAGGTGAGCGCGTGCGTGTGTATGTGTGTGTGTGTGTCAGAGAGCAAGACTAACTTCTTATTGCATTATGACATCCTATTACTACGATAAGCAGCCAAGAGTTCTTTTAGGACTACTACTGATTTTTTATTTTTTAAGCCAAGTTTTTGGACTTAATTCCTAGCTATGTCAGACTCAATGGGTCATTCTTAACTCTTAATTTTCTCCCTGATGCCATTATCACATAAAAGGAGAGGGGACTCTTGTAGAAAGAATACGGACAAGGAGCCCGATGATATGGCTTTGAATCCTACACAGCTTACCAAGAGTGTGACCTGGGACAATGACCACAGAGGATCAAAAGAACTGAGCTAACAACACATGTAATCATGCTCCATAACTTACACTCTATAGCACAGATATAGCTCTCGTTTACACCGTGCATCACAGTTTTTAAATTCTCCATTATTCCATTCAGGCTCCATTCCTTCATTTAATAAGAGGAGTTATCCTCATTTTATAGAAAAAGTGAGAAGCCAAGTGATTTGTATGCCACGGCTAAACTGCAGCAGGCAGAATTCAACCTCTGGCCTCTATCTAGGGCTGTCCTGATGCTCCTCCCCACTCACCACACCACACAAAGTGCCCTCCTCACCTTCCTGGGAGAAGCACAGGTTATGTAGTCTATCTCTGAAACCAGACATTTAAATTTAGAAATTGAAGAATAAATGCTTTATCTTTAGGACAAAATGCCTTGTCAAATCCTAAGTGAAAATGTGGGGAATACATTGGCATGTGGCAGTGTGTCAAGAACAAGATGCTTCCCTGTTGAACTTATTCAAGCCCCCTATTGCCTAAGTTGGCAAAATGCCTAGAAAACCAAACAAATTCAGTCAGAATTGGGGGGAGAAAAACACACAAAGAAGGTTAATAGGGTCAAAGGCTTATTGGCTTGGAGAGATTTTGGCAAAAAGCCTTGAAAATAGCAGTAGATTCTGCTGGTCAATCTCCGCAGGCAGAAGACTTCTAGGAGAGGACAAATAGGGCTGTGTGGCCTTGGTCAGCAGTGGGATGGAAAGCCTGAATTTCTGTGGGGATAAAAAGACATTGGGTCCAAGGTCCAGACTCAAACTGTGCTCTACAGGCCACCAGCACAGAGGCCAAAGGAAGGAATGGCAGAAACCTATTAGGAACTATCAATGAAGTCTTTAAGCTGAAAGATGCTCTGGTGAAACAATTAGGGAGTAAGACTGATGTTGCTTGACATAAACAAGAAGGCTAAGGGCTAACGTCTGTGGCAGAAGGCGGCTCTACTACTAGAAGCACTTACAGAGATCCTTGAACTCAAGGTTACCTGTGGATCTCTGGTGGCATCTGGGGCCCGTGACTCCCTGGCTTCTCCCAATAGTCCACTCATTCATTTCTTAGCTAAACAAAGGGGTCCCACAAAGACTCTCAGTAAAGAATGGTGTGGCAGTTTTTTGTTTTTATTTTTTAATATTTAGTTATTTATAAAATTTTTAATGTTTATTTTTGAGAGACAGAGCCTGAGTGGGGGAGGGGCAGAGACGGAGGGAAACACAGAATCTGAAGCAGGCTCCAGGTTCCAAGCTGTTAACACAAAGCCGGATATGGGGCATTAACTCAGGAACGGTTGAGATCAAGACCTAGGCCAAAGTCCAACACCTAACCGACTGAGCCACCCAGGTGCCCCAATGTTTATTCTGAGAGAGACAGTGTGAGTAGAGGAGGGAAGAGAGAATCCCCACTGTCAGTGTAGAGCCTGATGCTGGGCTCAAACTCACAAACTGTGATATCATGACCTGAGCCAATATCAAGAGCTGGATGCTCAACCAACTGAGCCACCCAGGTGCCCCAGTGCTGTGCTTTTATAAAAATCAAAGTAAACCGACATTTTAAAGGAGGCATGTTTACTTAAAATCCAGTGACGAAGATAATGCTTAAAAGAGATTTTCTAGAAAAGGCAGCAAAAAATAAATAACTCTTAGGCTTACTGGATGAATAATCTCTCAGAAAAAATTAAAGTTCTAAATAGAAAAGTAAAGCCTTTCTTAAAATATACAGAAACTAAAAAGGACCTTGTTATAGATCTAAATATAAAAAAACCTAGTACTTTCATGAGCAAGTTTTAGATAAAATCAATAAAGACACCGAAGTTCTCAAATATGTTCGATCTTCAAAAATTTCAATCCTGGGGCGCCTGGGTGGCTCAGTCGGTTAAGGGTCCAGCTTTGGCTCAGGTCGGGCTCTGTGCTGACAGCTCAGAGCCTGAAGCCTGCCTTCCAGTTCTGTGTCTCCCTCTCTCTCTGACCCTCCCCTGTTCACGCTATTTCCTCTGTCTCTCAAAAACAAAAAACATTAAAAAAATTTTAATCCCTCCCCATTATTACAAAAGCTTTTTTCCCTAAAGTTTATTTTGAGAGCGCATGCATGCATGCACATATGAGTAGGGAAGGGGGAGAGAGAGAATCCCAAGCAGGCTTTGCACTGTCAGTGTGGAGCCCAATGTAGGGTTTGAACCCACAAACTGTGAGATGATGACCTGAGCCAAAACCAAGAGTCAGATGCTTAACTGACTGGGCCCCCCAGGCACCCCTGTCCCCCATACTTCTAGCAAGCATGCAAAAGACAAAGTGAGGAGCCTCAGACACACATAAGGCACCATCTATAAGCTTTCCAGTCCAATGCTGCTTCTGGGGAAGTGAATTCCCTGAAACAAAGTCCCTTTACAAACATCTTTTACCATAGAAAGCTTAAATCTTTGGTCACAGATGTGCTTTTCAACTACTTGGCCAGCAGCCCAAGCATCCATCCACTTTACAGAGCTTACCACCCTGATAAAGTGTGTACAATCAAATGTGACTCCTATGTTATTGACGCTCTTTTTCTCCCTCCCACTTCATGAGTCTAGCACCTCAAAACCATACCAGAGCACCCGGATTTCATGACTAGAAAGGCAAAAACACCCCAGAAAGCATCAACAGGTAGGAAAACAGGCAAAGTGTTACATTTTTAAAATGGAGAGATTAAGGTAGGAAGTGAAAGGCTGACCTTCATGGATTTGATCAACACATCTCAAGGCTAGGCTGACACAGGCAGTCAAACCAGAGGTTGGTCAAGATGCTTAAGCAACCTTCTTCACGTCCATTAGATTCATTGCTCAAATCTAGACCAGCTTCCTAAATGTAAAAGTTATGAACATAGAAAAGAAACTCTGCTGGCCTTAGAATATCACTAATCTGAGTAAACTGAATCGAGATATTAATTTTGCTTTGGCTTTAACTGAACGCGTAACATATAAGACATTATTGAGCAATGGAATACTCAAGAGAAAAAAAAAATCGCCCCAGAAACATGTTAACTGCTGCTGTAAAAATACATACATTAGGGGTGCCTGGGTGGCTCAGTTGGCTAAACATCTGCTTTTGGTTTCAGTTCAGGTCATGATCCCAAGTTTCATGGGATCCCAAGTTTCTGTGCTGACAGTGTGGAGTCTGCTTGGGATTTTCACTGTCTTTCTATCTCTGCCCCACCCAGCTCTCTCTCTCAAAAAAAAAAAAACACAAACAAACAAACAAACCACACACACACACAAAACCATACACACATTAGAAAGACTATAAGTTACAGAAAGTAAGAGTGATTGGCCTATCTCTATATGCCAGCACATCCTACATAAATGTACTGGCAACTGGGCACCAAAATCTATACATGTAACTAAATGCAGAAACAAGGTACTCACCACTGTCAGAGGAGTCTTCTTTTTTAGAACGCATCTTTCTTTTTCTTCCACGTTTACTCTTCTTTGTTTCCCCTCCATTTTCTCCTTCTACACCATCTGGACCAGCACAATTATCAGCATGTCTTGCCATGGTATTCTAACAAAAGAAACAAAACCTTCATTCATATTACTAAAAAAGAACTGGTATCAGAACTAGAAGTTCTCTCATTTTAGTTTAAAAACTAAAAATTTGAGGTAACCATATTAAGTCCAAATGTTCTATTATGTGCTAATAAGCACATCCTGAACATGCTCTCGTCATTCAAGGGAAATGGCCTCCCTCTGGACAGGGAGAGAAAGAGGGAAAAGGAAGGGAGAGGGGGAGGGGAGGGGGAGAGAGAAAGAAAGAGAGAGAGAGAGAGAGAGAGAGAGAGAGAGAGAGAGAGAAAAGAAGTCCCTTAGAAGAGGAGGCTGCATCCTCTGAACAGGGGCTCAGCAACCTGCAGACAAGAGGAACATGGGAGGATCAGCTCAGCTCCCTGTCCTGTGCAGAGCTGACTTACATGGCCCTAAGGGATGATCTAGGAGACAGACCTATTCACAGATATGGAGTTCCCCTTCAGCAGAAGGGTTCACATATGTATAGAGAACCTCGAGGTGGGGATGAATGGCCCTTTCCAAATGATAAGACATCTCGGTGCATATAACCTCAGTGGAAAATCAAGAAAATGGTATTAAGAACCATGACAAGGGAAGTAAAGTTCTGACTCTTACCCGGCGTGTAAATGTTTTCCCACACTTAGAACAGACAAAGGCCGCAGGGACAAAGTTGGGGTCATGATAACGTTTGAAGTGCATGTCAAGGAGTTGTTTCTGGCGGAAGGTCTTGTCGCAGTGGCTGCAGGCATAAGGCTTCTCCCCGGTGTGGGTGCGCTTGTGCATGATCATGTGCCTCTCCTGAAAGAAGGGGAGTGGGGTGGGGAGAGGCCTCAGAGCCTGTCATAGGGCTGCTACACTAGCCACAACCTACATGCATGTGGTTGACAGGCCTTTCTCTCTGAAGGATCTTAGACTCAAAACTACCCATCCAGATGATAAAGTTACCTTTACTGGGGCGTAAAACTGCTTCCATAAATTCTAGTATGGATATGCTCCCCCCAGCTGGGCTGCTTGTTTTGATCACCCCCAAGCAATAGGCCCCAGGAAAAAATTCTTCCCCTTTCTCAAGTCCTGGACTTAATCCCCCCAGTTCTGAAAAAGCAGCCAGTACTTAGCCTGAGGGGGAGGTAAGCTATGACTGAATAAAACATCCACTGGGGACTGAGAAGATAAAATTGAGGAGTGAAATCTTTGGTGATACTCCTCATAAATCAGTCTGAAAATACCATCCTTAAAAATAGCCACCATATAAGGAATAAAAACCCTCTAATAAAACCTGACACTGATGGGGAATCAACTGCTTTCTAACT
This sequence comes from Suricata suricatta, assembly GCF_006229205.1. NCBI lineage: Eukaryota > Metazoa > Chordata > Mammalia > Carnivora > Herpestidae > Suricata > Suricata suricatta. The sequence continues at coordinate 17,661,521 of NC_043715.1, forward strand.
ATGAAGGTCTCTACCTGTCTGCAAGCGTAATCACACTGATCACACTTAAAGCGCTTCTCGTTCTTGTGTGACTTCTGATGCTGGATGAGGGCATAGCGCTCATGAAACACAGCATCGCAGTATCGACATTTCTTGCCTTGCTCAATATAGGAATGCTGCTTTCGCAAGTGGACACCTGAAAACAAAACACAAAACCCAGTCTAACTTGTGAAAACACAAACAACATTTTTTTTCTGCTTCTTAAAATAATTACTCTGGCTGCTCTGCTGAAAATGAATTAAAAGAAAAGAGATGGGTGAGAGCAGATGGTGGCTAGGAAGGAGCAGGGAGAAGTGATGAGAGCCTCAAGAAGTGGAATCAACAGGATTTAGTAACCAAATACAGAGCAAGGAAGAAGGTGGGGTGTCAGAGACGACTTCCAGGTTTCTGGCTTCAAAAATCAAGTAGGTGGTAGAACCATTTGCTGAGACAAGGAACAGCGGCTAAGGGCTGAAACACTGTTTTGGGGAAAGGTCAGGGGGTTTCAGACCTTCAGTTCTAGATATGTTAAATTTGAGATGTCAACGATATCGAAGTAGGGATAGAGATGGCAAAGACTAGATAAGCCTAACTCAAAGGAAAGACTTAGAGTATAAACTGGAGTTGTTAGGATTTGAGTAAACCATGGGAGCTGATGAAATCAATAAGGCAAAAAGAATGAAAAGGAAGACTATGGACCAAGCTTTAAGAAATCTGATAGGTAAGGGGTGCCTGGGTGGCTCAGGCTGGTTGAACATCTGACTTTGGCTCAGATCATGATATCATGGTTAGTGGGTTCAAGCCCCACATCAGGCTCTCTGCTGTCAGCTCAGAGCCTGGTTTGGATCTTCTGGCCCCCTCTCTCTCTGCCCCTCCCTTGCTGGTTCTCTCATTCAAAATAAATAAATAAACTTAAAAAAAAAAATCTAACAGGTAAGGCTAGTGGGAGGAAAAGGGGTTAAAACAAGAAAAGGCTGAGAAGGAACAGTCAGAAGATAGCCAACAAGCTATAGTGCCAAAGAGGCCAACAGAAGAAAGCGTTTTAAGTAGGACTGCACAGTCCACTGTGAAGAACACTCTTAAGAGATCAAGAAACATGGGAAGTAGAGTACTCCCCATATTCAACAATGTGGTGTTCTTAGTGATCTTGGGAAGAGTCACTTTATAGAATAGGGTGTAAGCCAGATGGGAGGGAAATAAGGTGCTGAGGAAGGGAAGACCGTGAAGCACAGGTTTATGAGGGTTGGCAGGGACAGAGATAAGAGTCAAACCTAAACATCCAAGTAACATTAAAAAAAAAAAAAAAAGAATAAGAAATAAATGAACCCAAGTTGAATAAGTCCTACAGATCTGTTGTACAGCATGATTCCCAAAATTAATTAAATTACTTTTAAAGACTATTTTTAAGTAATCTCTACACCCAATGTGGGGCTTGAACTTACAACCCTGAGATCAACAGTCACATGCTCTACTGACTCAGCCAGCCAGGCAACCTAAATTCCCAGTTTATAATACTGTATTACATCTTGAAATTTTGCTAAGTTTTCATGTACAAAAATTTCCAAATTACATTTTAAAAAGTTTTTTTTTTTTTAATTTTTAATGTTTTTAATTTATTTTTGAGAGACAGAGAGAGACAGCATGAGCAGGGGAGGGTCAGAGAGAGAGGGAGACACAGAAGCTGAAGCAGGCTCCAGGCTCTGAGCTAGCTGTCAGCACAGAGCCTGATGTGGGGCTCAAACCCATGAACAGTGAGATCATGACCTGAGCCGAAGCCAGATGCTTAACCAACTGAGCCACACAGGCGCCCCAAAAAGTTTTCTAATGTTTGTTTATTTTTGAGACAGAGAAGAGACAGAGTGTGAGTGGGGGATGGTCAGAGAAGGAGACATAGACTCGGAAACAGGCTCCAGGCTCTGAGCTGTGAGCACAGAACCTGATGTGGGGCTCGAACCCACAAACCAATGAGATCATGACCTGGGCCAAAGTTGGATGCTTAACTGACTGAGCCACCCACACGACCCCCCCCCATTATGTTTTAACTGGCAAAGTTAGACACTATAAAAAAAAGTCAAACCTAGATGGGGAAACTCTTTTCCTTTCCAATGTTTATTTATTTTGAGAGAGGGTGTGAGCAGGGGAGGGAGCAAAGGAGAAAGAGGGAGAGAGAATCTCAAATGGGCTTCAAAACGGGGGGCTTGATCCCGTGACTGTGGGATCATGACCTAAGCCAAAATCAAGAGTCAGACACTTAACCAACTGAGCCACTCAGGCACCCTAAGATTTTTCCTTTTCATCTTAAAAAAAATTTTTTTTAAGTTTATTTATTTTGAGAGAGAGAGAGAGAGAGAGAGAGAGAGAGAGAGAGAGAGAGAGAGAAAATCCCAAGCAGATTCCACACTGTCAGTGCAGAGCCTGATACAGGGCTTGAACTCATAGACCATGAGATCATGACCTGAGCCAAAATTAAAAGCTGGATGCTTAACCAACTGAGCTACCTAAGGTGCCCTACAAAGTGATAAATTTTAATTATGGCATATTAGTGTGAAATCAGGCCTGCTTTGAAGAGGGAACACAAACTTCCTTGGGACTGGTTTTGAGAAATAACTATTATTTGACAGATCCTAGGCAATTACATAGGGCCTAAGGGGTATAATGCAAATATAAAACATCCAAGCTATTTACGGATATCATAAAAAGTGAATTAATTAAAAAAATTGAATAATCCAGGGGTGCCTGGGTGGCTCAGTCGGTGGAGCGTGCAACTTCAGCTCAGGTCATGATCTCACAGCTCCTGGTTTGAGCCCCATTTTGGGCTCTGTGCTGACAGCTCAGAGCCTGGAGCCTGCTTCAGATTCTGTATCTCTCTTTCTCTTTGCCCCTCCCAAACTCGTGCTCTCTCTCTCAAAAATGAACATTAAAAATTTTTTTTAATAACTCAGACAGTAGCTGAGTTATTCACTCACATTCCCATGAGATATTATTAGATTTTTGGTTTCTGTACCATAAAAACAGTATTATTTATCAGAGGACAGAGACTCTTAAATCTTTCTAACAAAGTCCTCTTAAAAGCAGGGTAGGTAGAACACATGAGCCAGGGGCCTTATTTGAAAAAATGTGAGCTGGTCTGCATTTTTCTCAATATGGTCATGTTAATATAAAAATGATTTAAGACATCAGCTAAATTACTAACTTTACATAAAATCTTTTGAGTAAAACTAGTGTAGAAAGATAGGGCATATTTATGCTGTAGCTCATATGTTCCTGATATGATCCAGGTACTTCTATATCAGTGGAACTAGTGGCTCTTAAGAGGATTCAAACCCAGCTTGCCACTATAAGCTGTGTTGTGTAGTTCTGGTCAAGACATCCATTGGAGCTTCAAGTTTATCACCTATAAAGCTAAAATACATATGCTTTGGTGACTTCATACAGTTGTGAATATCAAATGAGTTAAAAAGTAAAACAATGCTGGGGCACCTGGGTGGCACCTGGATCAGGTAAGTGTCTGACTTCGGCTCAGGTCATTATCTCACGGTTCCTGGGTTCAAGCCCTGTGTTGGACTCTGTGCTGACAGCTCAGAGATTGGAGCCTGCCTTGGACTCTGTGTCTCCCTCTCTCTCTGCCCCTCCCCTGCTTGGTCTTTCTCTCAAAAAAAAAAAAAGTTAAAGTAAAAGACACTTTGTAAAGTATAGTAATTTACCTAAACATAAAAACATTTTTAAGAATAAATTAAAGGAGCAATACACCTACTATCAGTGCAGAGCTCAACGCAGGGCTGGAACTTCCAAACCATGCAATCACAACCTGAGCCGAAGTCAGATGCTTAACTGACTGAACTATCCAGGAGCCCCAGCAATGGCTTTTATTAAGTGGCATGCCATTCACATACACAAAACTTATATGAGTCAGAAAAGGAAGTCATTTATGATTTTTGTGTTTTCATAAATCCTCAAAAATATTTTTTATTTACTTACCCAAATCACTTTTTCGGGCTATGACAGTGTCACAGTGGGGACAGTGAAATTTGGCCACATTTTCTGTGTGCTTCTGTAAAATGTGCATCTTCATGGTACCACTTTGGGTAAATCGAGCATGACAAATATAACATTCATAAGGTTTTTCCCCTTAAAAGGAAATACAGAACAAACAAATTAGATGAAATGAACACTACCATTTAATTAGAGAGTAATTCAGGAGTCAGTAAAGCTAAGCTACAGAGAATCTGTGGCTGTTACCCAGAAGGCTCAGGCTCACTGCATGGCTTGTACCTGTCTAGAGAGATAGAAGAGTCCTAAACTGCTGCCACCACCACCCCTGCTCTGCAGCTCCACCTGAGTCATTCACACAAGAAAGAGAGCAGGTCCTACAATAAGGCTTGCCTTTGTGGGCAGGAGATGGAGGACAGGAGGACCTACAAGTTCTTTTCTTTTTCTTTCTTTCTTTTTATTTTAATTATCTCTACACCCAATGTGGGTCTCAAACTCACAACCCTGAGATCAAGAATCATTTGCTCTATCACCTACACCAGTCAGGTGCCCCTACAAGATTTTTTTTAAGAAAAAGATAGTACTGGGAAAACTGAATGAGCTGGATTAGGTTTTCTACCCAGACTTCTTCTAATAGTCAAACTTTCCATTCTCCAATGTATACTCAGAACAATGAATTCAGAAGATATTCCAGAAAAGCATTTGTCAATTCCATTACTTTCATCCTAGCTTCCATTCGAGTAAGCAATAATGTCCCATGGAATCCACTGAAAAGCAGCTCATTAACACAAGGGAAGATGTCCTACCTGAATGGGTTCTCATGTGCCTCTTCAGCTTGTATGTGTCCCTGCTGGCGTAACTGCACAAGCTGCACTGGAACGGACGCTCTCCAGTATGAGAGCGAATGTGACGTTTTAATTTGCTGACCTGAAACACAAAAGCAATCCAACTTCTTACTTCTGTTAACACTGGTTGTAATGTGAGTGCTGTGGGTTAGGCACAGAAGCTTAGCTTTTGGGCACTGAAGTTCACGATACAGAAATAGTCTAAAATATAGTATTTCTTCCTCATTACTTGTAACCTTTGTCTCTCAAATCCTTATCATAATCCAAAGGAACCGGGCAGACAAATGGATGGGGCATAGAGGAGTCAAAACTGGTTATTATATAACTATTTAAGCTGGGTGGTAGATTCATGTGGGTGTATTATCCTATTTTATCTATTTCTATATATGTTTCCACTTTTTATAGGTTTGAAATTTTCCTTAGTAGTTTAATCTATGCTTATTTGCAGATCAATTTCCTTCTAGATACATAGGTATCATATTTTTTTATTTTTTATTTTACCTCTAAATAATTTTATTGCTATTAGAATGTAAAACTGTTTCCTACTATTGATCATATAAAGTTACTGACTTCTGTGTGTTTGTCATATATCTGGCCATCCAAACGGACTCTTACGGCTTTAAGCCTTTCAGCAGATACTCCTAGTTGTTCTGTGTAATCAAGTATGTCTGCAACAAATAACATTTGTTTTTTCATTTATAATTCATTTCTTATTTAGCTAGGATTTCCAATACAAATTTGAAATAGTAATGGTAAGAAGAGATGTTTTATTCCAAATTTTAACGGAATACTCCCAATGTTTCAGAGTTAACTGGGATGATCTGACTACAGGTTTCTGGTCTACATTTCTCATAGTAAAGTCATTTTCTTCTACTCTTAACTTGCTAGGACTTTAAATGGTAATAAATACTGAATTTTAGTTTTTCAGTCATCTACAGAAATGATCATATGGTTTTTCTTTAACCTCTCAATGTAGTACAAACCAGTAATTTCTTAATATTCAACTATCCTGGCATTTAAAATATACTCTATTTAATAATCACTTATTTTTAAATATATTACTAAATTGGTTAACAATTTTACTTAGTAATTTAATTTTTCTGTGCAAAAAAGATACATTTTTGGTTTTGGTAACATCCTCAACCCAGTTTTGGTAACAGTATAGCCTCAAATAGTAGAGGAGATAAAATTTCTATTTTTAAATGCTCTGGGTACATTTATTTCTTTGAAGTTTGGTAAAACTCACCGGTAATAACATGTGGAACTAGTGGTTTTTTTAAAAATGGCAAATCTTTCACACTCATGACAGGTGTTTTTTTTTTTTTTTTTTTTGGTGGAGTGGGAGTATTAATAATCTAGTAAGATTTTCTACCTCAGCTTAAGTCAGTTTGGTTAGTTTTTATCCTTATACTGGAATCATGGCCTTAAGACAGGAACCAACAAGGAGCTAAACACTTACTTCTACACTGGCGTAATCGCACATGGAACACTTAAATGGCTTCTCATGGGTGTGTTTATAACGACGATGCCGCACCAATTCTCCACTAGTCACAAAGGCCATGTCACAGTCTGGGCACTTGTGAGGACGAGTACCTAGAGAAAGTGAGTTTTAAAGGAAGACAAGATCAAGGGCACAATTAATGACAGTTCAACATGTGACATAAAACTGCGCATGATGTTGAACTCTGGTCATCTCAACAGCCTTGCACTAGCCTGAGAGTAGCTCCAAAAGCTATGGGAGTGCCTGCAGACTTTCTAAGAACCACGTGCCAAACATTAAGTTTCTCTTAATTATCCATATGTGATGTTTTGAATAAAAATGTTTTTATCCCTAAGTTTATGAATTCTGATCACTATGGATCAAAAGTTAATAGAAACACAAGTCTGCTTCAACACTTGGTAAAAAAAATATAGAACACCTTTTAAACTTCAATGTTCTGGGGAGCCTGAGTGGCTCAGTCAGCTGAGTGTCGGACCTGGGCTCAGGTCATGATCTCACGGTTAGCGAGTTTGAGCCTCACGCCATGCTCTGTGCTGACAGCTTGGAGCCTGCTTTGAATTCTGTGTCTCTATCTCTCTCTGCCCCTCCTTTGCTTGTGCTCTCTCAAAAATAAACATTAGATAAACAAACAAACAAACAAACTTCAATGTTCTGTCAAGTACAGGCCACAGAATAATAGTTATTTGACCCAAGATTCCTTTGCACATCAAATCTTACTGTATTACGACTGTATTAGGGCGACTGGGCTGTGCATATTCTGACACTTTTTTCATAAAAAACAAAAAAAACCCATAAATATGTTTTCTATATAAATTTGTTTTGATAAATCTAGAAATTTAAAAAGGCTTTAAAAAGTAGTGCTGCCTTTTATGTGATTCAAACAGACCTTTATTTATTTATTTATTTATTTATTTGGAGGCTCTATGCCCAACATGAGGCTTCAACTCACAACCCAGACCAAGAGTTGCATGCTCTACTGACTGAGCCAGCCAGACACCCCAAAACAGATCATTTTCAAATATCCATGTCTAATATTATGTGATCTGAATGTCAATCCGTGGAATATTTACACACTTTTACAATCTAATAAACACTCCATATATTTTTCTTTTTCCTGTTTACTGAAGGAATCTTACTTTTTTTTTTATATGTCTATTTATTTTTGAGAGAGAGAGAGAAAGAGAGAGAACACATGTGTGTGCATGAGCCAGGGAGGGGAGAGACAGGGGAGAGAATCGCAACCAGGCTCCAGGCTGTCAGCACAGGGCCTGACGTGGGGCTTCATCTCATGAACTGTAAGATCATGACCTGAGCTGAAATCAAGTTAGATGCTTAACTGACTGAGCCACCCAAGCACCCCTTACATTTTTTTTTTGGAAGAATCTTATTGTTTTTAATATGTCCTCACATAGTAGCCCCATAACATAACTGATTAATTACCTTAATAGATCTTCTCTAGTCACTCTTTATTCTAAATATAGCATTGGAAACACACCCAGGTAATAATGACAATAAAGAGATAAGTGCTGTGTTCATAGACCATTACTCAAAAACTCGGAACCTTTTGTAATTGTGCACTGCAGGTAAGAGGTGACAAGAAGGTACCCCAAACACCAAAACCAAAAAAGACTACCTCTGAGAATGGAATTAGGAAAAATCACAATGTCATGAATAGAACTACCCACCTGTAGAAATGATTCTGAGATTGAGAGAACTCACAAGAGGAAAGTGTGCTTAAAAATGACAGTAATGAAGAAATTCCAATGAATGTTCATGTGCTCATTTTGCTTCTTTAGTACCACTAAGGATATAGGAGTGAAGAATAGAGTTCTTTCTATGAAAAATATAGTCTGGAGCACAAATAGGTAAGTAAAACAACAATTAATGAGAGAAGGAAAGCAGGATCCATTTCTGTTAGGACAACATGAACCAAAAACCAAGAACTTCTAATGTTTACCTAGCACTATCTAGGGGACAGAAAGAAGCCTGCCACTGGTAGACATAAGCATGGCAATTAGAGAAGTAGATATTGCTGTGCAACAGACATTTTCATTGGGTTGCACCACCTGGCTGCTTATGCCCCTCTACTCAGGGTCCGTGTTCACCAAGTCACCTGTCAATTGCTACATCATCTCAATATAGGTAACAGTCCTTTAGAATGCAATACAACCGCATTGAGAAAATGAAAAGGTGTATTCTTCACTGTAAACTGATGTTCTGGTATGCATCTGACCCTTGAGGGTTTGATTCGTATGAATTAGTCCTGCCAAATTAGCTCTGAGCAACCAGGCAGACCACACTCTTATTTTCTTTAAAAAAATTTTTTTTAAATGCTTTTCAAATTTATTTTTGAGAGGGGCGCCTGGGTGGCTCAGTTGGTTAAGCCTCCGGCTTCGGCTCAGGTCAGATCTCACGTTCATGGGTTCGAGCCCCGCGTCGGGCTCTGTGCTGATACCTAGCTCGGAGCCTGGAGCCTACTTCTGGTTCTGTGTCCTTCTCTCTCTGCCCCTTCCCCTCTCATGCTCTATCTCTCTCTGTATCAAAAATAAATAAAACATTAAAAAAAATTTATTTTTGAGAGAGAGAGAGAGAGAGCGAGAGAGAGAGAGAGAGCGAGAGTAC
>NC_043715.1:17670596-17689729 GCF_006229205.1 Suricata suricatta
GTTCTGTGTCCTTCTCTCTCTGCCCCTTCCCCTCTCATGCTCTATCTCTCTCTGTATCAAAAATAAATAAAACATTAAAAAAAATTTATTTTTGAGAGAGAGAGAGAGAGAGCGAGAGAGAGAGAGAGAGCGAGAGTACGAGCAGGGGAGGGTCAGAGAGAGAGGGAGATTCAGAATCTGAAGCAGGCTCTGGGCTCTGAGCTAGCTGTCAGCACAGAGCCTGATGCGGGGCTCGAACCCACGAACTGTGAGATCATGACCTGAGCCGAAGCCAGATGCTTAACCGACTGAGCCACCCAGGCACCCCAACACACTCTTATTTTCAAAGCTGAGGACTAACCATGACACACGTACTACATCAAGCACTCCCATTTTAGGAAGTCCTATTGTGGGGCCATATGCTTTTATCTAGTCATATGCACTTTCACAGTGTCTTCAGCCTACTAAATAAACCATATCATTAAGTATTTGAGTAGAAAGCAGAGAAAAAGTGAAAAGTGACTAGGTCATATTAGCAAAAATATACTAATGCACAGCATACTGCTTATAGGCCAAACTCAACTTGATCATACTCAGCAAATAACCAGTACATCAATCGAACATAAGAACCGTGTTAGGTGGAGAATCAGGAGAGGAAATCTACTCTGCATGAAGACCTGCATGAGAGAAGTGTCTATTGGCACTTGTAGCCAAATGCCAATACTGAAAGAGCAAAGAGCCCAGAAAAGACCCTAAAGAGAGCTAGCTCCAGCACACAGTCCCTCCAACTTTAATGACGCCTGGGACCTGACCAGAGCCAACACAAAGGTAATACAAGAATATTAAAGTATATATGGAGCACAAATGAATGTTTGAATTGCTAGAATAATGCCTTTAACTTTCCATTCTGAAATTCTGAATTATTTATTTACCTTTCGTGTGGTGAAACACCCAGAAACCATGTTTTTAGGAAAGTAGGATTTTGTTGCTATTTCTAACGTTTGTCCTTATAGTGCCTGGCAACTGTTGCCTGGGAATTTTCAGGGTCATTCTTTGTCATTGATGTTAAAACCTTAGCAACACAATGGTGAGGTCCTTCAGGAAATACTACAGGTTAACTACCTATAGGTAAGCTTTTTCTGGATCACCATCCTTATATAATTTGGATTATTTTCCACTAAATTTTCTTTACATTTGCTCAGAAATTCATCTGCTTATTATAAATCAGGATTATGAAACAGCATAAGAAATGGGGTGCCTGCTGGCTCAGTTGAGTGTCTGACTTTGGCTCAGGTCATGATCTCACGGCTCGTGAGTTCAAGCCCTGAGTTAGGTTCTGTGCTGACAGCTCAGAGCCTAGAGCCTGGAGCCTGTTTTGAAATCTGTGTTTCTTCTCCTTCTCTGCCCCTCTGTCACTCATGCTTTGTCTCTCTAAAATAAATAAACATCTAAAACAAACAAACAAGCCAACCAAACAGCATAAGAAAGAACAAAAGTTTTTCTTCTTTAATTTCCCACTGGAATCAGTCTGGATGATACTTAAAACCCAAGTTTTAACCTTTGCTATGCTGCAGCCCCCAACATTCATATTCAGCACCTGTGTGTGTGTTAAGGTGATTCCTCAGGAGGGTGACTGTTCTGAATGCCCTGCCACAGAGATGGCACTTGTGTGGTCTCTCATCAGTGTGACTTTTCATGTGACGATCCAAATTTGAACGCCGTGGACATGTGTAACTGCAAAGCTCACACTGGAATGTCTTCTTTACACCTATATGCAAAATAAAACACTTAACTTGTTCCAGGGTTTCAAAGTGTTAAAGTTTAATCCTAATGTTAAATTTCTACAAATATATTAGCTTTTTTAAACTAAATCCAATCTAAGTCATATTAAGACATAATTATTTCATGCCACTAATAGATTTACTTCTTTGTGTTCAGGACTTAAAAAGCACTCAATTTGGAAAAACTTCTTTTAGATTGGCTAAAAGGATTGGTACCCATCTCATGATCTTAAAAAAAAAAAAAATACACACACACACACCACACAAAATAAAAATCCATATACTTTAAAATAATTTGCATACACTGTTATATGCTCTATCCCAAAATGGTTTTATGAGAGATTAACGGATAAACTCATTTTACCTTTCTTTTTAATTTTTGTTGGTTTTGGAGGCTTCATGTTACCAACCACTTTCTCTGCATTAACCTCTGATAGCAGACCCTCCTGCTGCTCTTCCTCAAAATCGTAGACAGACACATCCACATCTTTGCCCTCCTCTGTGTAACGCAGTTTGCTCTTTTTGGTTTTCTTTGTTTTTTTGGCTGGTGGCTGATAATCTGGGTCTTTTTGCCAACTAGGATCTTCTTGAGGTGGAAGTTCCCCTTGCTCTAGCGTCTCCACCTCTCCATTGGCCCCTACTTTCACCACCTGAAACCCTTCAGGCAAAGGTAAGGTGTGACATATCATGGGTTCGCTTTCTGCAAGACCCTCTTTAGACACTTCATTCTCATAAGCCCCCTGAAGTTCTTCTACTGAAGTGGTAGCAACAGGTACAGTCACGGGAACAGGTACTTGGACAAGCTGAAGCTCTCCTATGTTTATGGGCTGTTCCTCCATATTTACAACCTGCAAAGTTATGATCTGGGTGTCATCCACAGCAGCCTCTGCTTCTGGAGCAACTGTACCCTCCATTACTTCAGTCTTCATCTGAAGAAGGGTAGGATCCAGCTGTTCCATCATTACCATCTGTACACTGTTATTGACATCTTGAACCACCTCACCCCCATCAGTCTGGTTCTGGGGCAGATGGCAAGTATCTTCTTCCTGGCCACCCTCCCGGCGTCGCTGGTAAGTCTTTCTTTCCTTTCCTTTAATGAAAGTTTCAGACTCTTCCACAATGGCTTCAACCGCCTCACCTTCCATTTCCCCTTCCTTTATTAAGGGAGAACACAGATTGTTATTTATATATTTCACAGATTGTTATTTAAAATAAAGTTTGCCTAAATGAAAATAAATACATCTTAAAACAAAACCACCTTTGGCAAGTGAATTAGGAAACCGATGATTGTTAGTATTACAAAGACAAAACAGATATTATGTGCCTCCCAGTGGAACCACCACCACCAATGAAGCAGTCATAAACAAAACAAAAAACCTAAAACTAATCAAGCCTCTAGATCCAACCACCAATTAACAGGAAATTGGTGACAGAGTATGTTAAATTACACTACAGGGATGAAATCCGTGAAATCCAGAATGAAGGAACCTGCAGGATTAACCACCCAGTTTCTTCTACAAATAAATCACCAACACAAAAAATGGGAAGGATAAAGGGAGAGTCTATGTATCAGTGGTTCTCAACCTAGGGTGACTTTGCCTCCAGGGCACATCTGTCAAGGCCTGGTGACATTTTTGGTTGTCAGTACTGGGTGGGTATGCTACTAGCATCTAGGGGTAGAGGCCAGAGGTGCTACTAAATGTCCTGCTCTGCACAGGTTCAGTCTTCCAAAATGGAGAATTATTCGTCCACAAATGTCAACAGTGCTGAGGTCCAAAAACCCTGAGAGACATATGAGTTTTAAGAAATAACAGCAATCAAAAAAAAAAAAAAACCACCCAGCAATCAATCAGAACATATGGATCTTCTTTGGATCCTGATTCAAACCAACAAATGATTTTAAAAAATATGACAATTAGATTCAATTCTGGGTATTTTTTTCCAACTCTGGATATATGATACTAAAGACTTATTAACAAATCCAGTTAAAATCTTATGCATTTCCTCTATCTATTAACAAAAACACTGGTAGAGGGCCTTGCTGTTTTTGCTAAATTCTACCTTCTTCCATGTCATAGTGTTTTCTCACTCTGTTTTTTTGGGCCCAGAATCAGACCCTGGATCCACACTCCTGTGTTCCTAACTATCCATACAACACTACCTCCTGTATCATACCATCAACTTGACATTCATTGTACCTCTCCCCACTGTATGAAGAAAAATTCCTTGAGGACAGGGACCATATATAACAAATAGTTTTTACTCTTTAGCACTATGCCTAAATTGGTTAAGTACTCAACTGTTAAATGATCACACACACAAAAAAGGGGGAAACAAAATCAGCCAACTCATAGTTTCTGGCTCTTAAGTCTTGTGAACACTCAAAGTACCCAGATACCCCACAGTAAAATGGGTCTGTACAATCATCTAATTCATAACAATAATGTGACTTAACAAAACCCACATATACAAGGTCAAAACCCACATATACAAGGTTAATTCAAAATTTACGAGTTTTGTATTCTTGCCCTAGTCTCACACAAAGCTTTTGCTACTTCTATTACAGATACATTTCTCCAATTCTCTGGGCACTTTAATACTGCACCCACGCTGGCAGTCAGGACCAGCTGTAAGGCAATACAAAGATTACAGTGGAATGGGTAAGGTTTGATCCTGCATTCAAGGAACTGCTACCTATTTATTTTTTTAAAGTTTGTTTATTTATTTAAGTAAATAAATTCTTTACTTAAGCCCCCAATGTGGGGCTCGAATTCACAATGCTGAGATTAAGAGTCACATGTCCTTCCACTTGAACCAGCCAGGCATGTCTTTAGGTTCTCCTCTTGACCCACAGAATCAACAGAATTTGCAACTTAAAAGATCTCCAGGGGCGCCCGGGTGGCTCAGTCGGTTAAGCCTCCGACTTCGGCTCAGGTCAGATCTCACGTTTGTGGGTTCGAGCCCCGCGTCAGGCTCTGAGCTGGCTGTCAGCACAGAGCCTGGAGCCTGCTTCAGATTCTGTGTCTCCTTCTCTCTCTGCCCCTCCCCCTCTCATGCTCTGTCTCTCTATGTATCAAAAATAAATAAAACATTAAAAAAAAGTTTTAAAAGATCTCCATATAGTTTCATACAGTAAGGTCTGAGTAGCACTATTTATACAATCATTCTTCACAAATATTTTAAAAGAGAATTTTTAGGCCAATAATGTCCCAAAATTAGTACCCCAACAAGGATGGGGTAATTCCAAATGTTGGCATTAGGAAACAGAAAAGAGGCCCATCTAACTTAGCAATATTCTTGGAAAAAATACCAAAGTACAAAGAATAAAAAATTCATATGCCATAAATGCTAATGCTGACCTTGCCAGAGAATCACTACATAACACAAGCTATTTAGATATCTTCAACGGTAAAACTAGAGGAAGAAAAACATTTTATGTCTAAGTTCTGTTGGGTCGTGAAGCACACAACAATGAAAAACACAGAAATATGCATCCCCTCTCTGCCTTGAATTTGATAACTTAAATATAAGTAACTTGCAAATAACTTGCTTATAAATAACCAAGTCTAACCTAAAAGAAATCACTGGAATTATAAACCAAGTAGAAAAAGAAATGGTACAAAGGAGTACAAATTGAAACCAATTGTGTTGCCAAGGAGCTGGGGTGACAGAGTATTCTCTCACTGTGAAAAAAACACATGGCATAAGGTTCCTGAAGATCAGGCTCTACTCAGGGTCTTAAAGCAGGAGCTTGTTTTTACAGAGAAAAATGAGGCACAAATTAGCAAGGCATTAGCCTCTCCCAAAAACAGCTTAAAAAACTCAATGCAGGGGCACCTGGGTGGCTCAGTTGCTTAAGTGTCCAGCTTCAGCTCAGGGCCTGCTTTGGATACTGTATCTCCCTCTTTCTCTGATCCTCCCCTGATCGCACTGTCTCTCTTTGTCTCTCAAAAAATAGATAAAAAACATAAAAAAAGAAAAGAAAGAAAACTCAATCCGTCCCCTCAAGCAATGGGTCACTTTACCTAACACTGTCCATGGGAAGAGAGTCTCTCCTCTGAATCAATAACTAACCTAATAGGCTGGACCAGGTCTCTCTTCCCACTGCGGAAGGACTGTGCTCTGCTAGCTGTGTCACACCTTTAGCAGTTCTGATCCATTTCTTCTCTTCCTCCAGGGACTGGTTTCTCCTTCTTTTCTTTTAGTCACACAACAGACAGAGAACACACTTACACTTACCCACCTGCCCAATTCTCTGCCTCTCTCCTTGCTTGAGTCAGCTATGCTTTCTAGGTTTTATCAAACCCTTCTGAGGACAACACCACTAGAAAGGGGTTTACATTTATTTATTTATTTATTTATTTACTTTTATGCATTATTTAAAAAAAAATTTTTTTTGGTAATGTTTTTTATTTATTTTTGAGAGACAGTGCGAGCAGGGGAAGGTCAGAGAGAGAGGGAGATACAGAATCTGAAACAGGCTCCAGGCTCTGAACTAGCTGTCAGCACAGAGCCCAAAGCGAGGCTCGAACCCACAAACCAAGAGATCATGACCTGAGCCAAAGCTGGACGCTTAACCGACTGAGCCACCCAGGCGCCCCTACATTTACTTTTCATTTTGAAAATTATACATTTTTAAAAGATTGTATCAAAGTATAGTAGCTTATTTAGAGAAATCTGGAAAATGAAGCACATATGTATTTAAATTATTCATAGGGTGCCTGGATGGTTTAGTTGGTAGAGCATGTGACTCCTGATTTTGGGGGTTATGGATTCAAGCCCTATGTTGGGTAGAGATTACTTAAAAAACAATATTTAGGAGCACCTGAGTAGCTCAGTCAGTTGATCATCCAACTTGATTTTGGCTCAGGTCACAGTCCCAGGGTCACAGAATGAGCCCTGTGTTAGGCTCCACAGGAGTGTGAAACCTGCTTAAGATTCTCTCTCTCTCCTTTTGCCCGTCTCCCCCACTCAGGCTCGCTATCTCTCTAAACTAATAAATAAATAAATAAATAAATAAAAAAGAAGTTATTCACAATTTCTATACCTAGAAATAATCACCTAGCAGTTTGGTAAGGGTTTTTTTTCAGTGTTTCTCTCTTTATGGATATTTATTTTTACATAGATGAGATTGTATTATACATATAGGGGGCACACACTTGTATATGGCTTTGCTCTCCTATCTTCAGAATCTATCCTTACTACAAAGGACTCCACTCCCTCATTAGCTTTCTGTAATCCCCTTTGCTTGGTCCACAAGCACCACAGCAGCCAACCCAAAGGCCTTCCCCTCACCTTCAATCTCAGTTTCTCTCGCATCTGACAGTATGAAACTTGAAGTCCTCCTTCATTAGCCTCTTTTCTCCCTTGGCTCTGCCTTTCCTAGGGCTTTCTCTTTGTCTCTGAGAGCTCCTCCACCTACCCTCTGAGCATATCAAGGCTCTGTTCCTTTCTCTGTAGCCACTCTATTCACTAGCCTTTTTACTTTAGCTGTCTTCACAAAGGTCTTTCAAACCCACATCTGCAATTCTCTAGTTTTTTTCACTGCGTATGGGAGACCTCTCCCAGTAATGTAGTATGGCTATCACCTTCAACTCAATGGTACTGGAGAAGGAAAAAAGAAACCTATACTCTAGTCCCTCATGCATCACGAACCAAACAAGGAGCTTACAAAGTGGGTTGTTAGTCTTCTGAAAACATTCTGTATTCTCGGTCATCTTCGTGACAAAAGTGAAGCTTAGGGACATTTATTTTATTTTAAACAGAATGGCATATGTATTTATTTTTGGTGTATGTATATAATTTTTAAAGTAAACTCTACTCTCAATGTGAGGCTTGAATTCATGACCTTGAGATCAAGAGTTGTATGCTCGGGGCACCTGGGTGGCTCAGTCGGTTAAGCCCCCGACTTCGGCTCAGGTCAGATCTCACATTTGTGGGTTCGAGCCCCGTGTCGGGTTCTGTGCTGACAGCTAGCTCAGAGCCTGGAGCCTACTTCCGGTTCTGTGTCTCCTTCTCTCTCTGTCCCTCCCCCTTTCATGCTCTGTCTCTCTCTGTATCAAAAATAAATAAAATATTAAAAAAAAAATAGTTGTATGCTCTACTGACAGAACTAGCCAGGCACCACAGGAACATTTCTTAAAAATCACTTAATCAGGGGCGTCTGGGTAGCTCAGTCGGCTAAGCGTCCGGCTTTGGCTCAGGTCATGATCTCATGGTTTGTGGGTTCGAGCCCTGCATCAGGCTCTGTGCTTACAGCTAGCTCAGAGCCTGGAGCCTGCTTCCAATTGTGTGCCTCTTCTCTCTCTGACCCTCCCCTGCTCCCACTGTCTCTGTATGTCTCTCAAAAAAATCACTTAATCAACTTCTGGGTAGAGGGTGGGGCAAGAGGAGGTTCCCTTAGACTGCAGCAGGGTGATCTAACACCTGTGAGTAATGGGGCTGGGAGAGAGGAAAACTGGCACCTGAGAATGCTCCTGCCCCTCTGACTGGGTAAAGGGGAGGATGCGGGACCCTTGCCTCTAACAGAGGCCCCTGAGGTCTGGCCACGCTCCTAACCACCAGCTGGCCTGCATCCTTGGGAGCCTACTAAATCAGCCCTCTCCCTCTTGCCTCAACCTCTTCTCTGCTAGCTCTATGTTGTTCAAATTCTTCCCATCTTAAAACTTCCTTTAACCCACTTGACAATTTAGCGCCTGCCATTTCTGTACTCCCTCTGTGGCCAACCCATTTCTCTCCTTTCTCTTCCATGCCTTGGTTCACCAGTCTGGTTTCTGTTCCTCAATTCTCTGCTGAATTGCTCTAAGCCTAGCAATGGCCCTTAATTGGCAAATCCAAAGGATACTTTCTGTCCTTATCTGACTTGATCTCTCTAGGGAATTCAGCATTCTATTCTAGGCTTTATCCCAGAATTATGCCAGACCATCAGAAAAAAAGCTGGGTATATTTGGGTCACATGGTCTTATCCCCTACAGAACTGCTTTCACCAAGTTTTGTTTTGGCATTATGCCCTTGGCTTACACTAAAGGATACGTGGGAGAAATTTCCAAGTTACATGCTTGAAAAGGTCCTCTTCAACTAAGGAATTTTTTTCTTTCATTGTTGAGACCTATGTTACAGATCATGAATTATCTTTTTTTTTTTTTTAACTCAGGCCACACCTTGCTCATTTTTTCCCCTTTCAAGCTATATAATACTAACTTTCTTTTCTAATTGGTATTTTGGGTTTTGGGTTTTGACTTTGTATCATTTATAATTTATATTTTCTGTACATTTCTTCAAATTGTGGAATAGGATGGCCTTAAACCAGGGGCACCTGGGTGGCTCAGTTGGTTAAGCATCTGACTCTTAATTTCAGCCCAGGTCATAATCTCTCACTTCTTGAGTTGGAGCCCTATATTGGGCTCTGCATTGATGGTATGGAGCCTGCTTGAGAATCTCTCTCTCTCTCTGTCTCCTCCCAATCTCTCTTATGCACATGCTCTCTCAAAAATAAACGTAAAATTTACTATATACATACATACATACATATATATATAGAGAGAGAGAGAGAGAGAGAGAAATTTTCTAGAAAATGCAAAAATATAGAAATATAGGGAGTTATACCATTCTTTTTTTACAATTAAAAATTTTTTTACGTTTATTTATTTTTGAGAGACAGAGTGAAACAGAGCATGAACAAGGAAGGGGCAGAGAGAGAGAGGGACACAGAATCTGAAGCAGGCTCCAGGCTCCAAGCTGTCAGCACAGAGCCTAATGTGGGGCTCAAACTCGAACTGTGAGATCGTGACCTGACCCAAAGTTGGAAGCTCAACCGACTGAGCTGCCCAGGCACCTCATATACCATTCTCAAAAAAATATGTCAAAATAAAAATAAGTTGGGGCACCTGGGTGGCTTAGTTGGTTGAGCGTCTGACTTCGGCTCAGGTCACAATCTCACGGTTCGAGTTTGAGCCCCACGAAGGGCTCTGTGCTGACAGCTCGGAGCCTGGAGTCTGCTTTGGATTCCGTGTCTCCCTCTCTCTCTGCCCTCCCCTGTTCATGCTCTGTCTCACTATGTCTCTCAAAAATAAACAAACATTAAAAAATAAAATAAAAATAAAAAGAACCTCAACTAAAAATGTGCAAACCTATCTGAAGGTGATAAAAATCCTCCAAGAGGCAAACAAAAACAAAAAACAAACAAACCCAAACAAAAAACCTCTTGATTCCAAGAAGCATAAAAGACCTCACTGAAAAGGGACCCTACTGTCTATATTCATGATCAGAAAGTCCAATCATCATAAAGCTGTTAAATCTTTCTACTTTATACAAAGTCACTTTCAAAGTATATGAAAAATAAATGAGGATAACAATAAAATTTCCAAAAAATGAAGGCAACCTTCTATTTTCAAATATTAACATATTATAAAATCACAATAATTAATATAATGCATATAACCACTATCACAATCAATCAATTTAAACAGAAGAGAGGATTGGGGCATCTGAGTGGGTCAGTTGGTTAAGCGTCCAACTTCAGCTCAGGTCATGATCTTATGGCTTGTGAGTTCGAGCCCTGCAAAGGGTTCTGTACTGACAGCTCAGGGCCTGGAGCCTGCTTCAGATTTTATGTCTCCTTCTCTCTCTGGCCCATCCCTGCTCTCTCTCTCTCTCAAAAATAAACTAACATTTATTTATTTTTGATACAGAGAGAGACAGAGCATGAGAGGGGGAGGGGCAGAGAGAGAAGGAGACACAGAACCAGAAGCAGGCTCCAGGCTCTAAGCTGTCAGCACAGAGCCTGACATGGGGCTCAAACCCACGAACATGAAATCTAACCTGAGCCGAAGTAGGAGGCCTAACCAACTGAGCCACCCACACGCCCCTAAAAAAAAATTTAAACAAAAGAGAGGATCCAGAAACAACCCCTAGAATATAAAAAGTTGTCATTTAAAAATCAGTGGGGAGAAAATGATTACTTCATAAAAGGTACCAAAAAGCTATTCAACTATTTGGAAAATATTGAGTTATATATTTTTTAATTTAAAAAATGCTTATTTTTGAGAGACAGAAAGCGTGCATGCGCATGCATGAATGGGAGAAGGGCAGAGAGAAGAGGGAAACACAGAATCCAAAGCAGGCTCCAGGCTTTCAGCTGTCAGCACAGAGCCCGATGCAGGGCTTGAACTCACAAAGTGTCAGAGCAGGAGACCTGAGCCAAAGTTGGATGCTTAACCGACTCAGCCACTCGAGCTCTCCCTGAGTTATATTTTTAATCCATCTGGAATATATTGTCACTGTAAGAGTTAAGGAGACATTAAACCCTCTCCCCCCAAAACACAAACTTAAAAACCCTTACCTTGAAAAAAGATACAGGTGAATAGCCTTCTGATCTCACAATAAGGAAGGCTTTGTGCTAAGACACAGAAATAAAAGGAGACACCAGAGTAAAGTACTGAAATTTTGACTACCTTCAAGAAAAAAAATCCTTGGGGCGCCTGAGTGGCTCAGTCAGTAGAGCGTCCAACTTCGGCTCAGGTCATGATCTCACGGTTTGTGGGTTTGAGCCCTGCGTCGGGCTCTGTGCTGACGGCTAGCTCAGAGCTTGGAGCCTGCTTCAGATTCTGTGTCTCCTTCTCTGCCCCTCCCCTGCTCATGCTGTCTCTTTCTCTCAAAAATAAATAAAACATTAAAAAAAATTTTACAATTAGAATAAAATCAAAAATTTCACAGTCTATGAAAAAAAGAAAAAATTCTTATGACAAAAACACTCAACAAAAGTAAAAAGAAAACAGTCAATAAGAAAAAAGTATTTGCAGCATATGTGACAAAGGACTAACATCCTTATCGTATGATTGTAAAATTTATAAGAAAAAAATGAACACCAAAAGAAAAGAGCTGGGCAAAGGACACAAATACATGACTCAAAGAAATACAAATGGCAAGGGGTGCCTGGGTGGCTTAGTTGGTTAAGCATCCAACTTCGGCTCAGGTCTTGATCTCACAGTTCATGAGTTTAAGCCCCACGTCTAGCTCTGTGCTGACAGCTCAGAGCTGGAGCCTGCTTCAGATTCTGTGTCTCCTCCTCTCTCTGTTCCTTCCACACTTGCGCTATGTCTCTCTCTCTCAAAATAAACATTTAAATTAAAAAAAATATATATAAATGGCAGATGAAAAAAATCAAACCTCCTTAACACTAAAACAAAACAGGAAATTTAAAATAATGCAATAGCATGTTACCTCTATTGACCTGCTACAGTTGTTTTAAAGCAAGGTGCCATGAAATCAGCAAGGTAATGGGTGATTATGAATTAAGAATTTTAAAAGTATTCAAATTGTGGGGGTGCCTAGGTGGCTCAGTTGGTTTAAGAATCTGACTCTTGATTTCAGCTTAGGTCATAATCTCAAGATCCTGAGATCAAGCCCCATGTTGCACCAGGCATGGAACCTGCTTAAGATTCTTTCTTTTCCTCCCTCCCCACACTAGCATACTCTCAAAAAAAAAAAAAAAAAGCAAACTGCGATCCATTAACTACACTTCATTTTATACCCAGAAATAATCAAAGATGAACATCAAGATTTTAAAGATATTATTAATCAAAGTGAATAGTTATAAGGAGCTCTAGTACATCCGCAAGTGAAATTAAAACCTGGCAAATGATACATCCACAAATTGGAATACTATATAGACCTTAAAAATCATGTTTCAATATAATACTTAACATGAGAAAAATGCTCATTCCATATTAAAAAAGAACAGGGGGAAGGGGAGGGGACGAAAAGCAGAATGGAATGATTATTAAGAGCGCAGGCCTTCAAGCCAGAAAACTTCATCCCAATTCTGGTTCTTTTACTTAATTAGCAGTGTGATATGGAGTGAGGGAGAAATGCTACCCTTCTGTGCCTCCGTTTCCTTTTATACAAAACAGGGACAATAATGACCCTAGGAAGGGTCATCCACTTCACAGGCTGTCATAAAGATGAAATAGAACAATGTACACACACAGCCTGGCTACTGTGCTCCTCTGTATCCTCCAACCCAGAGGGTAATGAATCCATGTTAGGTGAACAAATAAATACATAACCTCCCAGTTTCTTAGAATTCTAATCACAGAACTCACATAAGTGTTCTCCACTAAAATGTCTATAAACTACTAAATTTTTGTAGGATGAAGGTAGCAACCAATAGACAAAACCTGGAGACTGACCAGTTCTAGGAAACAAACAGAAAAAGAGCCAAAAAACTACAGCAGCCTCCCAGGCTGGTGTCCCTTACTAGGTGTGTCCAGCTTATTTCTGTCCAATGAACTCTTCCATTCTGAAATTAGGTGCGAAAAACTCACTGTGGCTGATGTTTACCTAATCAACTCCAAACTCTCCCCTATTTATTTATTTATCTCATTTGAAAGACAGACAGCACATGAGTGGGAGGAGGGGCAGAGAGCTAGGGAGACACAGAATCCAAAGCAAGCTCCAGGCTCTGAGCTCTCAGCACAGAGCCCGAAGCGGAGCTCGAATCCCCCATCTGTGGGATCATGACCTGAGCCAAAATCGGATGCTTAACCAACTGAGTCACCCAGGCACCCCTTACCCTGCTTTTTAAAAGTAATCTCTATGCCCAATGTGGAGCTGGAATTCACGACCCTGACATGAAGAGTCGCATGCTCTACTGACTGGGCCAACCAAGTACCCCTCAATTCCAAACCCTTTAGCTTGGCTCCCAGAAGTCTGTTCCCATCCTTTCTACCCACCCAACCTTACCTTCCTGACATCTTTTAAACAACTGCTTACTGCCTTGTTCCCTCCCAGCTCAAGTGATCCCCTAAATCACACCTTTTCAAGTACAAAGTGACTTCATGTTTGTTTGGTTTTCACTGCAGTATACTGTTCTATGACTATGTCTTTACCTCAAATACACTATTAGCTTGTTGAGGAGAAGAACTATGCCTTTTACTTCTGTATCCTCTATAGCAATAAATACAAAATAGTGTTAGGTAAACAGTAGACACTCAATATCAATGTCACTATCACATGAAACACATATAAATGGTTCCTGCACACAAGAGCAGGAAAGGAATATGGAAAAACAAAATATCATATGCTAAGTGGAAACTTAATTATGTGGATTTATTTCCTTTATTTTTAAATGCTTGTTTATTTTGAAAGATATAGATGGAGGAGGGAAGAAGAGAGGAAGGGAGAGGGAAAGGGAGAATGAATGAATGAATGAATGAATGAATGAATGAATATTCCAAACAGGCTCTGTGCTGTCAACATAGAGCACAATGCAGAGTTCAAACCCATGAACTGAGATCATGACCTGAGCTGAAACTAAGAGTCAGACCCTTAACCGCCTGGAGTCAGATTGAACCACTGAGGCACTCCATGAATTTGTTTCCTTTATCACTATGCTTGTGTCAATAAAAAGTCCTAACAACACAACACAATTACAGGTTAGATTAAAAGAATCCTGCCACATAAAAATAAAGGCTAGGGACACCTGGCTGGCTCAGTCAATAGAGCATGTGACTCTTGATCTTGGGGTCATGAGTTCAAGCCCTATGATGGGTATACAGCTCAGATAGATAGATAGATAGATAGATAGATAGATAAAGATAAGGTAAGATAGATAAAATAGATAAAATGCACTTGTGGGGTGCCTGGGGGGCTCAGTCAGTTAAATGTCCGGCATCGGCTCAGGTCATGATCTCATGGTTGGTGGGTTCGAGCCCCGCGTTGGGCTCTGTGCTGACAAGCTAGCTCAGAGCCTGGAGCCTGCTTCGGATTCTGTGTCTCCTCTCTCTGACCTTCCCCTGCTCATGCTGTCTCTCTGTTTCTCAAAAATAAAAAATTAAAAAAAAAAATGCACTTGTGTCATGCACTGTGCTTAAGAAATATGTTCGATGTGAAAAAAATTTTTATAAAAAGTCTAATTGTGACTTTGTTAATTTTGAGGACAGACAGTATGATTTAGTAATTTATCACCTAAATTATATGGCTGTATGGCCAATGTGCCAGGTATTTCCCAAAGGAAATCAACCTAAATAACCTTTCATACCCACCAATGCAGAGTTTAGTCCTTTGGGGAGTTTGGTTATTATAAAACATACACAAAAGGGGTGCCTAGGTGGCTCAGTTGGTTAAATATCTGACTTCAGCTCAGGTCATGATGTCATGGTTCGTAGGTTTGAGCCCCACATAGGGCTATGTGCTGACAGCTCAGAGCCTGAAGCCTGCTTCGATTCTGTGTCTCCACCTCTCTCTATCCCTCCCTCCCTCACTTTCTCTCTCTCTTTCTCAAAACTAAAAAACATTAAAAATATTTAAAATAAAAATAATCACACACTAGAATAAGACAGTAGAGAAGAATGATTTCTAGTATTTTTTTCTTAATATTTATTTTTAAAAAATTTTTACATTTATTTATTTTTGACAGAGTGACACAGAGCACGAGCAGGGGAGGGGCAGAGAGAGAAGGAGACACAGAAACAGGCTCCAGGCTCCGAGCTCTGTGCCAAGAGCCTGGCTCAGGGTTTGAACCCACAAACTGTGAGATCATGACCTGAGCCGAAGTCAGACACTTAACCGACTGAGCCACTCAGGTACCCCTATATTTACTTATTTTTGAGAGAGAGAGAGCGCAAATGGGAAAAGGGCAGAGAAAGAGGGGGCCAGAGGATTTGAAGTGGGCTCCATGCTAACATGAGAGTGCCTGATACAGGATTTGAACTCAGGAAACATGATCTCATAACCTGAGCCAAAGTCAGGAGGTTAACTGACTGAACCACCTAGGCAGGCCTATTTATTTATTTATTTATTTACTAAATGTTTTGTTTATTTTTGATACAGAGAGAGACAGAGCATGAGAGGGGGAGGGTCAGAGAGAGGAGACACAGAACCAGAAGCAGGCTCCATGCTCTGAGCTAGCTGTCAGCACAGAGCCTCACGCAGGGCTTGAACCCACGAACGTGAGATCTGACCTGAGACAAAGTCGGAGGCTTAACCGACTTAGCCACCCAGGCGCCCCCTATTTATTTTTTTATAGTTTATTTGTTTTGAGATGAAGGGTGGAAGGCCAGAGAGAGACAGAAGAATCCCAAGCAGACTCCATGCTGTCAGCACAGAGCCATATGTGGGGCTCGAACCCACAAACTATGAGATTACCCCTAGTCCTCTATTTTATAAATAAAGCTACTACAACTTAAAAAAATTTTTTTAATGTTTATTTCATTTTTTAAATTAAAAAAATTATGTCTTTTATTTATTTTTGAGAGACATAGAGAGACAGTGCGAGCAGGGGAGGGTCAGAGAGAGAGGGAGACACAGAATCTGAAGCAGGCTCCAGGCTCTGAGCTATCTGTCAGCACAGAGCCTGACACGCGGCTCAAATCCACGAACTGCGAGATCATTACCTGCAGCGAAGCCGGATGCTTAACCAACTGAGCCACCCAGGCACCCCTATTTCATTTTTTGGAGAGACAGAGCGAGCAAGCAGGGAAAGGGCACAGAGAGACACACACAAACACAAGGAATTGGCAGCAGACTCCAGGCTCTGAGCTGTCAGCCCAGCAATGCAGGGCTCGAACTCAAGAACCATGAGATCATGACTTGAGCCGAACTCAGACACTTTAACCAACAGCCACCCAGGCACCCAAAAGCTACAACTTTTTAATACACTACTGTCCTTTACAAGGGCCAATTGACTGCTAAAAACCCCTTATATCCTGGAGCACATTTGAAAACTATTTATAGGGGCGCCTGGTAGCTCAGTCGGTTGAGCACCTGACTTCGGCTCAGGTCATGATCTCACGGTTTGTGGGTTTGAGTCCCGCATCGGGCTCTGGGATGACAGCTTAGAGCCTGGGGCCTGCTTTGGATTCTGTGTCTCCCTCTCTCTGCCCCTCCCCTGCTCTCTCTTTCTAAAAAATAAATAAACATTAAAAAAAAAAGAAAACTATATAGTCTTCACAATAGTAACCCCAAATTCCCATCATTATAAGAATACAGTAAATAATATAAGCAACATATAAAATACGTGTGTAATTGACTAGTTAGGTTTATCAGTGAGGCTTCTGTTCAACAGTAGGCTGTTAGAAGTTTTTTGGAAGTTAAAAGTTATACTTGGATATTCAAGTTGGAGATTGGGGTACTGGGGGCGCTGAAGTCCCTAACCCCACACTGTTCAAGGATCCACTGTAGTGTGATGAGTGTTGTAACAGGGGTTAACATACTTCCTATCAGTTTGGCACAAAAGATGGTTTAAGTGAGTAAGAGATGGGTCCAAGGAGAGGAACTGCTAAAGTTGTATCTTAAAGGAGGAGATGAATTTTGATAGGCAAACTACAGTAGAGAAGAACTCTAAAAGAGGAAACCATACGTGGGGAAAAACTTAAAAATGTACAGAATTAGACAAATTTTGGGCAAAAAATTCAACATAACTGAGTGAAACTATACTAAGTCACCTCAAATTTATTACTGTGATTGGTTTCAGAGGCCATGTTCTAGTTCCTCAGTAAGGGTGGCCTGTTTATTTCACTTACTGAATATTTACACAACAAACCAGAAGACAAAGTTTATCTGGGAGTCAACATGCTAGTGCCATTATATTGATTGAAAGCTGCCTCCCAAGCACATCCTGTCTCTCTCGGCGTTCTATAGCCTGAATGATACTTTTGCTAGCATACAGCAACTTAGTGCCTCACTTCTCCTTGTGCTCCCAAGGATGACTTTGTCAAAAACCACCAGATCTCTTTTTGCTCTGCTCCAGGCCCAAATACCTGAAAGCAGCTCAGAGTTACGCTCTCTTTGAGACAGTCCTAAAGTCTATCATTGCTAGAAATATGAGAAAGTCTGGGGATCTATATCAAGTCTAATAATGTGAATAAGTAAGTATGTTATAAAAAAAAGAAGCTATACACAGAGTACAGAATTTATACATCTAACAGGCACATCTATGGATTTTTGTGCACATTCTACCTGAGCAGTAGTTCCCAAACTTGGATGGTATCAGGATCACCTGATAAAATTTTAAATACAGAGATCCCAGAGATTCTGATTCAGTAAGCCGGGGGTGAAAGAGACCTTATTTCAAAAGGTCCCCAGGTGATTCTGATACAAAATCTCTGTTGACCATGGCTTGGAAGTGACTGATCTAGAATACAATAGTTATCCACCCTAAATACAGGTCTACATAAATCCAAGCTACTCAAATACCCATAGTTTTCTACTATGAGAATTTTTGGTTCATTCTTTAGGACAAAGAATTGTTTTATTTATTTAAATAAAATGTATAAAGGGGCGCCTGGGTGGCTCACCTGGTTAAGTGTCCAACTTAGACTCAGGTCATGATCTAGCGATTCATGGGTTTGAGCCCTGCGTCAGGTTCTGGGCTGACAGTTCAGAGCCTGAAGCCTGCTTCTGATTCCGTGTCTCCCTCTCTCTTTGCCCTTCCCCCACTCGTGCTGTCTCTGTCTCAAAAATAAACTATATTAAAAAATTAAAAATTAATTAAAAAAATGTATAAAGCCTACCTCAAAACTAGTATGATGTCCATATAAGCAATTATGGACTGTACGACCCAAGAAGGAAACCCTAAAGTTTCACTTCTACCATGGGTACCATTAATACCAAAGTATCTCTCTAGATGGTATGGACAAGCTCAACACATGAGAGAAGGAAAAAGGTAAACAGAAATGGAAAGACTTGTTAAGACTGAACTCATGGTTTTGTAATGTGTTTCAGTGACCATGTGGCCAATGTTTGAGTGTTTCCATAACCCAGTACTCATTCATGAAGGCTACTTGGCAGAACAAAGATAATTTTTTTTTTAACTTTTTTTTTTTTTTTTTTAGTGTTTTTTATTTTTATTATTGAGATAGAGGCAGAGAGAGAGGGAGACACAGAATCCGAAGCAGGCTCCAGGCTCCGAGCCGTCAGCACAGAGTGTGACGCGGGGCCCGAACACACGAACGTGCGATCATGACCTGAGCCGAAGCCGGACGCTCAACCGACTGAGCCACCCAGGCGCCCCTAAGATAATTTTTATTTGATAAACAGGGTCTTATATAAGATCAATATTAAATCAGAAGCCAACAGCTTAAATTCAACAATGAATACCTTGTACCAAAGGCATAATGATAATAAATGGCAAAAGGAGATCCCTGAACAAAAATCATGTTAATAGTTTTATATATATATATATATATATATTTTTTTTTTATGTCTTTTATTTATTTTTGAGAGACAGAGAGAGACAGTGCGAGCAGGGGAGGGTCAGAGAGAGGGAGACACAAGGGCGCCTGGGTGGCTCAGTCGGTTAAGCGTCCAGCTTTGGCTCAGGTCATGATCTCACGGTTTGTGGGTTTGAGCCCCGCATTGGGCTCTGCGCTGACA
>NC_043715.1:17689829-17704983 GCF_006229205.1 Suricata suricatta
GGATTCTGTTATCTCCCTGTCTCTCTGACCTTCCCCTGCTCATGCTGTCTCTGTCTCTCAGAAAAAAAAAAAAAAACCCAGAGAGAGAGAGGGAGACAGAATCTGAAGCAAGCTCCAGGCTCTGAGCCAGCGGTCAGCACAGAGCCCGACGAGGGGCTCGAACCCACAACCGTGAGATCATGACCTGAGCCGAAGCCGGCCACCTAACCGGCTGAGCCACCCAGGCTCAGGCTGATTTAATACTGATCACCCCTATAGTTATATATTAAAAAAAAAGAAAAAGACTATGAGGAGCACCTGGGTGGCCAGTCAGTTAAGCATCTAACTTCGTCTCATGGTTCATGAGTTCAAGCCCCACATTGGGCTCTCTGCTGTCAGCACAGAGCCCGCTTTGAATCTTTGTCCCCACCTCTCTCTGCTCCTCCCCAGCTCATTTTCTTTCTCAAAATAAATAAACTTAAAAAAAAAGTAAGATATCCTTAGTAAATAATATAATAGCATGAAGTATGGAAAATTGTTAAAGTGCTATTCGATAGACAGAACAAAAGAAATCTGAAAAACACAAAGGATATACATGTATAGAAATACAGACATACAGAAGTTTAAACAAAGAAAGAAAATGTCACTCTAATGAAAACAATTTATCAATTTGACTGCTCCTTAAAAATATGGAAACAAAAATACAGGAAAGAAGGAAATACAGGCAATAGGTTACCCAAGAAATGGTGGGGGGAATATATATTTATGAATACCCAAAAGACATGACAAGGAAGGAAGGAGCAAAGACCTTGTCTGAGAAGGGGCCAGAAATAAAAATAAATTATAAATAAAATTTATTCCCAAGAGGTAACAAAGTCACTCCATTTTACAATCTCAATATATATTCACAACAAAAAAATTTATTTACTTAGAGAGAGAGAATGAGAGTGCACAAGTGTATATCCAGCGGAGAGGGGCAAAGGGAGAGAGAGGGAGAATCCCAAGCAAGAACCACACTCAGTGTAAGCCCAATCCCACAACCCTGGGATCATCACCTGAGCTGAAATCAAATATTCTAAACGGGAGTACAAAGATAAAGTACAAATAAAACAGGGGTATCTAAGTGGCTCAGTTGGTTAAGTGTCCATACTTTTGATTTCGGCTCAGTTTATGATCTCATGGTTTATGAGGCAGAGCCCTGTGCTGGGCTGTGCTCTGTCAGCAAAGAGCCTGCTTGGGATTCTCTCTCTCCATCTCCTACTCCTTTCCTGCATGCACTCTCTTTTAAAATAAATAAACATAAAAAAAAAAAAAAAGATATATGAAGCACCTAGGTGGCTCAGTTGGTTAAGTGACTGAATTCTTGGTTTTGGCTTGGGTCATGTTCTTGTAGTTCTCGAGCTTGAGCCCTGCGTTGGGCTCTGTGCTGATGGTGTGGAGCCTGCTTGGGAATCTCTCTATCCCCCTCTCTCAAAATAAATAAACTTAAAAAAATAAAATAAAAATACAATTTAAAAGAGATAGTGAATACTGAAAACAATTAAGGTACCCTCTATTATTTTTTTTTTAATGTTTTATTTATTTTTGAGACAGAGACAGAGCATGAGCGGGCAGGGGCAGAGAGAGAGAGGAGACACAGAATCTGAAGCAGGCTCCAGGCTCTGAGCTAGCTGTCAGCACAGAGGCCGACGCGGGGCTCAAACCCACAAACGTGACATCTGACCTGAGCCGAAGTTGGACACTCAACCGACTGAGCCACCCAGGCACCCCAAGGTACCCTCTATTATTACAGAATAGTTATTTATCATACCTACGGGAATGTAAAATATCTTGGATCTGCTTCATGATAGTATGATAATGACCATGCTATGCCAGAATTTTGTTATACCAGAAGTTATAAAGAAATAAAAAAATAGTGGGCTGAAATAATTTAGAACTTTCAGGGGTCCAAATAGATAATACTAAAACTAGGTGCTAACTAACCCTGGCTTCATACCATGGTCTGTTCTTATCACAGAGAACTACTGAAGGACTCTGAAAAGGTTCTGAGTTAGAAGAGGTGAATAAGCTCAAAATCTGAATAGTGGTGGTACTAGACCTTTAACATCAGTGACAGCCAGAGGCTAATAATGCTCGGTATATATGGACAACCTTTAAAGTTGGTGACAAATTAAAAAAAAAAAAAATCTGACAAATACATACTGAAAACCTAATGTGTGCCAGTACGCAAGTATACTATACTCAAGTGTAGTAATGATGCATAGTCTTCATGCTGTTTTTCTATAGACATACACTGATTTATATTTCTGTTAAAAGAGATTTAAAAAATGAATATATATAGGGATGCCTGGGTAGCTCAGTTAGTTAGGCATCCAACATCAGCTCAGGTCACGATCTCACAGTTTTTGAGTTAGAGCCTCACATCAGGCTTTGTGCTGACAGCTCAGAGCCTGGAGCCTGCTTCGATTGACGGTCTCTGTCTGCCCCTACCCCTGCTTGTGCTCTGTCTGTCTCTCTCAAAAATAAACATTAAAAAATTTTTTTCACATGAATATATATCAAATAATTAGCTACAGAACCAAATGCAGCAGGATATTGTGAAACCCACAGACTATTCAGAGCTGGTATGGGAAAGAATAAAAAAGAGAGAAGCACTTGTCCTACATCTATGACCTCAGGTACATCACTTTGCCTCTTAGGTTTCTTTTCTGTAAAATGAAGGGATTGCCAGATGACTTAAAATTTCTTATGACTTTAACATCCTACACTTTTTTTTTAGGTTATCAGTTAGATTCATCCTTATAGGTAAGAAGGGAACAAGTACCCCCACTTCCCAGCTATAAAAATCAGACAGAAATTTTAACAACTGCACCTAGCAAAGTTGTACAAAAGGATGGAGCAAAAGGTAACTTTCTAGCTTTGCAGTCCACTTGTCTGTAACCAAGAATCAGGCAGAAGTCTCTAAAATCTATTTAGATTAGGAAAGCTTGGGGTGCCTAGGTGGCTCAGTAGGCTAAGTGTCTGACTTCAACTCAGGTCATGATCTCATAGTTCATGAGTTTGAGCCCCGTATCGGGCTCTGTGCTGACAGCTCAGAGACTGGAGCCTGCTTCACATTCTGTGTCTCCCTCTGTTTCTGCCCTGCCTGGGCTCACACTCTCAAAAATAAATAAACATTTAAAAAAATGTAAAAAAATGATGGCTAAGGCACACGACTTTATTGAGTGGCATTTACATCTCAAGTTGATGAAATTTAATGAGGACTCTCTGTGTCAGGCAAAAACACCACAAACATTAGATACAAATCTACCAAACTAGCTTTTTCCTCCCTCCATCAACCTGTTTTTTATACTAGAAAGACTGCTCAAAGTGAAGGTACAATCACTATTTGTATAACCCCACACTCTCCTTGCACACAGAGTATCAAGACACCTGCTCTTCAAAAGCCCTCCCAACCTAAGACATTTTAGGATTCTATTGCTATCTTTCTTGTTGGAGAAACTACTATATCATCTACCCTTCTGCAAAATAAGAAAACGATTTCTTTAATTTTAGTGTGAAAATGCTGAAAACCATACTTATATACTTGATAGGATAACCGATTTAGCCATTAGCTAAGATGAACACTTACCTAGAAGTCCCTAAATCAGCAAATACCTACTCCTAAGAATTAAGAACAGAATCAAAAAAGGACTCTGAACAGTTACTACAGACATATCAAAATCTATCCACTCAAATATATAATTTGGGTCTTACTCAAGGTCCACTTAATCTTATATTAGAATTAATTCAAACAATGGGGTCGAGGAGGGATAAAGTTATTGGAGATAAAAAAGCTAGGGTTAAAAACAAGACATTTGTCTCCAGAAGAACAGGTTACAAAACTTAACATCCAGCAATAAGGAAGTACATTCCTAGTAATGTGAAGCAATAGACAGTATCTAATAGGCAAAATGTTCAGAACATACATGAAGGAAGATTACAAAAGAGGATGCAGGATGGAATTCCAACCTAGTTTTTTTGTTTTGTTTTCTTTTAAGTTTATTTATTTAATTTGGGAGAGAGAGAGAGACAGAGTCCAGGGGAAGGGCAGAGAGAGAGAGAGAAAGAGAGAGGAGAGAGAGAGAAAGAGAGAGAAAGAGAGAGGAGAGAGAGGGGAGAGAGAGAGAGGGGAGGGAGAGAGAGAGAGAGAGAGAGAGAGAGAGAGAGAGAATATCCCAAGCAGGCTCTGCACTGTCAGCACAGAGCCTGATGAGTGGCTCAAACTCACAAATGGGGAGATCAGGACTCAAGCCAAAGTCAGACACTTAACCAAATAGGCCACTCAGGTGCCCCCCAACTTAGTTTAATAAAATGAAACAAACTATACAAATAGTTCCTAGTGAGATCCTCTACCTTAAGTAGCGCGTGTATCTCATCGCCTGGACTGATACAATAGCCTCTGAAGTTGTTTCCCAGTTTCCCCTCTTGCTCCCTTACCACCCATTTTTCACAGTTGACCAGATTTCTAAAATGAAAATTCATTATCAGCAGGGAGACTTCCCTTCTGAAACTCACCATGTGAAAACTTGTAAGCTCAAATCTTAACTCTTTCACCTGGCCTACAAGGTCCTTTAGGGCCATATCAGCAGATCTGCATTCAACTTCATACACTTTGCTCTAATTGTATTAAATTGCTTTCAGGGTGCCTGGGTGGCTCAGTCAGTTGAGCGTCTGACTTCAGCTCAGGTGATGATCTCAGAGTTTGTGGGTTCGAGCCCCACACAGCTCTCTGTGCTGACAGCTAAGAGCCTGGAGCCTGCTTTGGATTCTGTATCTCCCTGCTCGTGATCTGTCTGTCTCTGTCTTTCAAAAATAAGTAAATGTTAAAAAAACAAAAAAGCCTGCTATCAGGAGCCAAAACATTTTAGACTTCTCTCCTGCCTTTGGACCTTTGTACATGCCATTCCCTCTCCTAGGAATTATAAATAATTAAATTCCTACAAAGACCTTGTATAAACATACTAGTACAAGTGCCCAAAGAGGTGCATGCAAGAATATCTACTAGAACATCTTTCTCTAATGTCCACCCTGTGTGTATAGTGTCTGCCATCTGTGTTTTTTAAGGATGCACAAACACTTATGTTAATGCATGCACAGAATTTTCTCTGGAAGGATGTATGAAAACTGGTAATATTTATCACCTCTGGAGAAGAAAACAAAAGGATAAAAAGTGGGAGGAAGTTATTTTTCATTATTACCAATTTGTACTGTTTGATATATTCTCCCCCCATGTGTTTATATTTAATATGGTAGTTACAAAATGCTTGTATAGCAGTTACATTGTCTTTAAAACTGTATTACATGTACATGCCCATTTACAAAAGTGCAGAGAAAAACCCCAAAAGGAACACACCAGACTGTTAATAGTGTTTATCTTTGTGGAAAGAAAATAAAAGGGTTCTTTGGGGTCTAGTATAGTTCTACAATTATTAAACTCTTTCAAAGAATGAAACTAAGTGCTACTCGGATGACACAAAAAAAGTTTAAGGCCAAATGTGAGGAAAGTTTTAAGAATTGCCTCTGCAATGTCAATTCCTTCCAACATGTGGCCAGATACATGGCTGACAGTACCCTCCCTCCTGCCTTCTTCTCTTCATGCCTGCACTTTTCCAACAGTATTCTAGCAAGGCTTTGTATCCACTGAAGAAGTCTGAATTTTATTTATTTAGAGAGACAGAGAGAGAGCAGGGGAGGGGCAGAGAGTGGATCCCAAGTAAGCCCCGCACAACCAGCACAGAGCTCAACATGGGGTTCGAATCCATGAACCATGAGATCATGACCTGAGCTGATATCAAGAGTCAAAGCTTAACTGACTAAGCCACCCAAGGCACCCCAAATCTACCCAAGACGTCTAGACTTTACTGCCAGAGTAAAAGAGATAAAAACTCCTTTTATTATTTCATTATATTTATCAGAAAGCTTCAGTCCTATTCCCTACCATATTGGATTCCTTTTACCTTTAAAATTTATACAATACAGATAAATAGAAGAAAACTCAGATAATTTAGAATATAAATCCATAGGATTTGGATTTTTTTTTAAACATTTAAAAAAAATTTATTCTTGAGAGACAGAAAGAGCACCAGCAGGGGGAAAGCAGAAAAAGAGAGGGAGACACAGAATCCAAAGCAGGCTCCAGGCTTTGAGATGTCAGCACAGAGCCCTATGTGGAGTTCGAACTCACAAACCGTGAGATCATGACCTGAGCCAAAGTTGGACACTTACCCAACTGCAAGACCCAGGAGCCTCTATAGGGTTTGTTTGTTTGTTTGTCGAGAGAAAGAGAATCTTAAGCTGAGGATCCATGCTTATTCCACAATCCTGGGATCATAACCTGAGCCAAAATCAAGAGCTGGACAGTAGACTGCTTGAGCCACCCAGGTGCCCTTCTATAGGTTTTATATAAACATTCTGGTTTATATCTATAGTCTCTTCCCTATATATACACACATAACTTTGTGCATACATTTGATAATCTGCTTTATGTAAAATGTCTCAAATCTCTCCATTTCAATATATTACTATATAAAATACAATGGTTTTATGACATTCTATTATATAGAATTTAATTCTATTTAACACAATTTAATCAGTTCCCTATTGTTGAATATGGTCATTCTCAAATTTTGGTTAATTCTACATTAAAAAAAAAAAGACCTCAGGTTTTGGCACCAAAAAAAAAAAAAATCTAGTTGCATTACAAAATGTTATACAAACTATAGAAAAACTAGGAAAAGTGGGGCGCCTGGGTGGCTCAGTCAGTTAAGTGTCTGACTTCGGCTCAGGGCACAATCTCACAGTTGGTGAATGCGAGCCCCACATCGGGCTCTGTGCTGACAGCTCAGAGCCTGGAGCCTGCTTTGGATTCTGTGTCTCCCTCTCTCTCTCTCACCCTCCCCTGCTCATGCTCTGTTTCTCTGTCTCAATAATAAATAAAACATTAAAAAAAAAAAGCTAGGAAAAGTTACCCCAAATTTGGCCATCTTGCACTACTAGTTCTTGATTTATTTTGACCAGTGTCTTCCTGGGGCATTCATTCAATTAAATACTGAGTTCTTGCTATGTGCAGGTTTTTGGATTTTTTTCTTTACTTTTATTCCAAAACAATTTCTTTTTCTGTACTATATTTAAAGAAAAATAAAAATTCATAGGCATTTTGCTGGTTAAGAGTCTTCCCAATTAGTTTCTTTTAGTGGTTGTCAAACATCATTCCGAAATGGGGTATGGTCCTATTTATTCATCCATTGCTCTGCTGCTCAAGAAATTTTGATTAGTGTAATTTTGTCATCCACAAAGTCCCAATTTACTTGGTTCACTTAAATTTTTGTACAGTCTGGTGGTCATCACTGTAGCTTAATGCAAAATATACACATTGACCAACTATTCTAATGTCTAAAAATTACCACTTTACTTGTATATAGCACATAACAGGTATAAATACATATATATCCCCCTAACAATACTTCATTTAACTGGCATAGCCTATAACAAGGGAGATACATCATTTTACCAAGAGGAAAGGAAGGCACAAGGAAGTCACCTGTAATGGACTTGCCCAAGGCTACATAGCTATTAAGCTGCACCAACTAAATCTTGGTGCCCTAATGGGATTAAAATCAAATTTAAACGGTTTCTGAATTTCCTGATACACCTAGAGCAAGGTCTCTCCTCCAGAAGGCCTTTCTCAAAATCTTTCAACAACTCCTATAACCCCTCTGCATGCTGAACACACTTTTATCAGAGCACAAACACTTAATATCTTGCCCCATTCCTCAAGACCCTCAGGAAAATAATCTTTTTATTTAACTTCAAATCCCCAGTATGAGACACAGTGCCTGGCACAAAGTAGAAAGGCAGTGTTCAAAGTAGTATTCAACAAATGCTACAAATATTTAGAGTACATCCAAATATACAAGTTGATCCAATTCAAATCATTTCAGACAAATTCAAACTTCATGATATCTAGAAAAATTAGGTTCAAATATAAAACTTATATTCAAAGAGCAAGAACTGTCAATTTAGAAAATATATTTAAGTGCCATTTATATTAAGAGCAATACACTTAGTAACAATAGGTAATAATAATAAAACCCCAAACAGTTAAGAACAGACACTTCTAAATAACTGCCTTAGGAGTCACAAGGTCTACAAGATTAAGATTTAGGGGTGCCTGGGTGGCTCAGTTGGTACAGTGTCACACTTCGGTTCAGGTCATTTTCTCACAGTTCGTGGGTTCGAGCCCTGTGTCCGGCTCTGTGCTGGCAGCTCAGACCCTGGAGCCTGCTTCCGATTCTGTGTGTCCCTCTCTCTCTCTGCCCCTCCCCTGCTCATGATTTGTCTCTGTCTCTCAAAGATAAATAAATGTTATAAAAAAAAAAGATTTAGACATATCATTAAGACTCTCAATACTCAACTTGAATGGGGCAAACAAATCAGTATACACTGATAATTATGCTGGAGTTAATATAACATTTGCTTTCAAAATTTTGTTTTGTAGAATTTATTTTACAGTAAAAAAATTTTTTTTGAGAGCGAGAACACATGCGTAAGTAGGGGAGAGGGGCAGGAGAAATCCACACTCAGCATGGAGCCTGATACAGGGGCTCAATCCCAATGATCCTGGGATCAGGACCTGAGCTGAAATCAAGAGTCAGAAGCTCAGTCGACTAAGCCACCCAGGCACCCCAAATGATGCGTGGTCTTTTAAAAGTAGCCTCAACGTGGGATTTGAACTCACAAGAGTTCATATTGAGATGAAGAATCTCATGCTCTACAGACTGAGCCACCCAGACACCCCATTTTGGAGTTTTAGAACTGAGTTTGTTCACTGCTTTAAAAAAAATTTTTTTTTAAGTTATAATTAGGTGATTGGAATGGTCTTAATGACAGTATTTCTGACTTGGTCCAGCCATCTAGAACTGCCTACCAATCTGTGTACAGCTCTTATGCATGTTGGGCACCTGTAGGAACATGCATGCAAGCAAACAAGCACCATTTAATACCACTTAATGTCTGTATTCCACAATAGGATGCTACAGGGAACAAAGTAAGGACTGGATGGTAAAGGTGTTCCATAGCTCAAAAGTGTTACTTCTCAAATGTTTCTGCTGTAATACCTACACAAAGGGTGATTCTTACTTGTAGGCACTCATGACCCACATTGTAGAAAACCTGTGTTATCTTAGACAGTCATACAGAGTTTCCATTCTGTTCCTAAAAAGGGTATTTGTTTTAATGTAAAAATTTAAAAATTACTTACCAGTCAAATTACTTAACTCACCGCCCCCTCAATGAGCACAATTGAAGCTCCAAGAAGATGGGTCATGTTTATCTTGTGGCTTCAAGTACCCCGGAATCATACCACTTTGTACCCTAAGGGTATTCATATCCCAGTTTGAGAAACAGGGATCTAAACAATTAAATTGCCATAATACTTAAAAGTGACCAACATGTTCCTACAATCCCATTCCCCAAACTCTTACAGTTAGTTTTCTCAACAATTTTTTAAATCAGTATTGTCTTTCTTTTCAGGAGCTCATTAATACGTACTCTATGTTAACACTCCTTAAAAAAACCCTGCAGGGTACAAATTAGTTCTTGAGTGCCAGAATCCTAGCACATAAATCTTGTCCTTCCCACCTATCAGTGTACTAAGCTGGCCATGGGAAATAGAGATTTCAAGAATAGTAGAGCTTTCACCCCTGTTCCTCCTCTCTATCTGCTCCAGCAGAACTTGTAAGAAAATCTTGTAGTCACTTAGATGATTCATTCACATAAGTTTATCTAATGTCAGCATTTATAATTCCCACCTTTCCCTTTTGCCATTACACAACTACAATTAAACTATTTTCATATTTTCTAGGGGATAAGATGTGCATTCTAATACCCTGAGAAGAGATATCCTACTTTGTTGTTTATGAGATTCCAAAGCCTAGGAGATGTCAACATGTATGAGGCCTGTTTCAAGTTCCCTATAATGTCCATTATATTTTATAGCAGAAATTGTAGGCTACAGTAAATTTTAAGTGAACCTTCAAAATGATTTTAAAAACATTATTGATAATGAATATTATACTGATACAAAAATGGGCCATCAATTAGCCTAACTCAAATTAATTAAGACAACTTTTATCTAGGATCCATTTCCACAAGAACAGGATTCCATCTCTTGCTCATCAAAATTTCAAATTGCCACAGGCCATGGACTTTTGACATCATTTGTCAATAGTCAAAATACATTCCAAGAGTTTCTGGAAGAAAAAAAAACACAACTGTTTTCTGGTGTCTATGTATATATTCAGAATGGTACTTAATGCTATATACATGTTCTCACCAATCTAGAGTAGCCTCTGTAATTGTTGTTCTCTCACAAATGGGGATTATAGGAGTAGAAAGGTTAAGCAAACATGCTCAGTGCCACCCGGCTAGTATATGGCAGTGCAGAGTTTCAAACTGAGGACTCAGACTATAAAACCTGTATGTCCTCAATCATCCACTGTCCTGCATCTTCAATACCCAAGAACAATATAGCAAATCCTCCAACCCCAGAAAGGATTTATTACTCCCATTTTCAAGACCAAGAAATGGAAAGAGCATTTACCTCTCCGTGGCTGCAGTCAGTTTGAGGAGGGAACACAGAACCCAGCTCTCAAGGCCCTGGTCAGCAACCTGTCCACTAGTGCATCTTGTTCTTTGGCTCTAGGTCTGTGATCATTCTAAAACACAAACACAAATCATTTTATGAACACCAAATACACACAACTGCACATATAATATGAAAAGCAAATTGAGGGCAAGATAAAAACTGATAAAATTGGTTAAAAAACAATATGTTCTAATACGTCACATTACTAAATAAGGAATTCCATAAATCCTATCAAACCAATAATAAAACACATTTCTTTAGACATTTGCTAAATATACAAAGCACTAAAGATTTGTGGTTATCAAAACAGCATCCCTGGGGTGCCTAGCTGGCTCAGTTGGTGGAGCATAAGACTCTTGATCTTGAGGTTGTGGGTTTGAGCCCCATGTTGGGTCTACTTGCAACACATTACTGAAAAAATATTAATTTCATATTACTGAGGAAAATAATAAACTCTTTTAAAAAATACCATTATGACCTTACAAGGAAATAATGGCACATGTATATGTATTCAAGTAAACATAAAATTAATTCTTATAGATGTAATAATGGTCCTTTAACAGTATTATTTCCTTATCTTGAGCAAGGAGGGGCTTTTACTAATTTAGTTTATCCAAGACTGTATTTTTCAGTTTAATAAGATAACTATGGAGAGAGCTTTCACTGTCCTGAAACTCTAGAAGCACAGCAATGAAATACTTTGTTAGCCGACAATTTTATCCCTAAGTTACAAATATATGAATTGTCAAGCTTTAAGCTTTAGGCAATAGTAGAGTGGAACTTACTTCCAAAGCAAAAAAAGAAAAAGAAACGAAACTTCCAAGTAAAATGAAAGTGCTAAACTTGAAGTAAGAGTTTCCAAAGAATTTGACATATAAGGTACAACTATGAAAGAATCCATTTCATAATTAACTAAAGCTCACAAAACCAAGCTGATATAATACTTTCTTAGATGAAGCTAAAAAAAAATCTCTGTTGAGAGGTAATTTATATCTTGAAAAGAGAATGAGTGTATCTAGTCCAAGAAACACTTTTGTGTTGGAGTCCATCAATTGTTACTAGCATGTCTCAAGGAGATTTTATGTACCTAAACATTCTAAAGGTGACTAAAAATGAAGATTAAACATAGAAAAATCACTATTCATAGTGCATATATTAAGAGTCAATACGCAATGTTCCATCTTTGCACTGAAATACTTAATCACTAAGAAAATGCAGATCTGCCAGTGAAGATCTGAAGATACTGACTAGAGAAAGTTTAATGTTTTTTTTAAATTTTTAATGTTTTTATTTATTATTGAGTCAGAGAGAAACAGAGCATGAGTGGGGGAGGGTCAGAGAGAGTGAGACACAGAATCTGAAGCAGGCTCCAGGCTCTGAGGTGTCAGCACAGAGTCCGATGCGGGACTCGAACCCACAGACTGTGAGCTCATGACCTGAGCCAAAGTCGGACACTTAACCCAACTGAGCCACCCAAGCGCCCCAAAAGTTTAATGTTTAGAAAAACAAACATGGGGGGCACCTGGGTGGCTCAGTTCGGTTGAGCATCTGACTTAGGCTCAGGTCATGATCTCACAGTCTGTGGGTTCAAGCCCCGCATCAGTCTCTGTGATGACAGCTCAGAGCCTGGAGCCTGTTTCAGATTCTGTGTCTCCTTCTCTCTCTCTGCCCTTCCCCCACTCATTCTGTCTCTCTCAAAATAAAATAAAAACAAAATAAATTTTAAATAAAATAAAAACAAATATGGTATGTCAAAACTACACATCCAGTTGCAAACCCAGGTCTTCAAGGTTATACATTATTTGCCATTATTGTTCTTTCCAAACCTGTATGCTCTTTCTCAAAGTATTAAATTATGACAAAGTTTAGTTGTTTGAAGAGGGACCTAATTTTTGGCAAAAGAACCTGAAGTCATCTTGGACTAAGATCGATAAGGTAGGCAGATGATCAACTAAGTTTCTGGTTTAAAAAAATGAAATGGAGGTTACAGATGATGGGGAGTTAAGCTGATGCCAGTAGCATCCCTGAAGCAAAAAACCAGTCTCTAGAGGTAGACTTTTTGCCCACAGACACCACCGTGAAAGGCTCTGCCACAGGAATCTACCTTGGGGCCCTAGTCAGCCACAGGTGGCCTCTGCACTCCCAAAGAACTCCCTAAGCCATCCCAAGAAGCTCATTTTGTGTGTTCTTTAAAGCAAAATCCTAAACATCTTAGAATTGGAAGAGTATTAAGAATGACTTTTACAACTTCTAAATTTTCTTATGTTGGTTGAATAGACCCCTAAGGATGGCTTTTTATAATTCTTCTTAAATAAGAAGTATTCTCTTAAGTGGACAAACATTCCTGTTGCAATCTTCTTCGTGTTACTGATTTAAGTAATACGTTCCTTTGGGTAACCTTACATCCTCAATTTATTCTCTGTAGATTTCAATTTCCAATAAAAACAAAGTAGTGAATCCTGGCATACAGGAAATCTCAAGGGCAGCAACTCTGTGAACAAAATCTATGCCACTAAAAGAGCATAAATGACATGGAAGACTGAGAGGCTGATGACGAGATATGGCAGAACTAATGAAGAAACAAAACATGGTTTATGGAGTATAACACTAACCAGGGAAAACAAACTTTACTCCTGGTCCAATACAGATCTTCTGGATTTTAATTTTTAACCTGTGCAGAAATTATTTTTATAAGTAAAATAGACCACCTGCCATCCCATTGTGGAAAATCTCACAAATGCAAAAAAAATTTACACAAATAGACTAATTTATTAGACAATTAAGCATAGTTCTATTACCAAACCTGAACTTCATCAATACTACTGCATTTGTTAGTGCAACTTTACTTTTACTGTAGGAGGGGGAAGAAGGAACATTTTGTAGGATTCGAAAAAGGGATGTTGAAAGACTACTATAGACACAGACTGCTGAAAGTCCTACAGGTTGAGCACACCTAACAACTTTGTTTAGCCCCAGCCTGTTTTAATTTCCTCATTAGCTTAACACAGTCTTATAAAAAAAGTTAAGATTTTTCTTTCTCCAGAGCAACCCAAGTTGATGTGTCAACTGCTGCATACTCTTTATTAAAGTACTAGAATTCTTGAGGAAAACAGAAAAAGAGAAAACTCTGACAATTCAACAGGAAGCTTTTTAATGACTCAAGACAGTTAAGGACAGTAAATTTAATGTACTTGCCCTGCTTAACTTCTTTTGCCGCCTATAGAGCACTTTCCTACTTGATTTAAACTCAAAGCTTGAAGACTACATATGCGAATGTTTACTTAACGTTGAACTCTGGGCTACAGGAAGTCAGCTACTAAAGAGTAGTTACATTAGGCGTAGATATTTATAAACCAACTGCAGCTAGTGACCCAGGATTCAATTACAACATCAACCCTCATATTTCAGCGTATGGGCAAATTACCAGTGGAGTCAAGAATAAATTCATTCTACCCTACTGGCGCTTTAGATCGGGTTGCACAATCCCGGGGGTTGAACTGCCTTCCCCTAGCCAAACCATCAGGTACTAAATACTGTACTAACTCAGCGTCAGGACATTCTAAAGCGGGAGGGAAACTCAAGGCTTGCCTAAACAAATTCAGCAAGCCCATAATCCCGAATCCAGGAATTTGTCACATCACTTGAGATCAAAATGAAATTAAGTTTTGATCCCCTTTGAGATCTCTGAGCGCACAAAGTCAGGCTATCATTACAAGAGAAGTCCGACCCTGGCTGTAGGAAAACGACTCCGTGCGGAACTCGAGTCTCTTCCGCCCACTGTGCGGGGCCGCACCAGTCAGGTCCAGCGAGGAACCCGGGCGCGAGTTTGGGGGCGCAGCAGGGCCCGGCGGGGGCGGCGAGCGCGCGTCCCCCCGCCCGCTCAGGCAGCGTCGAGGCGCGAGCAGCTCAGCCAGCCTTGCAGAGGGAGCTCTCGGCAGCTCTGGGGTCCCTCTGCTCGCAGCCGCAGCAGCGCCGCCTGCGCCACTCGGCGGAGACGGAGACCAGCGGCGGCGGCGCGCGGACTGGGAGCGACCGCCGAGCAGCCGAGCAGCAGGGGTACGCTCGCAGAGCGGCCGGGTAGGTTCCGGGGACCGGGCAGGCTGGAGAAGGGGCAGCCAGAGAGGCGTCGGCCAGGGCCCGATACTCATACTACCCGGACACCGAACTACGGCGCGCAAGCCGGGCGGCAGTGGGTCGGGACCCTAGAGCGAGGGGGACGCGTGAGCCGGGACGCGGAGATCGCCTCTCGGCTAAGGCCACCCGCCGCGGGCGGGGCGGAGGGCAGAGGGCGGGCCGCGGTCGGGCAATCAGTCGGGCCAAGAGCCGACCTCGAGGGCAGAGACAAAGGAAGGAAAATGGAGTCGCCGGCGCGCGGGCCTCTGTTGCTGCCGCCGCCGCCAGAGGCCTAGCGCGCCGCCAAGAGGGAGGCCTAGCGGGCGGGTGTGTGTGGGGGGGCGGCCGGGCCGTGGCGGCGACGGGCAATGGCGG
>NC_043715.1:17705083-17809878 GCF_006229205.1 Suricata suricatta
GCCAACTTTCAAAAGCGGGCGCGATGGCGTCACGGGACGCGCCGCGAGTCGCGTCACGCCGCAGGCGCCCTCCCGCGCCCTCGCCCGGTCGCGCGTGGGCTCTGCGGGCGCCGCTACGTCCGGGCTCCTGCTGGGTGGGGCTTCCTGGGTGGAGGCCGCTGCCTCTGGGCGGTACAGGATCCCGAGCTCTCTTGACCTGGTTCTCTAGCCGCAGTCTCCCGCCCTGAACACGTAAAGAGGGGGGTTGGGGATGGGAGAGAGAGTGTTTGGAGGAAGCGCGCGCGGGGCCAGGCGGTGGGGTTGAGGCGGTTCTTGGACCGGGCCCCGCCCCAGTCTCCGCCCTAACCGGGCCGGCCCCACCCTCCCAGCGTCCCACCGACGCCCGCCACCGGGTAAAGCCGGGCTGGCCCCATTGCACTCCCAGTTCCTCAGAATAGTACAGTGCCCACGAGTGAGGACGAGAAGGAGTATCCTTGACCAGCGGCTTTTAAGGGATCTCTGCGTCCTTAGAAGGCGGCTTACTAAAACCAGGCGCAAGAGGACAAGAGCTTCTTCTTGGTGTCATTAGGCCACTTAAGCCAAGAAAGGCCAGCGGAAGATCAAATTTGATGCTTTTTACACGACCCTAGCAGTCCTTTGTCAAAAGAGTTTTCTTCCTTGGCGCGATATAATGCTGTATTTTAAAATGTGCAGTTATTGCCTTCGCTTAGAGTGAAATTCTATCTGGGTGGTGCCCTTAA
This sequence comes from Suricata suricatta, assembly GCF_006229205.1. Taxonomy (NCBI): domain Eukaryota; kingdom Metazoa; phylum Chordata; class Mammalia; order Carnivora; family Herpestidae; genus Suricata; species Suricata suricatta. The sequence goes on from NC_043715.1 coordinate 17,705,824, forward strand.
GCCCCTCACCCTCCCCAGGATGCACCTGTGGACTTTACCAAACCTGCAATGATGAAGTTCACCTACCACGGACTGGAAGATGTTCTGATGGCTCAGGGAGGAAAGCCTTTGGTACTTATGGGAATCCAACTCAGGACTGTATTTTGAACTCCCTTACTTTCGATGTCACGGATAACAAGCGGAACCAGCATCAAGAACACAGCTTCTGCTCTATTCAGCAAATTGTTTCATTATGAGGATACCAGCCCAATATTGACAGATTTTTCTGAGTGTTTTTGAAAAAGGAAATCAGACGGACGCCTGGGTGGTTGAGTCGATTAAGCTAAGACTTCACCTCAAGTCATGAACTTGCCATTCGTGGGTGTGAGCCCAGCATTGGACTCTTGTGCTGACAGCTCAGAGCCTGGAGCTTGTTTTGGATTCTGTGTCTCTGCTGCCCCTTCCTTGCTCATGCTCTGTCTCTCAAAAATAAATAAACATTTTTAAAAATCAGAGATCTAGATTTTATAACATAAAATCTTCAGATATTTAGGTTTTGCAACTAAATCAGGTATGTTTAACTGCATAAGTTTGATTAAATCATTCGTGTGAACTGTCAGTTGATGGCCTCTGACTTGGAGAGGAGATTGAAGAGAAATTCCAAGGCCAGCTCCTAGACACTCCAGCATTTAGAAATGGGTAGGGTAATGAAGAAGGAGACTGAGAGGGAGCAGCCAAGAAGGCAAGAGAGAAATGTACAAGACTGTTGAGTTTGGAATCCAATGGCAGAGAAGGTTCAGGGTAGGGAGGAGAGGTCGACTGTGTTTAGTGCTGCTGAGAGGGCAACGTGGGCCAGACATGGCTGCTGGACTGGTCACTTTGTAAGTCGCTGGAGAATATCAATGGTGACTATCTTGATTCATGTTGGTAAATCAACTGATGCGACCTTACTAGAATGGTGAAGAGTGAATGGAAAAGTAAGGAAATAGAGACAGTACACACAAGCAAAATGAGAAGTTTTGTTGTGAAGAGAGCAAAGAAATTTAGGGATAAATGGAAGGATATGGGTCAAGGGATGAGATGTTTAAAACATGATAGGGTTCTGGACTGTGTGTATGTGCCATTGGGAGTGATACAGGAGAGGTAAGTTTTGCTTGGCTTACATAGGAATGAAATCCATGAGAGGATATAAGGGAACGGAGGATTGACCTCAGATAGGAACAGGACGCTTCTGCTGTGAAGTGACAAAGGTGAAGATGGATGCAAATGCTGGATAGTGGGAAAGCAGGCTTATAGCTTTCCTTAGTAGGATGGCCTTGGCAGCATTGGGTACCCATTTGAAGTTTGTGATCATGAATTTAAACCAGTTGGCCCAGTATGTGGTTTTTTAAAGCAATATTCAGCTGCTTGGGTGCAGACATGCAGAAAAGGGATAATTTGGTTACTCAACACCAGGCCTAAACTCAGGTACTTGACTTACATGATTAGCTAATATTGTAGAAATGTGTGAATATTTGAAAAATGTACATGTGATCCCTTTTTCTAAAAACCAAATGATCCCATTTGTCTTTTATGTACACCTGAGGACTCAAAAATAAAGAAAATGCAAACTTAGAGGGAAATTACCAAATACCTCTGGAATATTTGTATCTTGCAGTGTCTTCAGCTCTTAACCCCAAACATCTGGTATTATCTAGGAACTAAGTACTAGAAACAAGACTGACTTGCACTTAAATTCTTATCTTCTTTCTTTCTGGTACCTTTAATAATCTGATTAATAAACTTCCTGTATGACTTTACTTGAAACCATAAGAGTAAGTAATGTCTTCGAGGGGTGCCTGGGTGGCTCATTCAGTTGAATGGCCCACTTTGGCTCAGGTCATGATCTCACAGTTCATGAATTTGGGCCCCGCGTTGGGCTCTGTGCTGACAGCTCAGAGCCTAGAGCCTGCTTCTGAATCTGTGTTTCCCTCGCTCTCTGCCCGTCCCCCACACTGTCTCTCAAAATAAACATTTTTTACAAAAAGAAAAAAATGTCTTCTAAAGCTTTAATATGGGCAAATATAAGTTAATATATTTAGATGGGAAAAACTCAACTATATTTACAGTTATATTAACAGCTGCTATGGTCTGAATATTTGTGTCCCTCTCAAAATTCATATGTTGAAATCCTAATGCTGTGGTGCCTGAGTGGCTCTGTCAGTTAAGCATCCCACTCTTGATTTTGTCTCAGGTCATGATCTCATGGTTTGTGAGTTTGAGCCCAGATTTGGGCTCTATGCTGATAGTGTGAGCCTGCTTGGGATCCTCCCTGTCCCTATCTCTCTGCCCCTCCCCTCCTTATTCTCTCTCTCTCTTCCTCAAAATAAATAAATAACCTAATTTTTAAAAAATCCTAATACTTGATGGAATGGTATTAATAGGTGGGGCCTTTAGGAGGTACTTATGTCATGAGGGTAGAACCCTCATAAATAGGATAAATACCTTGTAAAAGAGCTTCACAGAGATCCCCAGTCCCTTCCATCATGTTAAGGACACAGCCAGAAGGTAATGGCTATGAGCCAAGAAGAGGGCCTTAATCAGAATGCAACCACGTTGGTACCTTGATCTTGGACTACTGAGTCTTTAGAACTGTGGGCAATAAATTTCTGCTGTTTATAAGTCACCTACCCAGTCAATGGGATTTTGTTAGAGCAGCCTGAACCGACCAAGACAACTATATTTATACCAACTATATCAAGAGTGCCCGGCTGTCTCAGTCACTGGAGACTCTTTGATCTTGCAGTTGTAAATTCAAGCCCCACATTGGGTATAGAGATTATTTAAGAATAAAATCTAAACAAACAACAAACAAACAAACAAACAAACAAAACCCTCTATTTGGGATGCCTGGGCAGCTCAGTCAGTTAAGCATCCAACTCTTGGTTTCTGTACAGGTCATGATCTCATGGTTCATAAGTTCGAGCCTGTGTCAGGGTCTGTGCTGGCAGCAGAGAGCCTGCTTGAATTTTCTCCCCCCACCAGTTTCTCTGCCCTTCCCCCATTGTCTCTGTCTCTCTCAAAATAAATAAATGAAATTTAAAAAAAAAACACCTTGGTGGTCCTGGGTGTCTCAGTCGGTTAACCATCTGACTTTGGTTCAGGTCATGATCTCGTGGTTCATGAGTTCAAGCCCTGCTTTGGGCTCTGTGCTGTCTCCCTCTCTTTCTCTGCCCCTCCCCCACTGACATTCTGTCTTTCTCTTTCTCTCAAAAAATAACTTAAGAATATATAAATAATAAAACCTTCTTCAACTGTATGACCTGTGAGGCATCAGAAGCCAAGAATAGGGTCCAAGTGGCCTTGGAGCCTGCTTTCTGAAGACAAAGATTCCAGGGGCTGTTCACTAGGAAGGAGCAAATAGAAATGTTTTCTTCTTGTAGGAAACTGTGATATGTCCTACTTCACAGAATTGACTCCACAGACCAAGCAATGGAGAGCCAGACCAAAAGGATAGGATGTTTCAGGCTGCACAGAAATAAGCTGAGAGGGAAAAGCAGTATGATGAGAGTCTGCGAACCAGTTGGTATGATAAAAATAGGGACAGATTTGTTCCCTGCAGTACTACTTGAGACTCCCTCACCAGTGAGAACTGAGGTGGTTTAAAACCACTCAGTAATGTAAGAAAGGGTTCTTCCCATGAACTCTGTCTTAGGTTTGTAGCCCACAGGAGTTTAGAGCATTATCAGCTGAGGCTGTTGGCTTACCACACGGCATTAGTGAAGTCACCACATTCCAGGAACTGGTCCTCAGCCTCAGAGGCAGGACTAGAAATGTAGCCTGTATCCTGAGAGTGTATTCCTTCCTTAGGGACTTGTCTGGTTCACTGGAGCTTGATGGATAAACAGAGTGCTGCTTTACTAACTGGCAAGTGGACCAATGTCCTTGTGCTGGCAAAAGGCACAGTCTTTCCTTGTGAGAGAGCTTCCTGGAAAGCCCTATTACAAGAAAACATGGTGTGCAGTGAATTAGATTAAGAGATGTAAATGATAGAACTTAAACATTTAATATCACTCTCTCTGGATGCTAGAGTATAATTGTCCAGCATTTGAGTCTTATTCTGTCTCCTTATTAGTTTTATGATCTTGGGTGAATTATAACAACTGTAGATTACTTCCCTATAAGAGAGGTTGATAATTGACTTCACACAGTGTACTTTAACAAGAAAATTCAGGTAAAGCTCTTGGCATAATTCTAGACACCAGTAGCCATACAAAAAAAATGTAAGCTATTGTTACTATTTTATTTTTATGCTTCTTGTTACCTACCTTCATTCCCAAATCCACCTTCTGATGGACATGGTCTTTCTAAACTCATTAACAGAATCAATTACTAACTAGGCTTTCCTTGACCTTGGAGCCATTCTTTCTGGGGTGGGTGTACTGTGCTCTATAATTCTCAGGGAACAATCCATTTCCAAGATCTTCCTCGATTCCCCATATAAAGTCTGCAATTATTACAATCACTTATGTGGTTTTTAAACTCTTTCAGCAAGATAATTGCTGATGGAGGAGAGGTGTTGAGTTTCTAAGTAATGATGAGCAAGAATCTTCTTGTCCAGTTTGAGGGTAATATCTAAAGTTATATCTGAATACTCCTATCTGTATCTGTTATGTGAGATATAATCCAATTTAGCAAACATTCATTGAATACTTGCTGTTCTAGGCACTAGGGATATAAAAATGACCCAAGATGTGTTTCCTGTTCTTGAACTCAAAGTTTAACTGGTGAGACTAGTTAAAAAACAGAACAAAACAAAATAAAACAAAAAAACAATTATTATAATAATGGTTATAATGGGAAGAAATGGATTTATAGATATAGGAGTAAATCATTCTCTAGGAGTACCTTCTCATTTTAGCTAGGTGTTAAAGGCATTAACAAGCAAGGCAAAGGCATGTAAGGTGAAAAGAGCCATAATCAAGAGCATAAAAGAGCACAAGAATGTTGGGGGACAGCAAGTCATTCCACACCATTGGACTAGTGTGTAGAGTAGTGGCACTAAACCTTATAAGAAAGACATTTGGAAAGCTTCCAATATCAATTGCCAAGGGCAACCACTTTCTCCTAACATTTTCAAGACTTGCCCTTTCATATCTCCAACACAGACCACAGAATTTTTTTCTTACTGATGTCTTTAGACCCCTGTAAAAAGCCATATTTATTTTTTTACCTCTCAGCTCAAATTACTGCTTTCTAAAGTCTAACGGACTTTACCTAGACCTACATCCCACATTTGTTTTCTGTGCTCTTACTTGCATTTTTCAGGCATGTATTGATCACCTTTGTAACAATCTCTTCTGTACATTATTTTTTCATTCTGCAAACCTTCTTCATGTGTGTTCTTTGAATTTGTGTTCACATCTCTATTTGAAGAGCTAGACATAGTTTTGTCCTAAACTTAAGAAATAATGTGACTTGCTCAGAGTCATCTAGTAACTTGTTGGAAAAATCAGAATGAGTGCTTGGATCTTCCAACCCCACCCCCTCTTTTCCAGTTCTTTCACTGGCTGCTCAGAGGTCCTCACTGCCAGATAACATTTACATCTTTTTTATGTTTATTTATTTTTGAGAGAGAGAGAGACAGAGACAGAGCGTGAATGGGAGAGGGGCAGGGAGAGATGGAGACACAGAATCTGACGCAGCCTCTAGGCTCTGAGCTGTGAGATCATGTCCTAAGCCAAAGTTGGATGCTTAACCGACTAAGTCACCCAGGTGCCCTAACATTTCCATTTTTATAGGGATCCTCTGGAGATGATACTTTATTATTTAAGTATTTATTTATTTATTTTGAGAGAGAGAGAGAAAGTGCAAGTGGGGGAGGGGCAGAGAGAAAGGGAGAGAGAGAATCTGAAGGAGGCTCTACTCTGTCAGTGTAGAGCCTAATGCAGGACTTGAACTCACGAACCATGAGATCATGACCTGAGCCAAAATCAAGAGTCAGATGCTTAACCAGCTGAGCCACCCAGGTGCCCCTGGAGATGTTACTTTAACTCAGACGTTGCTTTGGAAGGGCAAGATTTAGGGGAAGAGAGGTCTATCAGGAGGGTCTTGGCCTCTCTGCTCCCTGCCCCCATGCTCTCCCACATCTCTAAATTTTATATGATTTGTTTGGGGGCAGGGGGAGGATGGTTTCTGCCCCTAATACAAGTTGGACACCATTACCTTAATCCAAAGGAAGGGCTTCAATGGTGGAAATTCCAGGCACTTGGAAGGCAGATAGCAGAAGTATTTGGAGTGATGAATTAAAAAATTTTTTTAAATGTTTATTTATTTTGAGAGAGAGCAAGCAAGAGCATCGATAGGGGAGGGGCAGAGAGAGGGAGACACTGAATCTGAAGCAGGCTTCAGGCTCTGAGCTGTCAGCACAGAGCTTGACATGGAGCTTGAACCCACAGATTGAGATCATGACCTGAGCTGAAGTCAGATGCTTAACCAACTGAGCCACCCAGGTGCCCCTGGAGTGATAAATTTTTAATCTAGAAGTATGTTCTGAGTAACTGCTTGAGATCCATATCAATGCATCAATGCCCACGCTGGGTAATGCTGGAGATGGATTATCTCCCAGCCCTTAAGTGCCTTATATTTTTGTCTTATGTTAGTCTATGGAAGCCAGACTAAACTTCATGAGCATTAGAAGCTAAAAGTCAAGGATGAAGAGGCAAGTATAAAATATAGACTGCAAGTATAGGAGGAATAGATTGATCACTGGACATCACAGTATTTCTATAAGACATCATAGTAAAGCAAGGATGACTCTTGAGCTGCCTCTGGTCCACACCCTTCTCTTTTTGCCCTGGATCTACACTTCCAGATTTTTTCCTGGATACTTCCTCCTGGAAGGCTCCCAGGTCATCTTAAAAACTTTTTCACTCTCCTCCCAACCTGTTATAAGGGCTCTCTCCCTTTTCAGTGAAAGATACTGCCTTCCATCCAGAAACTTGGGCTTCATTCTCTAACCTACATCCTATCAGCACCAACCTTGTTTTTCCATTGTCTTTAGAACATCTCTTCACTGTCCTGTCCATCCCACTGCCTCCACCCCAGCCCAGCCCATTATGATTTCTCCTAACTATGGCTTTAGACTCTGCACTGTTTCCTACCTCCTCTCTCCACACAACTGCTCTATAGAGTGACCTTTCCAAAGACCAGCTGTGATCACAAAATTGCCCTGCTTTCAAGCCCACAGATGACTCCCCAGTTATCTGGGGATAAATTCCAAACTCCACAGCCACTCCACAAGGCCTTATGACCAAGTCCCTGCTTACTTCTTCAGCCTCTTTATTTTACCCCTAAGATTTTATTTTTAAGGGACTCCTGGAGCTCATTCGGTTAAGCATTACATTTTATCTCAGGTCATGATCTTGCATTTCCTGAGCTCAAGTCCTGCATCAGGCTCTCTGCTGTCAGCACAGAGCTCACTTCAGATCCTCCATCCCAGCCCCCCTCTCTTTCTCCCCTGCTCATGTTTCTCTCTCTCTCTCTCTCTCTCTCTCAAAAATAAACATTTAAAATAAATAAATAAACATTTTTAAAAGATTTTATTTTTAAGTGATCTCTATACACAACATGAGGCTCAAACTCACAACCCCAAGATCAAGAGTTACACTCTCCACCCACTGAGCCAGGCTGGTGCTCCTCTTCAGCCTCATTTCTAATGCCCACCTCTGGTGCCTGTGGATTTAGCTTGCTTGCCTCCTCTACCAGTCCAACCTCAGCTCTCCCTTCCTGTTATTGTTCCATACTCTGGCTTCCATTTTATTCCTTAATTGGGATCCCAGTGTAAACGTGCATTCTAAAACACAGTGTTTTGCAGGGGACATGAAGAATGTTTTGAGTGTTCAAGCTTTTTCTGCATTAAAAATGGTACTTTCATACTTTAAATGTTTTGGGTGATGTCTATTACCTAGTAGAATGAATAGTCAGCAAATACTTAGAGGACATAAAGTAAAGAAGGAATTGTAGTGAGGTGTGATTACTACTGGACTAAAGGAAGTACAGGTTCCTATGACAGGAGCATAGTGGAGGGCCCGCTCCTGAAGAAATCTGTGATGTCTAGGTTGAAGCCTATCAAATAAGCAAACATTAGCAAGGCAAGATGAGGAGGGAAGGGGCAAGCAAGCTCTGCAAGAGACCCAATAAGTCTCTAGTGCAGAGCAAGAAGTTAGGTGCAGAAGTGAGGCTGGCTTTGTGCCCAGGTTGAGGGGGCTGGACTTTTCCCTGGGAGAAAGGAGAGCCTCTGTAATGGGTTTGTTTTAGAAGCCATCCTGAAAGGTGCACCTGGGTGGCTCATTTGGTTAAGTGTCTGAATTGAGTTCAGGTTATGATCTTGCAGTTTGTGAGTCTGAGCCCCACATCAGGCTCTTTATCCGCTTAGGATTCTCGCTCTCTCACTCTCTCTCTGCCCTTCCACTTCTCTCTCTCTCTCTGAAAGTAAATGAAATAAAACTTTAAAAGAAAAAAAAAAAGAAATTCTGATGAACCATGGAAAATGGATGGGAGAAGGGTAAGGCCAGAGGCATTCCTGTCTCTGAGGGAGTTTTGGTGTCATAGTGAGAAGTCAACATGTCCTGAAGCTGAGTGGTACAATGAGGATAAAGAGGAGTGAACAGAATTTAGAAATATTTAGGGCATTTGAGAGGACTCTGGTGGCTGGGATGAGGGGACAAAGGAAAGAGTCAAGGATGAGGTCAATGTGTGGCCTGGGTCCCTGGGTAGTTTGGTAACCTCCAGACACCTGGAGAAGAAACAGGTTTTGAGATACTGAGTTGGATTTTGGGCATGCTGAGTTTGAAACACCTTGGCTATTCAAAAGAGGTATCCAGTCAGCAGTTGGACATGGGGTGAGGAGAGAGGCAGGTGAGTCATTGGATACAGCCCCAACATAGAGATGGGAGCCAGAGGAATAGATGAGGTAGTTCAGGGAGTGTTTCAAGAGAGAACAGAAAAGGGCTTAGAATAGAATCTTACGGAGTGGTGTTTGTAAGAGGATGCTTGAGGAGGAGGTGGCAGAGAAGATTGTAAGGAGATTCAGAGGAAATAGCTAGAAATGTAGGTGTTAGCCATGGCACTTCAGCTACTTATTCAGTGGCTCTAAATCAGCATTTATTGAGAGTCCATATGCCCTGGGTATATTTAGAGACAAATGAGACTTGACTGTTGACATCAAACTCAAACTCAAATGTGGTCACCACCACATTGCAACCTTTTGAAAAGAGGCCCCTCTCTTGCAGGCCATTGATAGTCTTATTTTCTAAAAGATAGACTACTTGTCCATAGCTGTTTATATAGGCCCTGGGGTCCTTACCAAGTTTACCCTTCCAATATTACCCAGGCCCAGAATATCTAGATACGACAGCCAAGCCATGGCAGGTAGATGGCCTGAATAGGACACTCGAGGGCTATCTGGGGGCTGGAGAGGAGGGCGAAGGAGCATGTCATATGTCTAGGGTTCAGCCAATTGTGCCCACACATAGTGCACAGAAACACACAAAGAAGGCACCCTCACTTTGTGGGCGAGACAAAGAAGCAGTCCTCTTCCCACGTACCAACCCATCTGCTTCTTTGCCTTCACAAATGTGCTTTTATTTCTTCTTTTTTTGTTTCTCTATAGCTTTGAATACATGGGGAAGAAGAGTTAAGACAGGAAAAAACGTAAGATTAGAAGACAAAAGGAGGGGAAAAAGGGGAGGCCCCGATGACCACCAACACAAAAAACTATCCTGGACTACCTCAGCCTTGTCCCTCTTTTGCATCCTGCACTTACGTTTTGTCCACGGAGAGCTCCACTGATGACGGCCAAGGCATGGCTGAGGTTCGATGGACTTGATTGATGGAGCACTCTTCAGTGTGTCACACTTCCTCTGTCCTCTCACAGAGGCTGGCAGAGGCTCCACAGGACAGCTAGGCATAGGCTTTCCCTGCCCTGGTGCCTCTGAATCCTAATGGTGTCATCAGCACCCCCCCCAATTACTTGGGGCAGCAGGAATGAGTGCCTCCCTGAACCTGTGTGACAATAGGTAGGAGGTGGGGGGAGTGCCAGGGGGTGGGGGAGCACCTGTGAGGCTGTGTGTTAGGGAAGAGAAGGGTACCAGAGGCTCTCCCTGTCCTCAGCTATCTCACATACATGGGCCTGGGCCTAGGTGTAGGAGGCCATTCAGCCTGACATCAAGGTATTAATGGAGAAGGGTCAAGTGGCTGCTCTGGGATTGATCCACACTGCTCTAAGTTCAGTAGGCTTGATGGGACTTTGTCCTGAGGCTTTTTTCCCCTTGGTCTTGGTGGTACTTCACCTACACCTGGCTGTGCTCACAATTCTGGCTCCCACTCACCCTGACCCTCACACCCACCCTCAGCTAGAGCTGAATACTAGGCTCTGGCCTTAGGACTCTCCTTGTAAAGGATGGAGTTAGGGGCCCTATCCCTTCTCAGGGATTGGAAAGCAGGCCACTCAGATTTTTGGTGACTGCCTCATTTAACCCTTGGCTGGGATGATATTTTTCCATCCTCTACTTCTTGCCCAGGCTGTGTCCTCTCCTGTGGATTGAGCTGTGAGCTCACGCTGCCCCAGTCACCCCTGTCTGCACTTTCCCAGGACCTGGCCAGCGAATATTCACTTCATCTTTCCTGACCACACAGGCTACACTTTGGATCCAAGTGGAGAGTCCTGTCCCACCAGTGGGCCTCTGGCCTGATGGGCTCCTTGGGGTGGTTCTGGGACTGTACTATTCCTACAGGGGCTCTTGGGGCAGGCCCAAACTGTGGCCAACTTTGGCTGCTGGCTTGGCCTCTATCGCTTGTTTGCTTTCTCCACCCCCTGCCACCCTGGCCAACCACCCAAAAAGCTGAGCTGCACAACATCCACCACCCCTCCATGCCACCCTTCATAGTTATAGAAGGAGCACAGAGCTGTGCCAATGTGCTGAGGGCTGTCTGCCTGCCCCCACCCCCACCCCCACCCAGCCCCAACCCTTCTGGAATAAGCCACCTGCATCCACACACAGGTGTTTCCTGTGCTCCTTCCTGTTGGCCGTTTTTTTCTGCTCAGCTTGGCTTCCCCAGCAGGTGGTTAAGGGCCCAGCCTAACCTCCTTATACACAACTCTAAAACACTGGGGAGCAGGGCTCCCTTGGGGATCTGGGTCACCCCTCCCCCACCTCCTCTGGGGGACTATTGGCACCTCATTGGCTCCTCTTGAGTGCAGGCACACACTTTTCCCAGTGTGTCACACTGCTATGCTACCACCACAGGCATCGCAGCAGAGTGGGTTCAGAGAGTAGGGAAGTCTTTGTTTCCCTTGCCCCTGGATAATGAAAGCTCTGGAGGGACAGAGGAAGGGTAGAAAGCCTGTTTGTCCAGCTTTGGGTGTGGGCGTCCCTCAGGCCCTCTTTGAAACAGGCCTGCCGTCCTCAATTCCACACACCCCCCATTAGCATTCTTAACCTTCTGGGGTTAACACACTCGCGTGCCAGGTAGCTCTTGGAAGAGGTGAGCCCTTTCCCTGGAGCCCTGCCTCCTGAAGCAGCAGTCTGCCTGTTGTGGGGTTGGGGTGGGGGGTGGTGCACAAGGTTCAGTCAGATTTGTTATTACAGAGAGCAGAGGCAGCTTGGGGAAAGGACTTGTTGTTTAGTGTCACAGGGCAGCTATCTGGGTTTCCTGCCTCCCAGGCCCCAGTTCTTCCCCTCAGTAAGAATCTTCTCTCTCTTACTACCCAGCCTCCAAGGAGCTCCTTGGGTTCAGCTCAGCTACCTCTGAAGGAAGCTGCCTGAGCAGAGGGAAGACGCTGAAGTCGGGTGTTCCTTGATGGGATTCTGCTGCCCCCTTCTGGCCAAAAGCTCAAGTGCTTACCGTACCTTACCCTGCCTGTTTCCTCCGCCACAGGCCACCAGGCCACCAGGCTAGCTGCTAGGAGCCACTCCCAGGACTGGGGCCTTTGGGCTTTCTCTAGACCAACTCCATAGTTCGGCTCCAGCCTGGGGCCATAGCTTCCAGGCCCAGGGCACCCCCAAGCCTCCAGACTGGGCTTCCTCAGCAACATCCCACTACCCTCTTCCTCTGCCCTCTTTGCCAACCCTGGTTCCAGTCTCTGGGCTCTCTTCCACCTGAATTTCCAGGGCCAAAGCACAGTTGGAGTGCAGATAGACCAGTTCAGGAAGAGCCATAGACAGTGCTGGAGCAGAGGGTCAGGAGTGCACCAGGTCAGGCCATGTAGGAAAGGCGTTTTGCTTTTTTATTTTCTGTAAAACTCTGTAAATAAAATATAAAACCAAGGGATGTGGCAGGACACTGATTTGTGGCAAGTGTGCTGAGCCGAGGCTGGGCAGCACTTGACTGCAGGCACTGACTCTACCAACCCAAGGGCAACAGAGAATATATTAGATTTTCATTGATAGGTATCTATGGGGGAGAGGTGTCTGGAGCCAGCCCTCACCCTCCCTGCCAGTGCCTGGTGAGCCCTGAAAGTGAGGGGAAGGGGCACTGGAAGCCAGTGGGTAGGAAATTTAGAATGCTGTGCTGGCCATGCTGCCAGGCCCAAAGATGCGGGGCAGGGCGTCCAGTGATTCCTCCAGCCGTCGATGGGCAGACTGTCCCTCTTCCCCTGTAATTGGTAAGGACGGTGTTAGGAATGATCCTAGCCCCATCTCAGCCCTCCCATCCCTGACTCCACTCACTCCTACTCCCATCAGCCAAAATGTTGTGGAACTCTACTTGACCTATCTCTCCCATCCCCCAGCCTCACCACACTGTTGCAAGCTCTGTCGGGCAGCTTCCCTCACAGCTTCTGTGTCCGTTTGGCACAGGTACACTAGGGGCTCGATGCCCTCAGGAGCCTACCAGGGGAGGGAACATTGAGGTGGGCCCAGTGGAGCAGATGGGAAAGGCCCAGGGCCCAGGGCTGGGGGAACTGGGAGGGGCATGAAGTGCAGGGGTTGGCAGGGGTTACCTTGATGCAGCCCAGGGCCAGGCAACCAGCCACTCTTGTCTGTACATCCTCATCCTCCAGTTGGTCCAGGAAGCACAGTAGGGCCTGGGTAAGGGTGGGAGGGCAGACTTAGCCAGACACTGGGAGCCTGGGACCCCAAGCCTTTGCCTCAAGGAAGGCCTGCTGGACTCTCACCCTTTCCCTAAAGACAGGGCCCAGGGACAGACTCCGGAGCTGGGTGCTGACAGCAGCCATGACCTTGTTGTTGCCATGGACAAGCAGTGAGCTGAGGGCCCGAAGCCCATCCCTTTGCAGCCGCCCTTCAGGCGCCAACCTCAGGGCCTTCAGCACCACAGCTTGGTCATCTGAATTCAAATTCCGCACCAGTAACACTGAAAGAAGAAAGGAGAGTTGAGACAAGATAGCAGGGCAAAGAACCTTGTGTGGTGGGGTCTTGTACACTCATGTTCTCAACCACACCTTCAGACCCACCCACAGGGTCAGGCCACTTTGTGATCAGGGCCTCTGGCTCACCCTCCTCGGCGGTCTCAGTCACATAGGCCTCCATAGAGGGACTGTCCAAGGCTTCGACATAACTCCAGAACTGGAAGATGGTGAACTGCTCTCCAGAGCCTGTCTGGGGCCTCCTGGGCAGCCTCTGCCCCAGGGCATCCTCCAGGAACTTGACACACACTGTGGGAGGCAGTGCTGTAGGCCTCAGGGTTTGGGTGGACCCAGGCCCTTAAAGCAAAGAGCGCTTCCATCCCAGGTTCAGTTCCAGGGGCTCCCCATCCAAAAACCCCACCCCTTTGGGTCCTTTCACATAAAGAAACAAGCCTTCACTATTTCCTCCCACTGCTCAGCTCAGCAGGTCTGTGTAGGCTGACCTGGCTTTTCCTGAGATCCCATAACTGGGGATCCGACAAAGGAGGGCAGAGGGAGCAGGTAGGCAGCCCACTCACCAGCCTCAGCTAGGCCTGGCTGGCGCAGGGAGAGACGGGCACTGTACTGATTGCAGAAGGTGAGGAGCACTCGCTCCACAGGGCAGATGAAGGGGCTGAGTCCCTCTGTGCACTGGTCCCAGAAGGTCAGGAAGCCGGGCCGAGAGGCTGAGAACTGCACGACTATGAGGAGGTGCAGACACCCGTCAGCAACAGAGCAGGCAGGTGGGCAGGTGGCAGTGCAGATGGGGCTAAGTAAGGGAGGAGCTTCCCAGCAGACAGGACCCTTACCTTCCTGGGAAGAGGTGGCAGGGGTTTCCCATCGCCTGCTAAGCTCACATACGGCCTCCAGCACTCTGGCTTCCCTCAGCAGCCGCTCCAGGGCCCATGCCTCCTGGCAGCGCAGAGGCCCAAATGTGCCCAGTTTCTGGAGAATAGGGGTGGCTGAGCAGCTGAGATCTCAGGAGGAAACTTGGGGAGGGTGGAGCCTGGGGACTCCAAGTCCCAGCATGCATGGAGAGGATGGGGGAAGCCAGAGTATGGGAGGTGTTCCGCTCAGCAAGAGCCAAATGCTAGGGTTCTGAGCAGTGGGGAGTGGAAGTCAGAGGAGGCACAGAGGGCCTGGATTGAGGCGCAGGGCTCCCTGGGGTAAGGGGTTACGAAAGGAGGGTGTGGAGAAGACCACTAGCCTCACCAGCAGGAGGCGGCTGCAGTGGTACAGGTGCTGGACCAAGGCAGCGTCCAGAGCTGGACACTCTGTGCTGAGGGGGCGGACACTGGGTAAGTCAAGGCTGTCCTCAGCCCCAGGCTCCAGGCTGTTTGAGGGCCTGAGAGAAAAATGGGGTCAACCACCCCAGGAGCACACATCACCACGTGATCAACAGTTTATTTTTATTAATGTACCCCCATCCCAGAATGGAAGAGCAGATGATACACAGACAGCAGACAATGGGTAAGTTCACAGAGGACTTCCAGAAGGAGAAAGAGACTATGACCAGCAGGTGATAGTGGGTCTCCAGGGTCCGTCTGTCTTTTCCCAGCTCCAGCTACAACTTCTGGGACCACCATGCCCGCTGAGGCTGGGATGGGTGGGAGTAGGGTTGCAGGCGGGATGGACTACATAATGTGGATTCCAAGGGGTTGTGGCCCAAAGGGTGCATGGCACAGGGCCCTAACCTGGGCAGGAGTAGAGAGGCTGGGCCGGGCATGACCCCTACCCAGGAATTGGCAAAGGCCACTCTGGGACAGAGAGCCAAGGGGCTGGGTTCTCAGGGAAAGCCTGGGTTGAGACAGAGGGAGTTGATGCTGGGGAACCCAGGATCCATGGGGAGGCACTAAACGGGCTTGTTCAAAGGGTAGATCCGAGGTGAGTCCAAGGGAAAGAGGAGGAGCTGGAGGATCACAGGCTGATGGGGACGAGCAGGAGAGGCAGGCATTGCAGGGACCAGAAGGAGGGAGGTCAGAAGCACTGGGGATACAGATGGGGTTGGAAACAGGCATCAGGGACACATGAGGACTACATGGGGTGGGGGTGGGGGGTGTTGGACACAGATGCACCTGCTGGAAGTGTATCCCCTCCTGCCACCTCCAGTCTTGCCACTCTTTTCGTGTGCTCTGCCTGGCTCCACCTCACCTGTTCCCCTTTCTGGCCTTTTCCCCTTCACCTGGCACTCACTCCCCTCACCTCTTCCCCCTCACCTGTCTCCAGGACCATCAATGTCTTCGTCTTCATCCTCATTGAGGAAGCTGAAGCTCTCCAGGGCATGCTCCACAGTGATACTAAGGCTGGAGGCCCGGCTGCGAGTCAGGCCTTGTTTCTGCTGGGGTTGAGAAGGGAGTCGGTGCTACCATCCACTGCCTTGCTGCCCTCCCTGTGCTGCCACCCAGCCCTCCTTACCATGAGCAGACTCTCCAGCCGGGTCACCTCCTGCTCCAGGCCCTGCAACTCAGGGAACTGGCCACGATAGTCATCCAGGGCAGCCATTAGGGCCCCTAGTGCCTCTTCCAGCCTCCTATCCCCAGTCCCTCCAGCTGCTCCTGGAACTGCGGCCCGAGTGGCCTCAGCCAGGCGAAGGTCTAAATGCTGGGCCACAGGGGCTAGGGGTGAGGGAGGTGGACTTGGGCTCTGAAGGATGGGTTCTGGGGAATCTGGGGAAGGACTTGTGAGGGGTTCCCAACTGGAACAGGCAGGGCCTGGGTAGGAGGTGCTGGGGGCTACAGGGTCTGCCTGAGTGCAAGGAGTGGAGGCTGGGTAGCTAGAAGACAGGGTGTTGGTGCCTGGGAGGGTAGCGTCTGCCTTTGCCAAGGAGCTGGGAAGCATGGCATGGTCTAAAGAAGTGGAAGAGCTTACAGTTATAAGGGTGGGGCTTGTGACAGGATGGGTGGGGCTCCTAGTGGTCTCAACTAGGTTCTTAACCTTGGGAGCTGACATACTGGCTTTGTGAGCAGGGCTTGTGGCAGTGTGGGCGGGGCTTGTGGTAGTGTGGGTGGGGCTTGTGGTAGCATGGGTGGGACTTGCAGTCATGTGGGTGGAGCTTATAGTGGTTTGGGTGAGGGTTGCAGTAGTATGGGTAACACTTGTGGTAGTGTGGATGGGGCTTGTAGTGGTCTCGACTGGGCCTGTAGTATTGGGGGTAGGACCTACAGTAGTGAGAGTGGAAATCATCGGCTTGTCGGTGGGACTTGTGGTGGTCTGGCCTGGGGCTGTGGCACTGAGGGTAGGGCCTGTAGTGGTGAGGACAGAGACCATGGGCTTGTGGGTAGAATCCGTGGTAGTGTGAGTGAGGCTTGGAGCACTGTGGGTAGGGGTGATGGCATTATAGGTAGATGCTGTGTTGGTGTGGGGGGGGCCTGGCAGTTCAGAACAGCTAGAGTCTGTGAGTTTGTGAACCAAGCCTAGGTGTGCAGACAAGGCAGGGTCTGTAGATATGCGGACAGGGCCTGTTGTACTGAGGGTAGGGCTTGTGGCAGAATGGCAAGGGTCCACAGCAGGAGGGACAGGACCAGGTTGCTCCCCATGCATGGGATCTGGGTGTGCAGGCAGGCTAGGTCCCTGGGCTAGACTTTCTAGGCCCAGAGCCTCCACAGAAGCCTCAGCTAAAGCAGCATCCACACTGGCCTCACTGATGTGGCTCAGAGTCCGGCTATAGGGGGCATGGCCATTGGCCAGGGCTGAGGCCACAGCCCCCTCTTCATCCACGGGCGCAGAGATGGGGGTCTCAGGCCTACGGAAGGTGACTTGAATGGGCAGAGGTTCAGGCTGCTGCACCAGAGGTCTGGGAGCTGAAGAGTGGCGGGCAATGCCTGAGAGCTGGGGGCTAGATGAGTCGTCCGAAGATTCGGATGACAGGGACCATGCCGTCCCATTCTCTAGCTCCTCCTGCCGCCTCAGCATATTCTGGGAGAGAGGAAACGGCACTTCAGAACCACCCCAGGGAGCCCCTGGGGGATGGTGGGGCCTAAGCCTGGCTTGTGACTCACATAAAACGCCTGTTCCCGAAGTGAGGGTGTGTCTGGTGGGCTCTGGCTATAGGTGGAGAAGCGCTTGGTGACTGTGGAGGCCTTGTTGACAGTGGAAGCAGTTGAGGGCTGGTCATCCTTGTCGAAGGGGCTGGGGAGGTAAGAAGCTTTTAGCAGGTGCCACAGGCCCCTTGGATCTGTCCCCAAGCCACTTAGCAAGACCAACCTCCATGTGACTTCCAGGCTGAGCTTGATGGTGCCGAGGTCATTGATGTCCACAGCCACAACTTGGGGCAGGGCAGCAAACAGGTCCTTGGTCTCACAGGAGACACTGCCTACAACCACGTGGTTGGCCAGACCCTTCAGTTCTGTCACCTGTAGCCAAGAGTGCATCATAAGGTCACAAGGGTATAGGGATCATGAGGTTGTGAGAGATCAGAGGTCTGAATATGCATAGACTTTATGTGACAGTCACAGGGTCACAGGGCCATGAGAAGGTTGCAGGGATTGGAATTCTATGAGTAATGAGGCCATGGAGGATTGAAGCAGCCTAGGGGCATGTGGATCACAGAGGGCTAAGGTCACTGTGGTCATGGGGGTCACAGTCTCATGAGGGTTTAGGGAGTCAAATGTTTACAAGATTAAAAGATCATGAGAAAATCACAGAGTTATGAAGGTCATGGGGGTTACATATTCACAGAGCCATGAAGCCAGTTGAGAGTTACAGGGTAAGAGTCTTAGGGACATCAGGGGTTCATGGGTCAAGGAGTCACAGGATCATTTTGACTTGTGGTCCTGGGCAGATGCATCACCTTGATAGACAGGAATTCCGTGAGCAGAGGAAGAAAGACGGCTTCCTCACTGTCCCACACCTGCTTTCCGCTACCCTCAATTCTGCCCCGTAGTTTCCAGCGTTGACGCCCATATTTCATGCAGATCTAGGTGAATAGGCAAGATGAGGCAGCCCTTGATGTTTCGACCCTCGCATTCCAGCCCTTCCCTGTCATTCTCATACCTCATACTGATCCCCCACACATAGCCTGGCGAAGCCAGCCAGCCCTAGGAGTAAGAAGAAGGAGATATGCCATTTTGAGGGGTCTCAGGCACACAATCCCCTTGTCCCATGACCATAATACCCTCTTCCCTTCACTTAGTACCTTTCATCCGGAGATGGAATTCGCCCAGCTGTGCTTCCAGCTCACTCTCCAGCAGACACATGCTCTGGGAGGGGTGGGCAGGGACAAGAGGGGATCAAGAACCAGTTCTCTCTCACCAACTCTGCTATACCTACCCTGTGCCTTTGCCTTCGGGAGACCCATCCCTCACCTCTGTGTACTCGCGATGCCCTCGAGTGGCTTCAGCCAGGCTGTCCCGGGCCTCTCGACTCCCTGGAGACCCAGTGCTATAGGCACGGATCATGTTGTAGGCACCATCCCGGAGACGCCGCTGGACACAGTATGCTTCATACAGCTCATCAATCTGGGCAGGTGAGTGGGAAGATATTGAGGGAATTGAGACTCACTACTGGGGTTGCTCACCCATCTCCCTGTAATACCAATCTACCACCCGCCTTGTATGCACACATGCATGCTGCACATATACCTTGCTGGCATGGAACTCCAACCGTCGCAGGAAGCGTTCAATGGACTTGACTTGCTGAGGGAGAGGTATGTCAGGAGGGGCTAGAGGCCCCAAGTCCTTATCCTCCCCAGTGAGCCAACCTCTTCCATCATCATTCCCTACACTCTTACCTTGTCCAAGTCATAAAGGAAGCCCTGTAGGGAAAGATGAGAGGGGACACTTAGGATACTTCCCATGAAGTATTTCAGCAGAGGCGCTTGTCTACCCAGACCCATCTAACTTCTCTCTTTCACAGCCTTCCTCCCCGTCTTACCAAAGTCCACAGCCACCCCAGTCAAAACATGGACTGACCCACCTTCCCTCATGCCTGGGTTTTGGTGCATGTTAGTGACATAGGATCTGGTCTTCAAGACCCTTCCTATCCCCATCCCCCCACCTCTTTACCTGGGATCCCTCCCCTGGCTCACTCCCTTTCCTGCAACCCCTAGGAAGAGGGTCCCTCTTCCAGGGAACTCCTACTCTTCAAGCCCCAACAGAAGTGTTTCCTCCTCTGGAAAGCCCTGACCTGCTCCCAGAAAAGAACCATGACTCTCTATCAGAACTAGTACAATATAGTTTCATATCATCCACATCTGTGAGGGTCTGACCCACCCCACTGAAAGCTCCCATGGGCAGGTACTGGGTCCCAGACAAAAAGTGTACACAGCCTGGGGAAGGTGGGGCTAGAAACCTTCCCAGCCTTTTCCGATATCCTGTATTCTAGTCACAACTGGGCTAAATCCAGGGCATCCTTGTCAACCCTTTACTTACCAGCCGGGAATTCCTCTTGGACTCCCTAATCTGTCCCTGGAGTTTCTCCTGCTCCTGCTGGTGTACTTCCAAATAGGCCCTGAGGAAAGGAGTGACTACAAGAATTAGCTTACCTTTCCAGCTTCCAGCTGCCCAGGGTACAGGCAGTGGAAGGAAGATAGGAGACTGGGGAAGGTTCCTACTAGCAGGAAGGGGATGAGGGTTTAGGGAGGAGTCCTGGGTTAAGGCATTGGGAGGCGTTCCTTACGTCAGGCCCTGCTTGAGCGCAGTGTACACCAGGTCCAGCCGCTCAGGCTGTGGGACCTTAGGGGCTGGGTGCGCCACAGAAAACATCCTGGACACTCGGGAGAGCGCTGGGGGCTTCCGTGGGGGCCCCGGGGGACTGAAGGCCGGGAAGCTCCTGAAGAAGAGGCCACACTCAGAAAAGTACAAGAAAGATCCCCAAACCCTCACTGCACACCCAGCTCCAACCCCATCACACTCTCTTGACCGTTAGCCCCGCTCTGCTGCGTACCTGGGGCCCCGTTCGTGGCTGCCGAGGACGCCTGCGAAGGACTGGCTCCTACTGACCCGGGCGCTGAGCAGGCGGCGCTGCGGCCGCACCGACAGGGACATCATGGAATGAGTCCGCGCGGGGCTCCCTGGGGGGTGGCGAGGGCGGGTGTCCAGCGCCAGTCAGGCTTTTGAAGCCCCCTCCGGAGGCCCGGCCTCTGTATCTTAGTCCAGCCGGACACCGCCTGACGCCGGGAGTCCGACAATCCTGCCGGCCCCAGCACTAATGACAGGGCGGTGGGGCGACTCGGCCTCGGACTCAGCGTGGCCTCGGCTCGGCCCCCACTTCCTGCAGAGGTGCAGGCTCCTCCTGTCTCGGGGCAGGAAGGGGGGTCGCGCGGGGACCCCCTCCCCCGCCCCTGGCTGGGAAGGGGCAGGAAAGGGGCGGGACGCATGAAGAATGTACGGAAGCGCTTGTTTACCCGGGGGCGGGGCGGGCTCCCCAGCCCTGCCCCTGACCTCACCCCTTACCCCCGCAACAGTGACCAGGAGCTCCAGCGCTCCAACCCCAAGAGGCTGCGGGAGGTCACTAGGCGGGGTGAACGCTCTGAGCCCAGCGCAGCTGCCCAACAGGCCCGGCAGGCGCGGGGTTGCCTCCTGCGACCCTCCCGCCCCGTGTAAACGGCTCGCTCCAGCCCCCACCGGGAATGCCAGAACCTTCCCAAAGCCCAGCAGCCGGGGGATTCCCAGAGTGGGGGGCTGTGCCAAGAAGTGCCCCGCCTCCTCCACTTTCCTGCGACTCCCACCTGGAAACTGAGTCACAGACTGACGCCTTCGCCCGCGCCCTTAGCGGGAAGGGATCCTCCGCAGACCCCCCCACCCAGCTCCGGCGAAACACGCGCCCCGGTCCCCCAGATTCCAGCCCGCACCCCATGGGGCCAGCCCCGCAGCCATCGCAGCCTCAGGCCGGGTCCTACCTCTCTTCTTGGCACTCATGGTAGATCCAGGACAGCTCCCCACCCCCTGCGTTTGCCCTCCCACCCCTGTGTCCCCACAGGCCCAGGGCCACTAGGTGCTGGCCGAGCTGGGATCCGCGCTTGCTCCCAGGGACTCTGGCTCGGGCTTCAGCTCCTCCCGGCGCCGCCCCTCGCCCAGTTCCTGCCGCCTGACTCAGCCCGCCGGGATGGGCGGGACCCGCTGGACCACGGCGGGGGGGGGGGGGGGGGGGCGTGCACCGGGGCCTCCTACTGACCGGCTTATGGGAGGGGTGCTGGGGGTTCCCTTCAGGGAGGAGACTGAAGTGGGTCTTCTCGGGTGGGATCCGGAGTTTGGGTAAAGGGAACTGGGCCCGGCGGTGAATAAGGAGGGATAAACAGAATGAAGACCCTGAGTGGAGACTGGATTGGATGCAGTTAGAGTATGGGGCTCATAGAGTGGCTGTTGAGGGGAGTGAGAGAAAGCTGAGCACACACAAGACTGGGAGTTGGGGTTCTGAGTATGCAGACTGGAAAGTGGGGCTGAGGAAATAGAAGAAAGGACTGTGGGTGCTGAGTGGTTGGCCTGTGCCAATAGAGGGCAGAGTCAGGCACTGAGCATGAGGGGTCTGGGAGGCTGGGAAGAGAAAGAGGCTAAAAGTTGGGACTGGATCAAGCTCATATTACGCGTTGCTGCCCAAGAAGGAAGCAGAGAAGGAACTGGGTGCAGAGTCCCAAAGCCCATACACTACCCCCAGCCACAGATGGGGTGCGCAGTCCCCCATCCCCAGGCCCGAGGGAAGAGGATCATGTCCCAGTGCCCAGCCAGAGCCACTTCTCTGGTACAAGCTGCATCCTAGGGTGAGTTCCCCATCCTTCTGGCCACCAGCTCACTGGCTGAATCCCCTTGGTTTTGGCCCTTTCCCACCCTCAGTATCTTTTCCTTGAATTTCCCTCATCCACCCCCAGCCTGAATAGAGGTTATCATGCCCAAACTCCAGTGCTCCCTCAAGCCATAAATACTCCTGCTCCTTGATGCTCAGTTCTGCTTATTTTTTTCCCCAAGAGGCTGGGGTGGCCCCAGAGGTCAGCATTTCCAATAAGCTCACCAGTTCCCTATAGTATCAGATGCAAGATACACAAGGATCTCAGTTTGAGATGTGCTATCCTCCTCTCTCTCCTTGAAGACCAGATGCTTTGCACCCTACTCCAGCACCTGTGTACTCCTGTGGATTGCACACCCCACACTGGACTTTCTCCTCCCTTCAGCCACCCACCATGGGAACGCCCCCCCCCCCAGCTCTGGAATGCCCCTTTGCTAAATCATGACTACAAGGCACCAACCTTAAGACTCTCTGCATCACCCCCACCTACCTTGTCTTCTACCTGAGACCTCTTGAAACCTCAGCTCATTTATTCAACTATTCATTGAGTGGCAACTCTGTGCCAAGCATGTACCAGGCACTGGAGATACAGCCCAGAATTTCACAGACACCATCCTGCACAGAGCTCACAATTGGCCTCTGTCTCCTTTCTCTCTGCCAGCTCCCTCCCACCTTCTCTTCCCTGCACATCCTTCTCCCCAGCCTAGGTCCACAGGCACCACACTCTATAGCTCACCTGCTGCTAACGCGCCTGGTCCTCTGTGCTTCTCTCCTACCTGGCAGAAACCAACCCTGGGCAACCCAACGCCCTGCCTTCTCTGCACCTGCACATGCTGGCAGGAGCTGCCAGAGGTCTTCGCAAGCAGCTGAGCTGGAACCACAGAGCAATTCTCTCAACCTCAGCCAGACTCTCATTTTCCACCCAGGAAATGTGGCCCTACCATCTTTCTCCCTTCTCACAGATGATGAATGTTTCAGACTTCCTCCATAAGCCTTAAGCAAGTTCAAGTCACTCCCCCATAAAAAATGAAAACAACCCTGGAAACTACCCAAATGCTCATCAGTAGATAATGGAATGCTATACAGCAAAAAGAACTAACAGTATACAAGTGCACACAAAAATATGGATGAATCCTACAGACATAAAGAAGCAAGACCACAAGAGAGGACCTACGTATGGTTTCCTTGATATGAAGTGCAAAAACGGGCAAAACTCATCAATGGTGATAGAAGTCAGAATACTAGTTAACCTTCAGGAGTAGTTACTGGAAGGGGGCACAGGAGGGCTTCCAGGGGGCTGGTAATGTTCCATATTTCCTAATCTGGGTTCTATTTCCTGGTCCTAAATGGGTATGTCCCCTCATGAAAATGGATTGGGCTGTACACTTTGAATGCACACCATCTCTGTAGGTATATTTTAATATAACGTTGACTTAAATAACTCTAACAAGAAATTATTCCTCTCTGGACCCCATTTCTCTTTCCAGCAACCCCATCCATTGCTCCATTTGGCCCTTTCAGCGTCAAGTTTCTTGAAGAGATAGATGTCTACCTTGATTTCCTCTCACAACTTTGCAGCCCTCTTACCACCCTGGGCTACCTTCCACACCCACCCTTCCCCTGACTAGTCTGGACAAGGTCACCAGTGACCTCCCTGTTGCTGAATCCAGTGTCCAAGGTTTAGTCCTTCTCATGCTTGATCTCAGTAAAGCTTTTCATTTTGTGGCTCTCTTTCTCTTCTTTTAGCCCTTTCTTTCCTTGAATTTCAAGAGGCAACAACATGCTCCTGGTTTTCCACCTATCTCCCTGGCTGTACATCTTACTCCCCATAGAAAATCTCATCTTTCTCATCATCCCGGAATGGGCCTCATCCTCCTCACTCTTGGGCTGAATACATCTCCCACACTTCAATGCCCTCGAAATGTTGCCAGCTTCCTTATCTCTTCCTTGCCCAAACAGCTCTTCTGAGCACCAGGCCTGTATATCCAACTGCCTGCTTGTTGCCTCCCTGGAAGCTAAGTGACAATGCAGAGTGGGCTATTAGGGATGTGCTGAGTTTGAGGTCCCCAAGCTGGATTCCCCAATTTCCAATTTCCTTCTCAAATTCGACTCTTCCCAGTCAACATTTCTCCAGTCAGCCACACACTCCTGCCATTTCTGCAATCTGCCCCTCACCTCCATCCCCACAGTTAGAATTTGGGTCCAAACAGTCACCAACTCTCACCTAGAGCCCTAGTGAAGCTTCCCAATCAGCTCCCTGTCTCCACTGTAATCCACAATGATCTATTCTTTTTTGTTTGTTCATTTGTTTGTTTGTTTATGGGTATTCAGCTTTATTTTACACAATTGCCTACTTTTTTTTTTAAGTAAGCAAGGTCACATACATGCTCTACCGACTGAGCCAGTCTGGTGCACCCCCCCCTTCTTTATTCAATAACAGCATTGCTCTTCTTAAAATTCCAGTCATCTAACAATGCCCAAAACTGTGACTTGTCAAGTGCTTTCTATAGGCCAGGCACTGTGCTTAATTAACAAACATCGTCTCATTTAATTCTGGTGACAACTCTATGGAGTCAATCCTATTATCCCCATCTCACAGATGAGAAATATGAGGCTAACTAGTTGTGTGACCTTGGGCAAGGCATTTCTTAACCTTTTTGGGCTTCAAATACACCTCTGTTAAATAAGCATAACAACAACAACAGCAGCCTCACAGGGCTGTTGGGAGGATGAAATGAGACACTTCTCTTTCTAGGCACTTCTAGGAGTATCTGGGCAAGGGAAAATTGTGTGTGGGGTAGGAAAGTTGGGGTGGATACACTAGCACACTGTAAACACACAACCAATATCAACTGTTGTTATTAACAATTATTAATATGCCCAAGATTACACAGCTGGTAAGTGGTAGGGGCAGGATTCAAATCCAGGCAGTCCAACCCCAGGACTCTTAAGTCCTAGCATCCCCCTCTTTTGCCTCTTGTGAAACATCCATGGGTGACCCCCTACCCCAGGGATAAAGTCTAGGCTCTCTGACATGACCTCCAATGCCCTTCAGGCTCTGTCCCTTCTCTCATATACCTTCTATCACTGCTCTACTCAGTCCCCTTCTCCTCTCATGGCCTTTCTGTTCCAGCTACTGTGACTGTCTCTCTCTCTCTTTAAAAATTTTTTCTTTTTATTACTATAGTTAATTTTTTAAATGTTTACTTATTTTTGAGAGAGAGAGCAAGAGCATGAGCAGGGGAGGGGCAGAGAGAGAGGGAGAGAGAAAATCCCGAGGGGCTCAAACCTATGAACCATGAGTTCATGACCTGAGCCAAAGTCAGACGCTCAACAGACTGAGCCACCCAGGTGCCCCTGACCCTCTCTCAATACCTACAAGGCTCTTCAGCCTTTCAGCAGCATCCTCCATTGCTCCTATACCCTCTTCCCATATTGTCAGCCTTACCAATTCCCTCTCCTTTTTCAAGTTTTACCCTATGAGGTCTTCCTCCAGGAAGCCTGCCCTGGGTTGGTTCCTCCTTTTAGGCGCCTCATAGCTTCCTTCCTCTGATCCTGGAGACCACACAGTTCAGTTGTCAGTTCTCCTTTAGCATCTGTCTTCCAACCAGACTATGAACTCTGGGAGCAACGTCCTGCTTGCTGGGTTTACTGCTGTGCCCTCCAGGCCCACAACCAGGGAGATGAGGGAGGGGGCTGAGTGTGAGTTGGCAGCTGAGTGAACTGGGCTGCCCAGACACAGGAAGAGCAGTTACTGGGCTGTTGGAGGGGTAGATTTCAAGTCTGTGCCCACCCTAACTCCCCTACCCTGTTTACAATTTTCATTGTCCTTCCCACACTTTCTGGTTATATCGTTAAGTAGAGTTCTGCTCCCTGAGCGGGTAGGGTGAGGACCCCTGGGGCTCTGGAACTGAGTGGGTAGGCTAGACTCAGAGTAGGCTAACTGTCCGAACACTTTTCTTTCTCTCGCTCTCACTAGGGCTCAGCTGCCACCAGCTCCCTAGTCCCACAGGGACCAGGATGTGTAATTGTTGGTCCACACTCTTGCCAAATGACCATTAGAATATCCACCTGAGTGACCATTTCAGCGGGCGGAGGCTGTCTCTTCCCTGTGGCAGGGGAGAAAAAAAAAATTGCTGAGGTCCTCTGAGCTAAGGGACAGGGCCCACCTTAACTGACTGGGGCTGACCGGGCTCACACCAGCCCTGAAGTCTGTTCTGGACATGGGAAAAATCCCTGGTCCCAAAGGTTATGGGGCATGCAACACAGCCAGCGCCAGGAAGCGCGGAATGGAACCCTGACTGCCTGCATGGCCCGATTCCTCCGTCCCCCAAACCTTCTACATGCCAAAAGTGGTGCACTTGTGTGGGACAGGAGGTCCCACCACCTGGCTCAGTGGTAGGCCAGGCCGGGCCAGCAGCCTCGCCAGGAGTCCCCGGTTTGGCCCCGCCCAGGCGCGGGGCTGCCCCAGACAGAGGTAAACAGACGCTAAAAATAGCCCGGGCAAGGGGCGGCTGCAAGGAGAATGGGGTCCCTACAGGACCTGTCCCTGTCTCCATAGCAACTGCCCCCAAACCCGCAACTGCCTGACGTCACGCCGCAGCTGCCGGGGCTGGAGGGAGGGGTGTGTGCCCGGCCTGGGACCCCCCACCCCGGAACCAGGCGGAGGCTGCGGGTGGCTTCACTTCCTGCCGGCCCCCTCCCTGGTCAGCTGGTCACATTCCCCGGCCAGAGGCTGGCGGCGCGCTGGAAGCCGGTGGCTTCCCCTGGGCCTGGCCTGGAAGGGTAGAGCCCAGCGGCAGCGAGAGGCAGTGAGACGCAGGGGCGGCGCCCTCATCACCTGCCTTTCCACCCAGGGTGGACCCAGCCTGGCTACCTGCGTGCTCTCCTCACCCCCACCCAAATCCAGGCCTCTATCTCTGGCTGTTGCCTCATAGGACCCAGGATGGGGAGGGTGGGTGGAAGTGGAAGCGAAGCCAGGCCTCCTTGTCCTGCTGGAGTATTTTGTACTTCACTCTCTAATTCTCCTTTTCCACACCCCTTCCATGCCACAAAGGTGGTAATGCAATGGCAAGAATTCAGGTCTGGGTCTAGTTCCCATTTCTCCCTAAACCAGATGTGTGACCTTGAGAATATTACTTAACCTCTCTGGGCCTGTTTCAGCCTCTGCCAGATTGTCAGAAACCTCCTCAGAAAGCTGTGCTGGGCTGAATGCTGCAGGCCCAGGGTGAGGTCCCACAGATGGTGACAGGGGAATCTTTATTGTTATATTTGTTATATTTAGACTGCACACAGTAGGTGCTCCGCCAGCCAGTCTGGACCTGAATTAGGATCAATCCAGTAGAACTGTCTAGGAAGGGTCAGTCCTGGAGGCTGGACTCAGGCCTCAACAGGGAGAGGAGGACAGGGGTGCTGAGAGCAGACTTAGCCAGATACCTAGCCTTGGTAAGACGCTCCTTCCCCCAAACAGTTCTGCAGGGTGCCCAAGCCTGGCTGCTTACAGAGACCCCGCATCGGCCTCCCATTCCCAGGGACAGGGTCTGTTCCCCCGCCAGGCCAGGGAGATCATCTCCAGCTTCAGCCGCTTGGGCAAAGAGCCCGGCCACAGGCCAGGATCGGCTACCTCGGGCCGAGCCCCAAAGCCGCTTAGGCCAGCCGGTGGGACCAGGAAGATTAGCTCATCTCCGAGGCTAGCCTGCACCCTTCGCCGCCCCCTCCCCATTCGCAGCTCATCCTACCCCTCCCCGCACCCGGCGAGGGCAGCGGGGTATCCCGGAGAGCGCCCTTGCCAGCGCCCAGGCTGGCGCCCTGGGTCCGCCCTCAGGCCCGGCCCACCCTAGAGCCCCGGGGCAAGGGCCGCCTGGGCCTTGCCTTGGGAGAGAAGAAGGCAGCGCCGGGCGTGTCAGGCAGGCCCAAAGGCTACGGCTTTTGTGGGCGTCCTCCGCGCCCGGGGGAAGGGGAGGAAAGATAACCGCGCGGCCCGGGACCCGGGGATCGGGCGATGGGGGACAGGGCCGCAGCCAGGGCAGCAGATCCGGGACCGATGGGGAGGTACCCGAACCGCCTCATCCGACCCCCGCCTGGCCCGCGGCCCCCCGAAAAGGCGGTGACACTCACATGGCTGCACTGGGCTGCGCGGACCTCTTGCTTTCGGTGCGCTCCTCCCTGCCCGGCCTGGTCGCGCCGCAGCTGCCGCTGTCCCCGCCGCCGGCGTCCACCCCTCCCTCCGCCCGTCGCCCGCCGCCCAGTCACCCCGCTCCTCCCCCGCCCGCTGGGCCCCACCCACTGCGCTCCAGAGGCTCCGGGACCCGAGGAGGCGCCCACAGCTCGCTCCGCCCTCTCGGGTAACGGGGCAGGCTAGTGGCCCGCGGGGTCCACCAGCTTGCGGGGAGGCGGGGCCCTGGAGGACGTGAGGGTCGTGGGAGTTCTTGGCGCTCGGGTTCCGGGAATTGGGCAGCTGCTTGCAAAGCCAGTCCCATTCCTTCCCACACAGATCCCAAAACTGGGTGCACCGGAGAGCCCCGCTTGCCTGTCCCCTTCTCAAAATCTGTGGTCTCTAGAGATCTTTCAGGCCCTCCTATCCATGACCGTCTGAAACAGGTCCCGGAGCAGCCACTGCTGGGTTGGGTTGTTTGGAGGAAAGGATTAGGGCCAGTTTTGGGGACGGGAACAAGGGGTCCTGAAGCCTAGCCATTGGACACCTGACCGTGCGTTCACCACTCACTGGTTACTGGCTCTGGGGAGCCTCAGGCCTTTCTCTCAGAGAGCAGGAGGGTCTGGGTACCTGGGCTTAGGGCATATGTTGGCCAAGGGGGCCAGAGCCAGTCCTTCCCAATAAGGGGACTGAAATAGTGACTCTCCCCTCCAGTGGGTTGAGGTGGAGCTGAGAGCTCTGGGCCCCCACCGGAACAGTTTCACTATGTAGTCCTTTACCTTTAGAGGGGGCACAGACATATCCAGGAGCAGTTTTAGGGACTTTGAGAGGTTTTTTACTATCTGCACCGCCCCCCCCCCAGGGTTGGTATTAACCCAGAAGTAGTGGTAGGGGTATAGAGGCCCTCAGGGACACTGACATCCCCTCCTTCACCAGATCTTCCAAAGAGACACACCTTACTCTCTCCCAGTTCTGCCTATCAGCCCCTCCTCTTTGCCTTCCTTTGCAGCACACGTTTCTCTATGGTCCTTGAACCTTGCTTCCAGGAACTGGGTTCTCTTTATTTCCCCACCAGACAATATTATCCAGTCCCAGGGCTTCAACCAATCCACTGGGGACCACCCCAAGCATTCCTCCATGCTCAGGGTCCTCTCCTAGTCCAGAGCCTCTGGTTGACCTACCTGATCTCATGACCTGCCCCTGGGGGACTCTTCTTCCTTCATCTTCATCTCTGGAAAGCACTGCCCTCCACTCAGGCTCCCACCTGAGCCAGAGACTCGATCTCTCCACAGCTCTCAAAACTGGCACCAGTTAGTCCCTGCCCACCTCCTCTGCAAGGCATCCTCTGACCACCTTCTCTGAAGACTGTCTCTCCTTGCTACTTTCCCTCTCCCCATGTCCTGTGCACTTGCACCTTCATGTCACTCATCACCACCAGACAGAACGTATGCGCATGTGTGCTCACATGCCTAAACCTGACTCACTGTGGGTCTCTAAGTTCCGTGGGGGCAGGGACCATGAAATTCCTCATCACCACTGTCCCTGGCTTGTAGTGGGAATTCAAGAAATATTTCTCAGGTGAGCCAGTGAAGGAATGAGTAAATCTACGAACCACGAAGTCCCCTTTCCTTCCCCCACCTTCATTCAGCCTTCTAGTCCTATTGATTAACCTCCAAGACGTGTTTCAAATTCATTCCCTCCCCACACTTCACCTCCCAGTGCAAGTACTCTGTTTATTAATGAATCCAACAAACACCCACTGAGCACCCATCAACCGCCTATTGTCCTTGTCTGTGACCAGGTGTGGCTTCCCATCCTGTGATCACCAGGGCCAGGCACGGACAGGGCTGCAGTGAGCAGACGGGACACCTGAGCCTTCAGCTGCCCCCCCCCCCCCCCCCCCCCCCCCCCCCCCCCGCCTAGGTGCCTTGAAGGAGGTATAGTAGTTGAGGTCTACGGGGTGCTGGAAGCCTCCCAGGCTTCTCCTCAACCACCATGAGCCATGTGAGGAAGGACACAGCTGAAACCCATTTCACAGAAGAGCCACCTGAGGCTCAGGGAAGGCAGGGACTTTCCAGGTCCTGAGGTGAGGAAGGGGCAGAGTCTGAGCTATAGCTCAGCTCACTGAATCCTAATCAGTTTGGCTCTGAGTCAGCCATGGTTCCCTGAGCACATACTCTTCTTGGCACTGGGCTGGGAGCTCAGGCAGAGCACCAAACTGTTGCCATTCCTAACCATGAACACCATGAGTTCACATTCCTGAATGGATGGGCTCTGGCCTGAGAAAAGTCCCTCCAATAGATGGCAGAGGATGATGAGAACCACAGTGGCTCCAGATCCTCGCCTATGGTGTAGCTAGTTCCACTTTCAGAAGTACTGCAGTTCAAATCCCCAAACCCGGAAAAATGGAGGCTTCCCTCACTCCACCCCGCAGCCTCTGTGGCTACAGCTCTCTGGTATGTAACTTCACTCCCCAGCCTTCCGTGAGGGGACAGAATAGAAGCCTGCCCCGCACTGTGCCTGTGGCCACGTGCCTCGGACAGAGTGGGCAGTATTCATTCATTCGCCAGATATTCACCGAGCAGAATCTGCAGCATGCTCAGCCCTTGAGGGACCAGAAGTTGGGGAACCAAAGGTGAAGCCACCCAGTTGCTGCTCATGGGGGCTCACTGTCAATCAGGGCAGTTACATCCCTGAGTCTCTGTATCTTCTGTGTCACCAGTGAGAGTGAGAGAGAGTGAGTGTGTGTGTGCATGTGAGAGTGAATGTGAGTGTATGCTAGTCAGGAAGGGTTTGCAGGGAAGGGGTCCTTAGCATGGAAAATTGTTGGGGCTCCCTAAGCAGGTGGAGGGTAGACTTTTGGAGAAGTGTCTTGGGCAGAGAGCACAAAAGAGTTCAAGATATGTGAGGGAGGAGCTGTCTCCTCTGCTCTGGGGCAGCAGGAGCTCAACCTGGCTAGAGAATGAACTTGTGTGAGTCTGTGCTGGGGATGGAGCCAGTCATAAGGGGCCTTGGGGACTGTCTGAGGAGGATGGATTTTACCCTTGGGCAATGAGAAGCCTAGGCCTTATGCTGCAGAATTTTGTGGCCCTATCTATGCTCTGTAAAACTCACTTATGGAGAAGGGAGGTAGAGGCAGCAATGAGGCGACTACCATTTTCCGCCAAGGTCATGGTGGCCTGTTCCTGGGTGGGAGCAGTGGGGACAGAGAGAAGAGGACATTCAAGAGATGTTCAGGAGGCAGAATGCAGGGCTTGGTGACAGATGGGACGTGCTGTCTGGAGAAGGAGGCAGCCCAGATGACGCTGGGGTTTGGGGCCTGGGTGATGGGCAGATTGTAGTGCTTTTCAATTATGTGGGGAAGCTTAGAGGATCAGGTAAGGGAGAGGACGTCATGGCTCGTTTGGGCCGGTGGACTCTGAGGGGTCTGGAGACCATCCACCTAGGAAGAGGTATCTGGAAGGCAGCTGGACATGTGGGTAGAAGACAAGGGGTCTAGAATAGAGACAGCTTTTGGAAGGGACAGTGGTCAATTGGCTCACAAAGAGGTCAAGTGAGAGAGGGCCCGAGGTGCCACACCTTGCTAGAACACTTCAGTGGATGAGGGGGGCAGATGACGCCTCAAGAGGGAGAACGTAGAGGCTTGTAGGTATGTCTGCCACCAACCTCCACCTCCCTCCAGTCCCAGGTTGGACTCTACTTCCCACTGCGTGTGTCAAAGGGCAAGGGCCAGGGATGCTGCTCCACGTTCAAGTGGCTTTATCACTCTCACCTTGGGGTTCCTGGGGCCACTTCTCTTTTCTGATGCTTTAACTGAACCCATTCATTCACCCATTAAAATTGTAATTTGGGAGTGCCTGGGTGGCTCAGTCCATTAGGTGTCTGACTTTGGCTCAGGTCATGATCTCATGAAGCATGGGTTCAAGCCCTACATCGGGCTTTTTGCTGACAGTGCAGAGCCTGCTTGGGATTCTCTCTCTCTGCCCCTTCTCCACTCACTCTCTCAAAAACAAAAACCAAAAACCAAAAACCAAAAAACATACCTATAAAAATTGCAATTTGAAGAGGCATTCTGTCTCATTAATAATAAATTCAATGCAAATATAAACAAACACCAATAAGAGACAGGTTTTTTTTTTTTGCCTCTGAGATTGGCAGTGAGAAATAATGTGTGAGGGGACACTCTCAAGAGAGTGGGAGTTGATTTGAGTGTTTAACACTAGTTTTTTCAGGGGACGCCTGGATGGATCAGTTCTCATCACCAAGAGTAAGTGTCCGACTTTGGCTCAGGTTCATGGTTCATGGGTTCGAGCCTGCTCTGAGTCCTCTGTCCCCTGCTTGCTCTTTCTCTTTCTCCTCTCTCAAAAATAAATGAGCATTAAAAAAAATATTTCAGTAGCTTCAGGATATCAAGTGCAAACCCCACTTTCACCTTGTAGTTCCACTTTAAGAAATTTATCCCAAAGAAAAAGTTGTACAGGCAAGAGGCGATCTATGACTGAGGATGTTATGTTGATTACTGGCTTGCTTGTCAGGGATAAAGGGATGACATGGTCCACGTGACCATCAGTGGGCAACTGAGTGTTGACAGAGGGTCACGGATACCCTGAGATGTTCTGTGGCCACTGAAAATCGAAGTCAGGCATGGAATAAACACATACTATGTGTCTCACATCATTCTAAATGCTGGGGACACAGTGGCAGACCAGACAGGCAAGGTCTTTGCTCTCAAGAAGTTTGCACTGTAGCCAGAGGAGACAGATAATCATCAAGTTAGCATGTGAGTATGATGACCTCAGAGAGAGGGGAAAGCCGTGCAGAAAACAACCAGGGTGGTGTGATGTTGAACTACATCAGTCAGGGTGGTCGGGGAAGGCCTCTTTGAGCAGAAAACAGAATGATAAGAAGGAAAAAGTCATGGAATGATCCAGGGAAAGGGTATTCCAGGCAGAGGAACGGCGGAGGCAATGGCTGGGAGGTGGCAACAAGCTTGCTGTATTTGAGTCACGTGGGCTGCGACAGGGAGAAAGGAGGTCTGAGAAGGCAGTAGGGTCAGGTCAGGGTAGGGTAGGGAGTGAGGGTTTTGTTATCTCTAAACAGGGAAATATTCTCACCACAATAAACACCGAGGAGTGACGGAGGCACCAGCACAGCTGCCCATTCTCCTGTAGCAGGAGATTCCTCAGAGCAAACCTGCCTCCCTGCGAGCTGTGGGAGTCATCCCTGGGCCGGCAGTGGCCATCATCTCTGGGCATTGTAATTTCACTTGGTTCTGTTTTTTTTTTATTCTTTGTATTTACTTATGTAAAGAATGGTTTGCAACAGACATGACATTGTTTTCAGAGACAACATGGCCACCAGTTCTTGAGACCAGTTCCAGGCCAGCCCCTGTATCTAGTAGGCATAAGTTCCTAGTTCAGGGTTGCCAGGCTTCCCAGGTGACTTCCCAGGGGGACTCTGCCCCAGGTGGGGTGGCGTCTCTGCTAAGGTCCCCACTGATCCAGCTTTGGCCTTCAGGGGGGTCTGTGAGCAGGGCTGTGCTGGGGTGGGATGATTGTGTCCCATAGGCTGGGCCAGGCATTCTTCCTTCCTTCCTGACTCCCTTCTCACAAGGGACAACTGGGAGGGACATCCCTGCCTCTTCCAGATCATGGGATGAGCTGCTCCTTGGGGACCCTTTCAGGCCAGGCCCCTTGCCAAAGGCTGCAGTATGTGATGTGCAGTATTTCTGAGTTCCTACTACTAGGAAGAACTGTTTTGACAGAGATTTGGAGGGCATTGTTAGTGGGGAGGGCCGTTCTCCACCCATGGGAAGACGACGTTGCCACTGAGGATCCAGGAACTGACTGACCCCTGTCCTGGCCCAACCTCGCCCAAGAAGTACAGCATCGGTCTTTGGCGCCACCTTGTGGGAAACATCCACACTGCAGTCACAAGTTTCACAAAATACTGCTCAGCTAGGCAGGTAGCCCCCTTGTCCCAAGTCCTGTTTTTGTGAACAGACACCACTGGGGTGTGCAGTGCACAACCTGGTCAGCATTATGCAGTGCCTCCCCTCACACTCAGACCTAGTGGAAGATAATGGTCACTTGAAAGCCTGCCACCACTATTAAAACATCTTCTACACTCTGAAGCCTCTCCATAAAATCTCCCTGACCCTCCACTTCCCAGTCCTCTCCTCCTTTGACCTGACCAGGTGTGTTGAAAATAAATCATCATCCCTCTCTTTTGGAAGTCCCGCTGGCTTCTGTGACTGCTCTTCTTGGATATATAGCTGCTTCTCTGGCTGTTTTTCTTCATGCCGCTTGGTGGGCTCCTCAGGGTGTTAGGCTCCCTTCGCTCATCCTTAGTACTTTTCTCCAGGCCATCCTGACAACTTCCAGGGTGTTGTTTCCATCCCCACAGTGAGACATTGAGTTTTAGGGCCCCCCCCATCTCTCATTTCATTTACCCCTTAAGATAACCCTTGAGCTCCCCAAACTCATTGTGTAAAGTCAACCTTCATCCTCTCCGCAGAACTGCTCCCCCTCTAGGGTCCTCATGTTAGTCTGGGTAGCCTTTTCCCTGACACTCCACCAGCAACTAGGTCTTTCTTGTCCTTCCCACCTCCGCACCTCACCCAGGAGCTCCACTTGCACCTCCTTTCTGGCCTCTTCGTGTCTTTGGTTTCACCTGACTTGGTCCATTCTCCCCAGGGCAGCTGTTGGCCTCAGCATATTGGACCGTGTC
Organism: Suricata suricatta; assembly: GCF_006229205.1. Lineage (NCBI taxonomy): Eukaryota > Metazoa > Chordata > Mammalia > Carnivora > Herpestidae > Suricata > Suricata suricatta. The sequence continues at coordinate 17,740,788 of NC_043715.1, forward strand.
CCTTCTCACTTCCACACTGGTCCCTCATCTCTGGCCAGTTCTTCTCCAGGAAGTCCTAGTTCCAGCCAAGTCTGAACTTCTTTGTATTCTTTCAAGTCTGAATGCACCTTGCTTCCCATGCCTCCACATCTTTGCACAGGCCGCTCTGTGCATCTCTTTCCTCTTTCCTTCACCGGGCTAACTCCAACCTACCCCTTAAGCCTCAGCTCAGACATCACTTCATCTGGAATGCCTTCCCTGGATCCCGGGGTAGTCAGGACCCTCTTGTTCATGCTTACACACTGCTTACACACTGCTCCCCCCACAGCCTTTTCTGCCTCTCCTTCTGAAAGGGACAACGGCTCCTATACAGGCTCCATACACCAAGTCCAGACCGAGGTCCAATTATTCTGCCTGATTCTTGGACTCAGAGGTCCTAGACCTCAAAAGTTATTGAGTGAACCACAGTGAACCAGTGGCCAGGCTGGGATGGAACCCAAGGTTCTTACCTTCCCCTCTGGGGCTCCCCTGTTCCCCCAGATGCCATCGTGAGCTGAATCAGGATCCTTGAGAGCGCATAGGAACTTGACAGGCAGAGAATGCGTGGGTTCTGAGAGCCCAGGGTACTGGTAGGGACCGTCCCAGCAAGGGGACTGGTGTGCAGGTGACTCCAGGCCAGCACATCTGCTGAAAAGCTTTAATGAGATTCCTTTCTCCCCCAGAGTTGTGCGGCAGGAGTGTGGCCTAGATGTCATGCAGGGAGGGCCCGAATTCCTGACGGGTGGTGGTGACAGCTGTTAGGGTCCCAGGGTTAATTATCTCCAACATCACACAGAAGAGAATGTGCTGAGGTGGGACCTCCCCCACCCAGCCTTGGCCTCTCAGAGCACGGATCCCTCCAGGACTCATCCTGCTCCCCATATGACAAAGCTTGAAGATCAGCTCCTTGTGCTTTTGGACTTTGGCTCCTTTACCCTACTCCAGACCCAAGGGACTGACTCTTCCCTGAGATGCTTTGGCGGGGGGTCCCACCTATGGGCCTCTGTCCTTGCTGTGTCCTCTGGCTTCCCCATGGCTAGGTCCACGTTATTTGCTCAGGGAGCTTAGTAAACACTGGTGAATTAAATTGCTCTATAAATAAACAGAAAGTGTTAAATAGGTTGCTGGCACTTAGGTGATGCACACCCCCCTCCACATTCTGCCAGCAAACAAATTATCCAAAATGGGAAAAGAGAAAGAACCATCCAGGCTTTTCTTGTGGCTCTGTTCCCAAAACTGTTCTCTCACTTCCTCCAAACAGCCCTGCTCTCTCTATTCCGGGCCCTGCCTGCAGTGTAGCCTGTGCTTTTTTGTGTCTGCATAACCCTACCTGAGTGTCAAGAAGCCTTGTAGGATCCCTGAAGTGGCCTCAGGCCCCTGAAGCTTCTTCCTTGTCACTTGGCACAAGTGCGTGAAATGGCTTGCTCAATGGCTGGGAAGCTCTGAAGGGCCAGGGACTGCAGTGCCTCAAGAGTTCAATGGATGCTTTGTAGACATCTGTTGCGTTCTGAAAGGCCTTGCAACACCAGGGTGTTTTCCCCCTCTCTGAAGCTGCCTGGATAATTTGCTGAGTCCGTGCCATCTCCGTGGTTATTCCAAAGTGCTCAGAGGCACAGGGTCTCACTCATGCTGTCTAGTTCCTTGCTATTTCTCCCACCACTCTCACTCTTCTTTTCCTCCTCCAGTTCCCACAAGAGTAGAGAGGCTTGACAGTTTCACACCAAAGCTGTAAATGTTCTCCCAAGATTCCTCTTGCACATTTCCTGGAATCTGCTTTCCACCTCTCGGCTTGCAAAGCCAGTGAGTGACTCACTGAGCCAGGAGTCTCTTCTCCACAGGGATTTCTTGCAGGAAACGTAAGAGGAGCAGGTGATGTCGTCTTTCACCCCCACTACCTCTAGTTCTGGCTTTTCTTATCTAAAATGTCAGATTTGTTGTACCATGTGGAGCGGCAGAATTGCTATATTTTCCCTTGACACTGGCCGCCCTTATTAAACCGGGGCACTGCACCCCAAGGTTCCCCAAAGGATATTTGCAGAGCTTACAACATTCCCAACGCTTAGACTCCACAAGAACATACAATCACCTTTGTTTCCTTGTGAATGTACTTTCAAGATGCCAAGCCTTCCCATCCTTCCTAGCCACCAGAAATCACACATGCACATACTTTCTAATTTGCAATAATTTAAAAAATTTTCAAACGCAAATTATAGAGTCTGCTGCCTGTACATTAAGCAGCCTTCTTATCAGCCGTCCCTGGCAGGAGGGTTTCGCGCTGAACAGGAGGGGACCTGTGCAGATGTCACCCACACAATCAGATGACCTGAGTGTGTGCATGTGCATGTCCATGTCAACTCAGAGAATCTGTGGCAGCTGGGGGGGGGATGGGATTTTAAGGACTGCTGATGCAACAGGATGAATAGGGTAACATCTGGATGTAGGTGTGCAATGTCAGTGGGTGTTTGAAAGGTTAGGTGTGTATTTGGGATAAGTTCCTAAGGGTTGTCAAAGGCACCACTTAAATTAAAAAATGCTTTGCAAATGAGTCAATGAAACAGAAGGATGGCTTGTGTGAATTAACCAGGCTTAAATGAAGTTTGAGAAACAATTTTAGAGGAGTCCAATAACTTACCACCACCATCATCATCATCAATAACACATAGTAACAGTAGATACCATTTTTGAATACTTAATATGTACCACAAACATGCACACACATCCCAACACACACACAGGTAGCATGGCACACGCAAGTCAAGGCAGACTTATCTTCTGTGGGTCCTCTATTCTGCACTGGTCTTGGAACCTTTTGCCCAGGACATATTTTGTGGGATTTAGTATAAAATAAAAATGCAGAGCAACTTGTTCAAAATAATGATGGGGGTGCCTGGGTGGCTCAGGTCATGATCTCACAATTTGTGAGTTTGAGCCCCACCTCAGGCTCTCTGCTATCAGCACAGAGCATGCTTCAGATCATCTGTCCCCCCCTTCTCTCTGCCCCTCCCCTGCCCTGTCTCTCTCTTTCTCTCTCTCAAAAATAAATTAAAAAACCCCCAAATTATGATGAATTTTAAGGCAGCAACAGCATAGCTGGGGACACTTATAAGCAGGAAGCTCGGTGTGATGACACAGCTCTTAGGCCCGTGAAACAGGACCCTTGCTTTCACCTCTGAATGCCTAGGTGCGTTGCTCAATCTTCTGTCCATTGGAAGGCCTTCCCCTGCGCTGGGCTGTAGAGCAAGAGCAGTTCGGTTCATCTCCTTCACATCAAGACAAAACATCTTCAGGCCGAGCCTGGGCCTTCTCCCTCTCTATTAGCTTTGCTGGGTACCCCACGTAATGCATGAGTGTGAGCTGAGTGAGAGCCATCCGTGTGACAGTGCTAGGTGACATTGGTGTTTGAGCCACCTCTTTATGTAGATTACTTGTGTTATCTGGGCCTGGCCAGGCTTGAACTAGGATAAATAAGAAAGTAAACAGCTGGCTATAGATAGGCCAACCCACCAGTGAGTGTAGGAAAGCTGCTGAGGCTATATTAATAACAGAAAAGTAAATTTAGGAGGGAAATCCATATGGATAAAATGATCCATGTGGCAGGAAGTCATAATAATCATCTATGTGTATACATCTAGTAACAGAGCTTCAAAATAGTAGAAGAAAAAACTGACAGGAAAGGGAAGAACTAGACTAATCTATCTTACTCGCTGAAGATTTTTACACTCCACACCATCGGTGGATAAAATAGCTGGACTGAGTAAGGAGAAAATGCTTATGGGGCATCTGGGTGGTTCAGTCCGTCGAGTGTCTGACTCTTGGTTTCGGCTCAGGTCATGACTCCGGGGTTGTGGGACTGACTCTCATGTCGGGCTCCATGCTGAGCATGGAGCCTGCTTGAGATTCTCTCTCTCCCTTTAGCCTCCCCCCACTCGTGTGTGTGCGCATGCGCGCGCGCTCTCTCTCTTGAATAAGTAAAATGAAAAAAAGAAAAGAAAATGCTAGAAGACCAGAAGAACATTGTCAACTCCCCTGACTATAGCTGACATTTACAGAACATTAAACTCAACAGCGGTAGCACCCACACTCTTTTCCAGCAAATGTGTCAACTTCACCAAGATAGACCATATGTTCACCCATCAAACAATATTAATAAAATTTAAAGAATGTAGAGAATATGTTCTCTGATGACCATGGAAGGAAAGTAAATAACAATGAGGTATACAGAAACATCTTAGGTATTTGGAAATTATACAACACACATACGAAGAATTCATAGGTCAAAGGAGACATTTCAAGGGAAATTCGAAAATATTCTGAATAGAAAACTAAAACTATCAAAACTTTTGGGCAGTAGTTAAGGGGAAACTTATAGCTTAAAACACTTACAGAGGGGCGCCTGGGTGACTCAGTTGGTTGAGCCTCCGACTTCGGCTCAGGTCAGATCTCGCGGTCGTGGGTTCGAGCCCTGCGTTGGGCTCTGTGCTGACAGCTAGCTCAGAGCCTGGAACCTGCTTCCGGTTCTGTGTCTCCTTCTCTCTCTGCCCCTCCCTCTCTCATGCTCTGTATCAAAAATAAATAAAACATTAAAAAAAAACACAGAAAAGAAAAATGTCAAGTGGGGAATGGTCCATTGATTCTCATGGCCTTGTAGTTACAGTGCAGAGTATGAACCTTTGAAGGACAAAAGAATCCTTCTCCTGATCTCCCTGCCTACAGGCTCCCCCACCCCTCCATTTGGTAGTCCAGAGGATGGTGCCAACACACAAATCTGACTGTGCCACTCTCCTGCTCTAAACCCTCTTATGGCTCCCCATTGCTTCAGGATGAAATTCAAAACAGACCTGGCAAGCTGGCCTTTGAGGACCCTGTTCCTTTGCTTCTGATACCATGCCCTGTTCACCAGTGTGCCGCAGCCAGCTTTCTGAACTGTCTCTTGAAATCATGAGTTTTTTTCTCTTTTCTGCCCTAGAACTAGGGTTTCAGATAAAATGCAGGACTCCCAGTTAATTTGAATTTCAGATATGTGTGAATAACTTTCTAATATAAGTATGTCCCCAATATTGCATGGGACATATGTATATACAAAAAAAAAGTATTCTTTGTTGAGCTGAAGTTCAAGTTTAACTGGGTGTTAAATTTTTATTTGCCAAATCTGGCAGCCTCATCCACAGCTAGCACATTTCCCCTTTCCCAGCTTCTGTGCATGACTAATTCCTTTTCCTTAGACAGGCCTCAGCTTAGAAATAACCTCCCCCAGGAAGACAGTTCTCTCCATCCCCCTTCTCAGGGTCTATCTCAGTCCTTGGAAAGTGTCTAGCACTTGGTAGATACTCAACTCAACAAACACTTGTGGAAGGAATAAATGCTGACCTAGGTCCCAGCTCCAGGGATAAAGAGCTGGCCCGTTTCCTGCCTTCCAGGTCTGTTGCCCTCAGTTGGCAGGGGGTTGGGGGAGGCGGCAGGGGATACATCAGTTTTATCTATCACTGCAAACAAACCACTCCAAAAATTAGTGCCTTAAGACGGCAGCAGTCATGTAGTTTGCTTGCAAGTCTGCAAAATAGGCAGAGCTCAGCAGAGACAGCTCAGCTGGTGACAGAGGGTCCACTTCCAAGATGACTCACTCACATGGCTTTCAAGTTGCCGCTGTCTGCTGCTTCTCTCCATATATGCCTCTCCACAGGGTGGTTGGCACTTCCTTACAGCATGGTGGTTGGGTTCCAAGAACAAGTGTCTCAAAAGAGACAGGAAATGGCAGATGTTAGGCTTTTAAGGTCTGGATCTGGAATGTGTACAATATCATTTCCACTATATTCTATTGGTTAAGCAGTTGTCGAGTTTATATTTAAGGAGAGGGGACAGAGACCCTGTCTCTTAATGAGACAAGTGCTAGATAATTTTGTGACCATGTTTTAAAGTCATCCCAGGGGAGAATATTCACCTCAAAGGAATTGACAAGCCCATCATCTGCACCCAGTCTGGGTGGATGATGGTCTAGAGGATTGGGTGCCTTTCTCTCTACAGGTCAGTGGGTACCAAGGGGCCAGTATGTTCAAGACAGCATTGGAGGGGGACAGGGCAGGAGAGAAAGAGAGAGGCAAAGAGACAGAGAGAGGAAGGACAGCGAGAGATAAGGAAAGAGTCTCCCCTTGAAGGATTACGGACTAAGCAACTCTCTCAAGTATGTACTTAACAATAATCACATCTGAAAGGAGGCCGCACAATTGGTACCTATCACAAGTCCCTTGGGATGTCATAAACGGAAATCGTGAAACTGAATTGTCTTTTGGCTTTGAACAATTTAAAATCTACAGAAAGTTGACAGAATGGTAAAATCAACAACCCACACACCTCTCACCCAGTTTCACCAGTGGTTGACATTTTGTCACATTCGCCCTTTGAAAGGAAGTTACAAGCAAGACATTTCCTTCCCAGATCCTTCAGCCTGCATCTTCCCCCATCCCCTTAAGCGGTGTCCTCTTTGCACCAATGGTTCTCAGCTGGGGGTGGGGGGGGTGGGGGTATTTTGTCTCCCAGGGGATATTTGGGATCAAATGGAGACATTTTTAAATTATATTTTTTATTGAGGGAAAATTTGCATAACATAAAATTCTTCTTTTACCATTTTCAGGTGGATAGTCCAGTGTGTTTTCATATATTCATGACATGATGCAACTGCCGATACCATCTAATTCCAGAACATTTTCTCAGACCTGTTTGTTGCAACTAAAAGGGTGTGTGCTCCTGACACCTAGTGGGCAGGAGCCAGAAGTGCTGCTAAACACCCAAGAGAATTAATCTGGCCCTAAGTGTCAACGTTATACACAATTACAGTGCCATTATCACGTCTAAGCAAATCAACAGAAATGGAGTATTGTCATCCCCACTGGTCTCAAGGGTGTCTTTTTAGCATATCTATTTTATTTCAGGAGGTAAGTTTCACATAATGCATTCGGTGATAGGTTGTTTTAGTTTATTAACGTAGAAAAATATTCTCTGCCCCACACTCAGCCTTTTCTGTTTGCTTATTTTCCCTAGGAGTTCAGGCTGGTTTTACAGCATCGTATTTCAGATTTATCAGATTGTTTCTTCAAGATTAGATTTCGGTTAAACATTTTTTGGCAAGAATACGACATTGGTGATTATTGTATGCTGTGGTATTTGTGATGTTGAAATTGGATGGTAATGTAGTTGAGAAGACAGAAGCAAAGTGCTGTCTCCCACGTCTAGTCCACCCATGGGTGGCACCCAGGCAGCCGCTCTGGTGGGCTTACCCTTCCTGAAAAATAGAGATAGACTGGGGAGGATTCTCTAGCTTCTGGGAATCCTCAGGCCTTCCTCCCTTCTCTTTGCTGCTCCACCTCCCAGAGTTACGGGGCAGACCTCAGCACCTGGAGGGTCCCTCTGCCAGTCCTGGGGAGTAGGCCCCAGCCCAGGATGGCCAGGAAGAGGAAGGCCTCTTGGGACACCTTCAGCTGTTCCTTAGCTCCCAGGAAGAAGAAACTGCAGGGCGGAAGTGGGCTGAGTCCCTCAAGGCTGGAACCAGGAAGCGAGTCCCTCAAGTGAGGGTGTGGGCCACTGTGGTCAAGGGCTTGTAAGGGTGGAAACTGCAGGGCCTGTTAGCATTCCGGTGGCGAACACCTCTGTAAAAGCTGTGCTAGATAGAAGTCACTGCCTCTTTTCCTCCTTTTGGGAAGCTTCCTCTATCTTTAGGAAAAACTCCTAAATACCACCTTTTGCAGGAAACCTACCAGGACTTCAGAAAGAATGAAATGGCTCCAGCTGGCGAAGCACTTCAGGCTAGAACCACAAGGGCAGAGGTTCTATCTGGAAGGGGGAATAATGAGGAAAGCAAAGGCAGGAGAAATGTAGTTTAATGAAATCTCCTTACAGCATGTGGCCCACTGACAGATCCCTGAAATTGCGCAGTGTGACCTTCAAGGAACCCATGTCTGCCTTAGTGCCTTAATTGTTTTTTTAATTAAGGTTTTATTTTTGAGTGAGAGTGCACGAGCCGGGGAGGGAAAGAGAGAGAGGGAAACAGAGGATCTGAAGCAGGCTCCTTGCTGACAGCACAAAGCCCAATGCAGGGCTCGAACTCACAAACCATGAGATCATGACCTGAGCCGAACAACTGAGCCACCCAGGTGTCCCAATGTTTATGTTTTATTAAAAACTAAAAGTAACCTTATCTTAACAACAGCTAGCCCCTCCAGGTCCTGAAAGCTTTGTTTCCATAGTCCTTAGAGACTTATGCTATCCCTAACCTCCACTAATTAAAAAGTATGTACTTAGTTACTCCTCAAAATCCCAGTGCAGCTCTGTATGTCCACGGATCCTGTCTCCGTGCTATAATAAAATCACCTTTTGGCACCAAAAACATTTCAAGAATTCTTCCTTAGCCATTCACTCTAAACCCAAAACTTCCAGATTTCATAATTTCATCAGGAACATGACAACCTGCATTAAGCTGAAGTTCCAGGCTTACATTTCTGCCTGGAGTGAGTGACATCCCCTTTCAGACCAAGCACGCACTCCACACTTCCCCAGTCCTGAGTCCAAGTGTGGCTTGGTCTCAATCCGCTCCTTGCCAATGTTGAAGTAGAGAACTGATTTTCTATACCTTTGTCTCTGATAAAAAGGGTGACAATAAAAGAGAGGTCTAGGGGCCATGTGCTTCATTGAAAATGGGAGGATGCTTATTTCTTTGTGGAACTGAAGAACATTCCTGTGTGCATATAATGTGGTTAAAGTGAATCCGTGTTAAAAACAATATTGACCCCAACTGTCATTGTGTCTGAGCATCGTGGCTGGGGGGCACTAGAATGTCAGACACCTCTTGGCTCTGCCACTTACGAGCGATGTGACCTCAGACAACACTGTGGCAATACTGACACCTCTGCAGTTTAAATCTCTCTCAACTCCTCGAATATCGCCCAGTTGCTATCCTACCAATACCCTAAGTACATGACTTTCAAGGCTACGCTGAGGAAGAACAAGATTCCACACCAAAAATCATTTTTCTTCTGAGCTGGGAATTTGCCCAAAGTCAACACCTGCCAAAACAAAAGCCAAACCTGGTTTCCAAGGATAATAAATATTTGACCCTGACTTTGGCAGAAGGTGCTGGCCCATGTGACTCACTCAACTCCCGGAGCCACTCCAGGGGCAAAGTCTCCGGAGATCAGAACTTCTGTGGAAGTCACAAGCTGACCTTGGGGATGCTCAGGGCGTGTAAAGGTTAAGCAAAGGTCAAGGGAAGATGAGAGGAACTCACTGTGAGTGCTCTAGCCACAGCCTGCAGCAGGAGATGCCAGCAGGACTTCCAGAACCAGGACCAGGGAATTTTCTCCTGCAGGATGTGAGTGAGAAAGCAAGAGGTCTCAGAAACTCCTGAAAGCCAGTTTGAGTCCACACGGGAAACAAGCCTTAGAATGAAGCATTTAGCACAAAAAAACGTGGACAAAGGATATTAAAAAATAGAAGAAATTAGGTAAGAGAATCTAAGATTAGCTTAAACAAATATTTATTTCATGTTTGCCTCCTGCAAGAAAATATCAAGCGGTGGGCAGACCAGGATTGGTACAATTGGTTTACACTTCCAGGAAGGCACGGTCTACTTTTCTCACCTGCCATCCTTAGCAACTTAGTGCACTCGCAAATTGCTGCTTTATGGTCACAAATTGGCTGCTACAGTTCTAAGTATTATATTCACATCTGGACAGGAAGTCGAAAGGAAAAGAGGGAGAAAAGGGAGACACTTCTGCTGGGGAAGCAAAACTTTCCCAGAAGCCCTCAACATAAGTCTCATGGGTCACACTGTGTCCCAGGGACAGCGGGAAAACTTAGGGAATCTGAGGAAGTTGGTCTGTTTAACTAGGCACGCCCCAAACAAAACTGGGCCTCTTTTGGGAGGAAAGGAGAATAGGTATTAAGAAGGCAGCCAGCTAAGTCATGTCCTTATACAACCAAGAGGCCTGGTATCAAACCTCACCTGAGACCAGCCTCTTAGATTTTTTCAATTACATGAGCCAAGACGTTATTTTTATAATTTAAGGTAATTTGAAACAAGCTTTCTGTTCATTATACCTGATACTTCACTGATACTGTCTGTTCTTTTTCCCCTTTTACTATTTTTATTTTGTACCATAAACAACACTGCCTTTTCGGAAATCACTGCCTTTTTTCCTGGAGAAATAATCTACAGACAAAAAAGAAGTACAACTTTGCAAAACCCTGCAAATCCCTCAGGTCCACATCTTGAAGATAACCCTTAGAGACAGGGAAGAAAGTAAGTGTCACAGAGATGACATGCACATAAAAGGACAGCAGGCTGGAGAAGTGGCCCTGTTCAATGTCACTGACCCAGACAGCCGGCACCCTTTTTCTCCTGACACCCACGGCCACCACCTCAAAAGGATGATCTTTGGTCTATGGTCTGAAGCACTTTTTCAATGACACAAGAGTTGCTTTGAGGAGAGGTGCAATGAGAAAGGTTCAAGAATGAATAATAATTGGGGCACCTGGGTGGCTCAGTCAGTTAACCGTCCAACTTCAGCTCGGATCATGATCTTGTGGTTTGTGGGTTCAAGCCCCGTGTCGGGCTCTGTGCTGACAGCTCAGAGCCTGGAGCCTGCTTTGGGTTCTGTGTCTCCCTCTCTCTCTCCTCCTCCCCGTTACTCTCTCTCTTTCTCAAAAATAAACAAACATTAAACATTTACCAAAAAAAAAAAAAAAGAATGAATAAGAATCATGTGATAGTCCAAAGTCAGGGAAGAACCCTGAGTAAAAAAGACATCTCTGTAACCACCCCTCACACAAAGACATAAAACGTTTCCAGCACTGTAGATACCTTCCTCATTTCTCTCCTTCGGTTGAAAATACCCCCAGAATTAACTGCTATTCAGAGTTCTTTCACCATTTTTTTCAGTTTTGCCTGGTATTGAACATCATATAAATGTAATCACAACCACATTCGCTCGTCTGTGGCTGGTGTCTTTCATCCAACATTTCGTCTGGGAGATGCATCCCCGTTAGGTACAGCAGTGCGTTCTGTTTTTATGGCTGTGCAGGTTCCCAGTATATGAATATACCATTATCTATTTTCCTGGTGTTGGATATTTGGATTGTTTCCAGTTTTTGGCTATCATTAATAAGGTTGCTGAGAACATTCTATACATGCATTTTAGTAGAAATCACACTCAGTTTTCCTGGGTTTCTACCAAAGAGTGAACTTGTTGGGTCATAGGTCAGGTGAAATAGTTATAGGAAATGCTACAGTTTTCCACCTTACCCCTTACCAGTTCTAGTTACTGCATATCCTCACCAAAACCTGGTTTTGTCACTCTTTTAAATTTTAGCCAACATAATTAGTGTATAATAATATCTTGCTACAGTTTTATTTTTAAATCTTTTTTAATGTTATTTTTTTTATATTTTGGGAAAGGGGCAGGGAGAGACAAAGACAGAATCTGCAGCAGGCTCCAGGCTCTGAGCTGTCAGCACAGAGCCTGATGCAGGGCTTGAACTCACAAACTGTGAGATCATGACTTGGCTCAAGCTGGACATTTAACCAACTGAGCTACCCAGGTGCCCCAGTGGTTTAATTTCTTTAAAATTTATTTCTTAAGTAATCTCTATACCCAACATGGGACTTGAACTCACAACCCCAAGATCAAGAGTCAGATGTTCTACCAACTGAGCCAGCCAAGGCGGCCCCCCCCATTGTGGTTTTAATTCACGTTTCTCTCTGAATCAAATTTCTCTAGTGGTATTGAGCACCTTTCCACATGCTTATTGGCCATTTGGAAATCCTATTTTGTGAAGGGCCTGTTCAAGTCCTTTTTCCATAACCACGGAATTCTTTATAGAATTCTTTTTTTTTAGTTTGCATACAGTTTTTAAAAATTTTTAAATTGCTTTTTATTTATTTTTGAGAGAGAGAGAGAGGGAGAGACAGCATGACCAGGGGAGGGGGGAGGGTCAGGGAGGGAGACACAGAATCCGAAGACAGGCTCCAGGCTCTGAGCTTTCAGCACAGAGCCCGCGTGTGGCTTGAACCCACCAACCATGATATCATGACCTGAGCTGAAGTCAGACGCCCAACCAAATGAGCCACCCAGGCGCCCCTATAGCATTCTTTATATATTCTGCAGGAGCATTAAAAAAATACATGTATGTTTTTCCAGTTTGTAACTTATCTTTTCACTTTCTTAAATAACTTTTTTTACTTTCTTAAATGTTTTATTTTTGAAAGAGAGAGAGCACAAGAGGGGAAGGGCACAGAGGGAGACACAGATTCTGAAGCAGGCTCCAGGCTCTGAGCTGTCAGCACAGAGCCCATTGCAGGACTTGAAGCCACAGGACTCAAAGCCACAAAGCAGAAGATCATGACCTGAGTCGAAGTCAGACACTTAACTGACAGCCATCCAAGCACCCCTCAATATTTTTAAGTCTATTTATTTTTGAGAGAGACAGAGACAGCGTGAGCAAGGGAGGGGCAAAGAGACAGAGAGAGAGAATCCCAAGGAGGTTCCACACTGTCAGCACAGAGCCTGAAGCGGGGCTCAAACTCAAGAAACCAAAGATCATAACCTGATCCCAAACCAAGAGTCAGATGCTTAATCAGCTGAGCCACCCAGGCGCCCCTTAGATATCTTGATTAATAGCCAGAAGTTCTTAATTTTATTTATTTTAAAGTGTATTTATTTATTCTGAGAGACAGAGAGATTGGGGAGGGGCAGAGACAAAGGGAGAGAGAGGATCTCAAGCAGGCTCCATGCCATTAGCGCAGAGCCTAATGCAGGGCTGTGAGATTCTGACCTGAGCCAAAACCAAGAGTCAGATGCTTAGCTGGCTGAGTCACCCAGGTGCCCCCAGAAGTTCTTCATTAAATAATGAAGTCTAATTTATCAACTTTTGATGTTTAGAGCTTTCTGTGTCTTGTTGGTTTTTTAAAAAATATTTTCTTTTTTCTTAAGTAGACTCCACATCCAACATGCAGCTCGAACTCACAATCGCAAGTTCAAGGGTTGCATACTCTACTGACTTAGCCAGCCAGGCACCTCCTTTGGGTGTTTTTAAAGAAATTTTTGCCTATTTCAAGGTTATGAAGATAGTCTATGTTTTCTCTAGAAGTTTTACTGTTTTACGTTCACAATTATGCTTACAATCCATCTCAAATTAATTTTGGGGAGGGTTTCAAAGTACAGGCAAAACAGACAGTCACTTACTTGCCCCAACACCATTTATTGAAACTATCTTGGGGCGCCTGGGTGGCTCAATTGGTTAAGCTTCTGACTTCAGCTCAGGTCTTCATCTCTCAGTTTGTGAGTCTGAGCCCCACGTCGGGCTCTGTGCTGACAGCTCAGAGCCTGGAGCCTGCTTCGGCTGTGTCTCCCTGTCTCTCTGCTCCTCCCCTGATCATGCTCTGTTTCTCTCTTTCTCTCAAAAATAAGTAAACATTAAAAATAATAATAATAAATAAAAATATTTAAAAAAAGAAACTATCTTTCTACTACTTAAATAAGCTGGCATAATTTTTTTTCAACCATTCTTTTCTTTTTTTTTAACTTTTGTTTAATGTTTCATTTTGAGAGAGACAGACAGACAGAGAGCAAATGGGGGCGGGGTAGACAGGGAGGGAGAGAATTTGAAGCAGGCTCCAGGCTCTGAGCTGTTAGCGCAGAGCCTGATATGGGGCTTGAATCCACAAATCACAAGATCATGACCTGAGCCAAAGTTGGACGCTTAAACGACTGAGCCACCCAGGGGCCCATAAATATATATTTTAAAATTTTTTAAGTCTACTTATTTATTTTTGAGAGAGACAGAGACAGCATGAAGCATGAAGCATGAAGCAGGGAAGGGCAGAGAGAGAGAGAATACCAAGAAGGTTCCACACTGTCAGCACAGAGCCCTAAGCGGGGCTCGAAGTCACCAAACCGTGAGATCATGACCTGATCTGAAACTGAAAGTCAAACACCTAACTGACTGAGCCATCCGGGCGCCCCGTCACTCTTGTCTAATATGAGCACTTACACATACGCATTGTTCTATGTGCATCCCATAGGTTTTGATATATTGTATTTCATCATTCGGTTTGAAACATTTTCCAGTTTCCCTTGTGATCTCTTTTTTGATTCATAGATTTGGAAATGTGTCCAAGAGCATAAGAACACTGAGCACAGCTCTGGCACCCAACTGAGCCCACAGCCTCATGGGGGCTGAGTTGAGTGTGGGTGGAGCAGCTGCTTGTTTTTGTCTGTGCAGCTCCTGGGAGCTCTGTGGGTGGGTGAACCGTTTCCACTGTCAAGAAGTGTGTGGGGAGACACCATAGGGCAGCATGCCTGATAAACTTTCTTCCACAGCACGCGCGCGTGGACACGCATGCATGTACACACACACACACACACACACACACACACACACACACACACACACACACACACCATTCTTCTTCAGCTCTAAAATATGCCCTGGGCTATGCAAGCAAGAATGTAAAGTGGGCCAGCCTCTTCTTAGCTGAGAGATCAAAACTTAAGTCACTTAACCTGTAAGCCTGTTTCCTAATCTATTAAAACGGGGAGGATGTTTATTTCAATGTTCTGCTGAGAGTTAAATGTATGAGATGGGAGGCCTGCTGGGGGCACTGGGTGAACTGCTAGCAGGTAAAGGGTTAAGGTAGGGAGGAAAACTTGCTTCCATGCCAGATCCTGACACAAAGTGTGGCTTCGGCCAGAGTTGGGGAGCAGAACCCCTATCTGGGGCTTAGTGGCCACAGTTTACTAGGGCCTACAGGGACAAAATTGGGACGTGGCCAGGGGACCCGCTGGCGGAGGGGCACCCTGTGAGCTCGTCCTCCCATGCTGGGCTTGGGCTTGGTGCCTGGACGAGAGCTGTGCTCCAGGGATTTAAACTACAGGGCTATTCTTGCCATCCAATGTGCCCATATGACCGTTTCTCTCCAGAACTCAAGCTCCTATACATTCCACCTCCCAGTTCCTATACTTCCACCTCCCAGGTTTTCTTTGCAGTTGGAGGCAAAAAGGATGGGAAGGAGTAACAGCAGAAAGAAAGGGGTCCAGGGAAGTCTGGGAGTCACTGCAGCTCTCACTGCTTTCTCCAGCTGAACCTGAGCTCTCACCCTGAATCTGTCAAGCCAGATACCGGCTCACCCCATGCCCAGTGCCCTAGGCAGCATCTCCATGCCTATGCCCTGAGTTCCTGCAGTCTCTGTTCTTATCTGCACAGAATCTGAATGGCAGAGATGAGCAGGTTAGAGAGCTCCTGGAGCTTTAGCAGAAAGAGTTAATTCCTAAGATAAGAATCATTTTTAGGTAGCCCAGTGGTTCCTGTTGTGAAAACACCTTTGTTCCAGGGGCTTTATCTGAAACATTGAATATCCTCAGGGAGTTAGGTTAGAAACAATGCAGGGGAGGGGCCCCTGGGTGGCTCAGCTCCTTGAGCTTCTGGCTTCAGCTCAGGTCATGGGCCCAGCGTCGGGCTCTGTGCTGACAGCTAGCTCAGAGCCCGGAGCCTGTCTTCAGATTCTGTCTCCCCCTCTCTCTGACCCTCCCCTGCTCAAGCTCGCTCTCTCTCTCTCTCTCTCTCTCTCAAATATAAATAAAGCATTAAATAAAATAATAATAAAAAAACAACGCAGGGCAGGCACATTTGGGTACCTCCTCCTCAGCCCAACAGTGCCTTGCCTCTGCGAAGGGTTGGTGGGACTCAAACTGCACTTACCCAGAGATCCTGTCATATTCAGGGGTCGCCTCATCGCCCGGAATGGAACAAGCTCCTCACCACTTTGTGTGGGTTTCCTGTGAGCGTGGAGGCTGATGTCTGCCTGTTTGGACATATTGACGGTGAGGAATCACCCTGAGGCAGAATGTAGGGTTCTGTAACACCTCCAAAACAGAATACTTGACACGGAGAAGCAGGGCCTGGCAGGCAGGAGGAAGGCCTGGCTACCTCTCCAGGCATCTGGGAGTGAACACTGTGGGTTGCAGACATCTTAAGAGAGGACTGGGGTTGGAGTTTAGGATGGCCTTCATCGTACCAGAGCTGCCTAGGTATCCAGACTGGCTGGGCTTATTTGTCTTTGGCACCCTTGGACCTTTTTGGGATTTTATCTAAACACCTCAGTCACAACTGAGTTGTTCTGGGGACCCCAATAAAGGGCCCACTTCCAGCAGTGAAGGGGAGGACTGTAGGGGGAGAGGGACAGAAAGTTAGAGCAAGGCCTGAGGGGAAGGGGTATCTTTGGGCCTGAGCACCCTTATAGACTGTCCATCAGCTGTCCCTGCACCTTGCTCCATTCTCCCTTAGTGTGGCTCCAGCCTATATTTTCACTGGCAACAGGAAAACCCACAAAGCCTGTCTGACCCCAGAATCAGGAGCTTCAGGTCACCACAGCCTCTGACCTAGCCTCTAGGTCTAACAGCCTTGGCATAATGCCTTTCATGTAGCGTGCACTCAATAAATAGTTCCTGAATGAATGGGAGAATGGCCGATGCTGGCATCCAGCATTCATGCAGCAAATATGACTCGTCCAAGAGCTCCTGATCATTGTAGGACCCCCTCCAGCTGAGGGCTCAAGACACCAACTTGAAATAACCCCCATCCATTCTCATTCTCCTCCCTGGATAATTGAGGGGACCACACCTCTCCATGCAACTTCTGCCTTTTGGAAGTCCTGCAGGTGAGCCACAAGAGCAGGAGCAATGCACTGGGTGGAGGTCTGGTTTTCAGAAAAGTTGGATTGAGAGTCAGTGGGTGCTCTGCTGCCCCCTTCTGGACAAAGTAGGAACTGTGCCCCTGGAGGTGAGGACTACCTTATGAGAGGAAAAAGAGGAGAGGCAGGGTTCAAGTCCCCTCCTTGTCCTTAAACTTGGTCTCTGGAACATAGCAACCACATTACCCTCTTTCTCCTCCCTGAAGACAGGGTCCCCATGTTTGGGTCCCCAGCCCCACCAAGCTGGCTTTGCATTCCGCCAGACCTTTCAAATGCACCACCTAGAACATTTTTGAAGGTCTTTTTGTCAACAAACATTGTTCTGGGAACATCAGGCCAGTTCCTGACAAGTAAAATCACCCACACAGTGTTTATACTTATTAGCAGATGAAACAGTCTCCTGAGGGGCCTTTTACAGACTACTGATGGAGGCAACTGTGTTCATCAGGAGGAAAGATAAATGTAAGGATTGACAAACCCAAGAAAAATAGAAAATAAGAGAAAGAGAGAAACTAATTGTAACAAAATTTGATAAATTAAGACAAAGACTGGTTATTTGCAAACACAAATAAAATTTGATAAGATGATGGAAATTTCACTTTAGATATACATATAGCTTTATAGAGAGAGCTATGACAAGAAACCCACAGGCAATGTTTTGGCAATGTTCAGTGGTGGTTGGAGGGGGCCAGGTGACAGTGTTGGAAGGCATGAGGGCAGGGTAGGAAAGGACATAAACAAATGTTGATTTCCTCCTCTGGATTCCAGTTGTGTGGCACAGAGCGGTTAGGCTCCTGGGCTATGGTCTGAGCCTGCGCACACTCACCGCGGTAGTACAAAGTGGAGGTGGATACCTACACGTTGGTGGGAATGTAAACTGGTGCAGCTGCTCTGGAAAACAGTGTGGAGGTTCCTCAGAAACTATCAGTAGAACTCCCCCATGACCCAGCAATAGCACTGCTGGGAATCTACCCAAGGGATACAGAAGTGCTGATGCATAGGAGCACATATACCCCAATGTTCATAGCAGCACTTTCAACAATAGCCAAATCATGGAAAGAGCCTAAAGGTCCATCAACAGATGAATGGGTAAAGAAGATGTGGTTTATATATACAATGGAGTACTTCATGGTCATGAGAAAGAATGAAATCTGGCCATTTGTAGCAAAGTGAATGGACCTCGAGGGTGTCATGCTAAGTGAAATAAGTCAGGCAGAGAAGGACAGATATCATGTGTTTTCACTTATAGGTCTAACAGGAGAAACCTAACAGGGGACCATGGGAAGGGGAAGGGGGGGGGAAACAGGGAGAGGGAGGGAGGCAAATCACGAGAGACTCTTGAATACTGAAAACAAACTGAGGGCTGAAGAAGGAGGGGGAAAGGGGAAGGGGGGTGATGGTCATGGAGGGGGACACTTGTGGGGAGGAGCACTGGGTGTTATATGGAAACCAACTTGGCAATAAACTATTAAAAAACACTAAGTGGAGGTGGCTATAGATGGTTGCTGACTGACTCACTGATTGAATCAACTCTGGGAGTAGCTAACTCCCTGGCCACAAGGGAGAGTCTACTGACTGCTTACCAGCTTGGGGTTCATCAGGCAGGAGCCGGGCTTGGAGCAAAGCTTGTACCAGTGTTAAGCTGTAGAACTAGGCAGCTTGTAACCACGTGCCAGTTATGGGTCCAGGAAACATATTGTCCCTTGCCTGACTCCTCCTTTAACTCTTACTCAAGCTTCATGAATGAGTCAAGTTTCCTGTCCCAGAAAGTCATCCCTAGCCAACCTCCTGCCCCTCCCTCAGCTGTGGTAGTTGCCTCTCCTGGTCCCACATGCTCCTGGGGCATTTTTCTATCAAAGCATTTATCCCTTAAATAATTCCTTTTGTTTTTACTTAAAAAAAACTTTTTTTTAATGTTTATTTTTGAGAGAGACAGCGCAAGCGGGGGAGGGGCAGAGGAGAGAGAGGGAGACACAGAATCCAAAGCAGGCTCCAGGCTCTAAGCTCTCAGCACAGAGGGGCTTGAACTCACAAATTGCAAGAGACCATGACCTGAGGTGAAGTAGGATGCTTAACTGACAGAGCTCCCCCTCCTTTTTTCCCATTTTTAATTTTTATTACAAGATTTTCAAACATAAACAAGGGTAACAGTAATAGGCTAACGAAGCCCATGTACTCATCACCCATTTCAACAAATTACCAACTCATGAAAAATTTTGTTTCATCTATATCACATCATGCTATTTCCCCCTTCCTTGGATTATTTCACGACATTTTATCAGTAAATACTTCATTATACTTTTCTAAAAGATAAAAGTACTTTAAAAAAATGGTATTGAGGGGGAGGGGGGAAAGAGGTGGTGGTGATGGAGGAGGGCACATGTGGGGAAGAGCACTGGGTGTTGTATGGAAACCAATTTGACAATAAACTATTTAAAAAATAAAAAAATAAAAAATGGTATTGTAGGGGCGCCTGGGTGGCTCAGTTGGTTGAGCATCCGGCTTTGGCTCAGATCATGATCTCGCTGTTTGTGGGTTCAAGCCCCGCATCAGGTTCTGTGCTGACAGCTCAGAGCCTGGAGCCTGCTTTGGATTCTGTGTCTCCCTCTCTCTCTGACTCTCCCCTGCTCACGCTGTCTGTCTCTCTCAAAAATAAAACATTAAAAAAACGGTGTTGTAACCACAATACCATTATTGCAACTAAAAAATTAACAATTATTCCTTAACATCATCAAATGTCCAGTGTTTATAATTCTCTCATCATTCAACTGTGTTTTGACAGTTGGTTTTCTCGAACGTCTCCCCCACTGGACCTGACTAGAGACCTGGGATGCCCCTAGGAGTGCTTCAGTCCTTGTCCATCACTGCCCATGTCTTCACCTGCACACACGCAGGTGAAGACAGTCACTGCTCTCTAGAGGAGCAAAGACACTGAGGGCCTAGGTGGGGTGACCACCCTCCCCTGGTTGCCCCCTGGAACAGGAAGAACTATTCTCAGCAAGGATGCTGATCAGGCCCAGGCAAGTGCTCACAGCATCTTTCCAAAATCCACATGCAGTCCTTGCTCTCCACCACCAGCTCTTCAGCCACAATCTCCAAGGATGAGGTCAGGGGACAAGGATTTGGGGAATATGCCTCCGGTATTTTTGATGTGTTGCCCTTGAGCCCCAAGTGGTCCCACCAAGATGGGGAAACACTTAGTGCCTGATACCTTCACCCTGCACCACTCTGAGAAGAGAAAGCCCTGGGATGGATGACCAGACCCAGTTCTAGCCTCTGGGAAATAAAAGTCAATGTCAGTTGCCAGGGAGGCCTCAACACCAGGTCAACTTTATGACAGCATCACCAAAATACCCAGTAGCATTGTCAGGGGGAGAAATGAGGGTGGCCCTTTGCTGGATTATTCAGGGACCAGCTCCTCAGAGAGGCTTTCCCTCACTCCCCAGCCTTCTCCCTTTTGGTATGTGACTCTCCAAGCTCCTAGGACTGTTCCCATGTGTCAACCACAAGCAAGCCCAGTGCCAGCCTGATCCCAGAATAGTCATCAGTCCCCACCTGTGAAAGAAGCTGCCATCTGCAGAGTCGCACCTCCCCATGCAACTGAACCCCAAGAGCGACTGAAGGCCAAAGTCTGTCAGATGACAACATATGGTTCCCACCCGCTGCTGGGAGGACTCCCTCAGGCCTCATCCGGGTCAGAAGAGCCTGTGTGAAGCCAGACCGCAAACCCTAACAGCCTCTTCATTCTCTGACTGCCTCAGACCAGCTCGGTTAGTAAGGTGAGGCCTTAGAGGTGATTCAGCCTGTACCCCTTTCCCAGATGGGCAAGTGTATGTTAGAGTCCTCCAGGGGGAGAGAGAAAGGAGAGGCAGGTAGGGTCCTTTGTGTTCTACCATCTTCACAATTGAGCAATCCTCACTCCGGCCTCATGCTGATGAGGCCAGGCGTGGGCAGAGGCCTGACAAAGCAGGGCGGAAAGGAAGAGCCATTAGCACTAATGAGGCAGGCAGCCTGAAAGCTTTTTACTTTGAAGCTGCTCGCCCACCCAGGGAACAGTCCGTTCTGCCTCCCTGGCTTCCAGGAACCCCAGGCGGAAAAGGGTTTGGGAGAAGAAGCAGGGGTGAGGGCCTTGGAGAAACCTGGAGGGACAACGGGTTTTGGGTGGGGGAAGGACCAGGGATGAAGGTAGGAGGGCCTGGATTTGCCTAAGTGGACTTCTCCCCTCCTTTTTCCCTCCAAAACCCCCCAGAGTCTAGGTCTGCACCCCACTTTGGCCACTGGCCCATCACCCTCTTCAATGCCCTTGACCAAAGTTCCTGGAAGCAAAGGAAACAACATGCCACACAGAGTCTGGGTGAACATCTCCGGGGCCACAAATTAAATTAAGTTCTCAGGGCTGCCTGCCTTGTTACTGCTAATGGTTCTAGCCTGTCCCACCTCCTCACCCCCACCCAGGTTCCTGACCTGCAGAAATTTGGGGGTTCCGGGCACCCTCCCTTGTTCCCAAACTTTGATTAGCACTTGGGGATCTCACGCAAAATTAGAGTTGGGCACCCCTCTTACAGAACACCCAAAAGCCCAGGTATAGGGAGACAGGCCTGAGCCATGCCCCCACCTTCATGCCCTGGCTCTAGGCGGCAGTCACGTGTGGGTCCTTCATTAGAACCTTCCATATAAGCTATGGGCTCCGGGTGGCCAGGAACTCTCCAGGCAAGGATCCAGCAAGCAGAGGTAAGTCCTCTGGTTGGGCAGAGACTCCTGCTCTTTGGGAGGTCTCTCTCTGGGGTAGGGCACCTAAAGGGTGCACTGAGGATGAGGAAGGACTAAGTGGTGGGTCTTCCTGCTGGCCAGGTCATGCTGACTGCAGTGCTGCTGAGCTGTGCCCTGCTGTTGGCACTGCCCCCTATGCAGGAGGCTCAGATGGGCTTGGCCCCTCTGGAAGGCATCAGAAGGCCTGACCAAGTCCTGTTCCCAGAACTACCAGGTCAGTGTGGGCAGGGGTGGAGCTGGGTGTAACCTGGATATCTTCTGGCCACAAATTATCCTGCTTGGTATGAGCCCTCCTTCCCCCTTTCCCACTGCAGACCTGGGAGGTGGGTGTTCTGTGCATGGTGGTGGGGAGGGCAAGGGGGTGCTCTGCCCTCACATCATATGTTCCAGGCCTGGGTCTACAGCCTCCACTGAAAAGGACAAGTGCAGAACAGTCAGAAGAAGCTCTGCTACAGGAGGCTGAGGCCTTGGCAGAGGTAATTGCCCAGGGAAAGGAGTGAGGCCACAGACCCTGGAAGGGGACATCTGGCATCATTCCCACTCGCCACCTCATGACACCCTCACCTGGGGTGATTCTGCAGACCATTCTCTCCATGCTCCACCTCCATCCAGCCTGAACTGAGGGAGGTGAGATCTCTGGACCTGCCTTTGGAGGCCCATGCCTACATTCCTGCTCTCCCACTCCTGTAGGTACTAGACCTGGAGGGCCGCTCCCCACGCTCCCCACGACGCTGTGTAAGGCTGCAGGAGTCCTGTCTGGGACACCAGGTACCGTGTTGCGACCCTTGTGCCACATGCTACTGCCGTTTCTTCAACGCCTTCTGCTACTGCCGCAAGCTGGGTACTGCCACGAACCCCTGCAGCCGTACCTAGTGGGTCAACGTCGGATCGGGGCTGGACAGGGGTAGCGAATAAAGGATGAGACCAATCCCAAAGCTGTGGCGTTATTTTGAACGTGGCCATCGGAGGCGGGAGGTCATGGAAGTCACAGCAGGGGTGGGGTGGCCGCCAAGCCAAGAAACCACACACAAACCTAACCCAGGGCCTGGGCTACCATCATCTGAATCACTTACGTGCATGCTTTCATGGTGTCAGGCACAGTTGGGGAGCCAGAGAGGGGCCGGGCTCCAGCTCTCCATACTCTTGTAAAATAAATGCGGGTGCAGCCCGCAGTACACATAGGGGCTGTAACTCCTGGCTGGCCAGCAAGCAAGCATTAGCCTCTGGGGTCGGCTTGCAGCTAACTTGACGTGCGACTTCAAGCGAAGCCTGCGCCCCGCCTCCCACATTCGCAGCTCCTTTCGGGGTAGGAGTAGCTCAACAGTCCGGAATATTTCCAAACATAAGAAGCACCGCCCACTCCTATCTCAACTCCGCCTGCCCCTTAGTGCTAGGGGTACGAGACCCTGGAAAGCTAGAGAGCCCAATAGAATCCTCGTGGCCACGTGCGCCATCACGCGGCGGGCCTCCGACACTCCAAGCAGGTCAAGCCCCGACGCGAGTCAAGCCAACCCTAGCCACGCAGGCGCCAGACGGCCTACACCTGCGCAATGCTTTCGTGTGAAACCACCCGGAAGTCGGGCGTCACTAGGGCTCCGCCCCTTTGCGGTCACATGAGACTATCGCTAGTCACCTGACCTGCTTGACAGCCTGCTGCTGGCGCTGCGTCAGCTGAGCTTGGAATCGTGCTGTCTGCCGGCCGATCGGGGTTCTCCGGTCTCGCCGCCCGCGCCGCAGCCATGTCGTTCTTCCCGGAGCTTTACTTCAACGTGGACAATGGCTACTTGGAGGGACTGGTGCGCGGTCTGAAGGCCGGGGTGCTCAGCCAGGCGGACTACCTCAACCTGGTGCAGTGCGAGACGCTCGAGGGTGAGCCGCGGGGCCGGACGGCTGGGCCTTTAAAGGCCGGCAAGGAGACTAGCCCGGGCCTGAGGGTTCCAATCTGGGCGGGGAAGTCGGAGGCGGGGGTTCTCGAAGGGTCTAAGAGATCTCGCTGGGAATCCAAGGGCCGATGGCAGGCGCCCCGGAAGGGAATCTGCTTCCATCTGCTGCTCCGCGCGGGCCCAAACGCAACTAAGGCTTTAAAAAGGAACCACAGTGGTTAGCCTCTGTTTGGGGCAGCCTCCTCCCCATTATGCCTGCCGTGTAGTTCGGAAAAGAGGGTCTCGAGAGTGGTTGGTCGGTGCGAGAGGTGTCCATCCAAACCTCTTTACTCTGACGTAGCCAGAGAATTGCCCCGTGGCAACGTTTAGGAAACCTAAGCGGAAAAGCCGTCCGCTTCCCGCCTGACATACAACGAGGCATTTGGGGTCACTGTGTCTCAGTCCTGGCCGGCGGGGTGAGCCTTCCTGGGGAATCGCTGAGCCAACCTAGTGAGAGTTTCCTCCCATCGCCGAACCACTGGCTGTGCAGAGTCTTCTGAAGACAGTGATTCGGAGAGCAAGAGGTGGATCTCCAAGTTCCTACACTTGTATTTGGCTAATAAATCCCACCTCCTCAGCAAGAAGGTTGCCTGTTGGAACAGAATTTTTACAAAGCACAAGAATGATGGGAAGCTGAGTTCCCCTTTCTTCAACTCTAAACTGGGATTGACTCCCTGAGGCACAGCTGCATCAGATTCGCTGATTTAGAGGTGCCCTGAGTCCCCACTTTCCCGGGTGATAGTGAAGGGCATTGTGGCTGGAATGTAAGTTCTCATTCCTGATCCTCAAGAGATACCCTTGAGCAGAGGTACTGCTGGCCCCATGGTTGGTATTTGGAGGGGGAAGATGATTCACACTCTGGAGAAAATTTTCTCATCAAAAACTTCTTGAGGTTAAAAGAGGATTCAGTTTTTAAAGATCAGTTATTGTTTATCTTGGAAAGTAGACTAGTAAAGTGAAAATAACTACCTTTAAATTTTTTAAGTTGCTGAAATTAAAATACAATAATTGTGGACTCTATGATTTTAACATAAATATACAAGAAAGGCTGTTTCTTTCCCTTATGAGAGTGGAAGTGGGGCAGAGAGGAGAGCACAGGGGCAGGGCCTGGCACACAATTGGCCTTTAATGTGAGTTTTGTGGGCTGAATGGGACTGGAAGATCTTTCTTTGCTTAAATCTGAAGGTGAACACCATTGATTACCAACTGGCATTTGGCAAACTTGATTCTCTTCTAGACTTTCCTCACTCACCCCGAGCCTGTCCTTCCTCCTCCTGTAGAGCTTCTGGGGGCATTGGGTTCCCATCTTCCCAGCAGCCCTTCCACCATTATCCTCCATAAATGTGTTAGCCCATTCCTCCTGCAACGCTGCTCAGCACATGGCCTGCCTTGTAGCATGCCATCTAGGCCTTTAGGGTCACATTCAAGGATTCCCTTGCTCTTCCATACATACTCCTCTCCCTCACACTAGCCATTCCCCCGTCCCCGACACTCTTGGGGTGGACAGTGGACCCTGGTTGTCCATTGATGGACCACCCCGGGGATGGACAATTTTGAATTTGAATTCTAGCCCTGGCAATTACTGGATTACCTTAGGTAAGTTATTTAACACCTCCAAGCCTTATAGTCTTCATCTGGTATATTATCATCACCTATTTCATAAGGTTGTAATATGTCAACAAGCTTTTACATGTGAATATGAAGCCCAGCAACAAGCACAGCATATGTGCTAGATAAATGTTAGCTCTTGTTTTCACTACACTGCACCTGCCATTCCCTCTGCATCCCTGTCATCTCCATGAAACCCAGTGATTCCCACTCTTGAAGGCCCAGCCCCAGTAGCACCTCATCTTAGAACCTCTTTGTGGTCGTGCTAGGCCAGAATGTTGTCTTCTACATCCAGTTACATCTCCTGTGGTTGTGGTAGTTTCCTAGAAGTTTCTCAACATTGAGTTTGGGATTCTTGGGACCCTGTATGTTGGAGATGCTCAAAACTTTCAGGTGCTGGGGATAACTAGAAGTGGGAACGACCAGAAACCCCATTATCCTCTACATAAAGTCCTCCTCTTCTTCTGAAGGTGACACCAGAGGCCTTTGTTGGCTGGGTGTTTTTGTCTCCCCATCTCCAGGGGAAAGGAGAGAGGGGAGGGGAGACTAACAAAGCCTTTGGTTCCTAGTGAGATCCGTAGGTATGTCCTGAAGTGACGAGGTTTCCAAAGAATCTGCATCAGGTGTTGGACAGTTCCCAGAAGGCTCAGAGCATTGGGCAGAGGGTGTTGTTTGGCAAGGAAGGGCCAATGCATACCGTCCACCATACCCTAGTCTTCCTCCCTGTATTCCACTCCATCAGAGCGTCTGCTACTGATCTATTCTGCTCTAACTCAGTCTTTTAGGACCTCTGAAAATCATATTTTCCATTGCCCATCTTGCTTGATTGTCTGTACTCAGAGGTAGGAGAAAGAACCCAGAGAGGTCCTACCTTTCTGGCAAACTTAGGGGACAGAGTTGAATGGTTTCAAAAGTACTTTTTATTTTTTAATGCTTATTTATTTTTGAGAGAGAGAGAGAGAGAGAGAGAGAGAGAGAGAGAGAGAGAATGAGTGAAGGAAGGGCAGAGAAAGGGAGACACAGGTTCTGAAGCAGGCTCCAGGCCCCAAGCTGTCAGCCCAGAGCCCAATGCTGGACTAGAAATCACAAACAGTAAGATCGTGGCCTGAGCTGAAGTCGAACACTTAACTGAGCCACCCAGGTGCCCCCTCAAAAGCACTTTTTAACTCTGAGTGTTTCTGGATATGCAGAGGACCTTCTGGGAGCTGAGTCTTGTGCTGGGAATTGTGCGGAAGAGGAGGTGGGTCAGAGATATACAAAGAGAAATCATGCAGTATTACTTTGAACATTTTTATTTGTCCAGCATATACTTATGAAGCACATATTTTATGCCAGGCACTGTGATAGGGGCTGAGATTTGTTGCATGATATTCACCTGACCCTCATAGTGTAGGGGTGGAGGTCAGTGGGAGCAGGGGGAAGATATTAAGAGATCAGTGTAGCATAGAAGTTACAAATGTAGGCTTAGTACTTCATGGCTCTGTGGCCATGTAACATCTCTGTGCAGAGTTTTATCATCTGTAAAATGGTAATAATAATGGCACCTACTTCATGGGGTCATGAAGGTTAAACAAGATAATTCATATAAAGCCTTTAGCATGAACTTGGCACATGGTAAGTGCTGAGTCAGTGTGTTAACTGCTGTTATTATTTTATTTTTTTAAAAGTCTTATTTATTTATTTAGGAAATCTCTACACCCTGCATGGGGCTTGAATTCACAACCCTGAGATCAAGAGTCACATGCTGAGCCAACTAGGTGCCCCTGTTAATGTTATTTTAAAGTACAGTAAAGTAAATATATAATTACATATTGAAGGCAATACCCATGAGAGTGACAGTGGAGAAGTGATAGAGAATCACAGGGGAACTTTATTTAGAGAGTGTGGTGCGTTAAGGGCCTGCTGAGGAAAGGATATTTGAACTGAGATGTGAACATTGAGAAGGAGGCAGCCACGCAGAGAGCTGCGGGGAAGAGCACTTCAGGCAGAGAGACCAGCATGTCAAGGCAGAAATAGTTGGGCCATTCAGAGGGACCAAAAGGAGCCCTGGGCAGCAGATTGTGTGGGACAAGAGTACACATGTTTAGGGAACCCAGACCCTTGTTTTGAAAAACAGGCTTAGCCCAGGGGAGGAAACCTTTGACTCCTTAGCACCGAGCGTGGGGGCGGATACTGATGGCACGGAGCACTGCCGTCCACAAAGGCCTGCCTGGGGTGCCTGTGTGGCTCAGTTGGCTGGGCGTCTGACTTCTGCTCAGGTCATGATCTCGCAGTTTGTAGGTTTGAGCCCTGTGTCCGGCTCTGTGCTGACAGCCCAGAACCCAGAGTCTGCTTCGGATTCTGTGTCTCCTCCTCTCTCTGCTCCTCTCATGCTCATGCTCTGTCTCTCAATAATAAATAACAATGTTAAAAAAAGAAAAGAAAAAACACAAAGGCCTGCCAAATTTTGGGTTATATGATGTAGTTCAGACATTAGGCACACATATAGTGCTACTTCGATGTTCAAATGTTTGTTTGCTCATTCAGGAAACACTTCCTGAAGGCCTACTGTGTACCAGCCCCTGGGCCATATAAGGAAGCCAAGCAGCTGTTTCAGGCATTACAGTAGTTCTGAGCCTGATCTCTTAGCTTTGACCCTGGGTTCAGCCTAAGAGCATTGGTTTTAATTTCTATGGATGTGGCGAATTCAGGTGTGAGTGGGGCCTCCAGAATTTCTCCCTTCCTCTCTTCTCTTTAAAAATGTTTATTATGGATATTGGCAAACATGTCCAAATTAGAAGGAATAGTAGAATGAATCCATAAGTAATAATCATCCAGTTGGATGATTCTTGTCATTATGACAATTATCAGTCTTGTTTCAATAATAGTTCTACTTACTCTCTAACTCCTAAGTTATTTTGCAGTAAATCTCAGACAGCGTATCATTTCACTTGTAAATATTTCAGTATCTCTGAAAAAGGTCATGACTAATTAAAAAAAAACCTGCAATACTATTATTTTTCCTTTAAAAGAAACAATAATTTGTTAATGTCATCAAATAGCCATTTAGTGTTTGGATTTCTCTGATCATCTCAGATTTTTTATTTTTCATTTTTAAGGGGGAGAGAGACAGGCAGGAGGAGGCTTTGCACTGTCAGCACAGAGTCCATCATGGGGCTTGAACCCACAGACCACGAGATCATGACCTAAGCTAAAGTTGGACACTTAACTGACTGAGCCACCCAGGCTCCACTCCCCCAGATGTTCTTTTTTTTTTTTTTTTTTTTTTTTTAATATGACTTGTTTCAGGGGACCTGGGTGGCTCTGTTGGTTGACATCAAACTTCAGGTCATGACCTCACAGTCGTGGGTTTGAGCCTTGTGGGGCTCTGCACCTATGCAGAGCGTGCTTCAGATTCTCGCTCTCTCCTCTCTCTACCCCTCCCCTACTCTCACTTTTTTCTCTCTCTCTCAAAATAAATAAATAAACTTTTATTTTATCTAAAATTTTTTTAATGTTTATTCATTTTTGAGAGACAGAGAGACAAGGTGCAAGCAGGGGAAGGGCAGAGAGAGAAGGAGACAGAATCTGAAGCAGGCTCCAGGCTTCAAGCTGTCAGCACAGAGCCTGATGCGGGGCTCGAACTCATGAACTGGGAGATCATGCCCTGAGCTGAAGTCGGCCGCGTAACCGACTGAGCCACCCAGGCGCCCCTCAAAATAAATAAATAAACTTTGAAAGAAACATATTATTTGTTTCAATCAGGATCCAAATACGATCCATACAGATCCATACATTTTAGCTGGTTGATGTGGCCTCAGGTCTTTGTTTATTTATTTAAAGTGTTTGTTTACTTATTTTTAGAGAGAAAGTGAGTGTGTGTGAGTAGGGGAGGGGCAGAGATGGAAAGAGAATTCCAAGCATGCTCCGTGCTGTCAGCACAGAACCTGATGTGGGACTTGATCCCGTGAACCATGAGATCATGACCCGAGCCGAAATCAAGAGTGAGATCCTCAACCGGCTGAGCTGTCCAAGTGCCACTTAGGTCTTTTATTTAAAAAATTTTTTTTAACTTAATTTATTTTTGAGAGAGACAGAGGGAGCATGCAGGGGAGGGGCTGAGAGAGAGAGAGAGAGAGAGAGAGAGAGAATCCCAAGTAGGCTCTATACTGTCAATGCAGATCTCAAAGTAGGGCTCAAACTCACGAACTGTGAATCATCATGACCTGAGCCAAAACAAAGTCAGACACTTAACCAACTTAGCCACCCAGGAGCCTCAGGTCTTTAAATATATAGATTCTCTGTTGCTCTTAGTTTTCCTTTTACTTATTTAAACAAAATTTTTATGTTTATTTATTTTTGAGAGAGAGACACACACACAGAGTGCAAGTAGGGGAAGGGCACAGAAAAGGGGAGACACAGAATTCGAAATGGGTTCCAGGCTCTGAGCTTTTAGCACAGAGCCTGACACAGGACTTGAACTCACGAACTGTGAGACCATGACCTGAGCTGAAGTCAGACGCTTAACTGACTGAGCCACCCAGATGCCCTCTTACTTATTGAAGGAACTGGGTCATTTGATTTATGGATTTTCCCCTCCATCTCACTTTTGCTGACTCCATCCTGCTGTATGTATAATTGAACATGTTCCTTTGTTCTTGTTTTTCCTATAAAGGGGTAGTTAGATTTAGAGGCTTGATCGTATTGTAGTTCAGTTTTTTTTTTTAAAGAATATCTAATAGGTAATTTTGTACTTCCATTGGGAGGCACATAATATCTAGTTGTTTCTCTTTTTGACAAAAGGAATCATGGACATTTATTGCCTAGAACCATTATTTTATTAGATGTTGCAAAATGGTGATTTTCTAATCCTATGTGTCCTTCTGCATTTGCTAGCTTGAATACTTCTATGGTTGGAAACTTTCACTAATCAACTACTTTTTAAGCCTGAAATACAGTCTGTATAAGTGAGGTAGGACAAATGCTTGATTCCTTCCTGTACTTATCAATTTTTTAAAATAATGTGTGGGTTTTCCAACATCCTTCAAAGATGACTAATGAGGTTTGTTTGTATAATATCATAATGCACACACAGATTTTGATTTTTTTTGTCTTTCAATCTTTTTATTGATGCTCAAATTGTCCCTTGGCCAGTGGGAGCTTATTCAACAGGCTGTTGAGTTTTTTTTTTTTTAAGTTTACTTATTTTAAGAGAGAGTGAGAGAGAGTGCACATGTGCAAGTGGGGGAAAGACCGAGAATAAGAAGGAGAAAGAGAGAGAGAGAGGGAATCCCAAGCATGCTTTGCACTGTCAGTGTGGAGTTCAGTTCAGGGCTCGAACCCAGTAACCATGAGACCATGACTGGAACCAAAATAGAGAGTTGGTTGCCTAACCAACTGAGCCACCCAGGTGCCTCAGGCTGTCAGGTCTTTTCGACACAACCCTGTAGCCCTTGAGAGCTTTCCTTACTTCCAAGATGACACTGTGTTCAATTTTTTTTTTGAGAGAGAACACACGTGTGGGGAAGGGACAGAGGGAAAAAGAGACTCTTAAGCAGGCTCCATACCCAGCATGAAGCCTAATGTGGGACCCGATTTCACCAGTGTAAGATTATAACCTGAGCCAAATTCAAGAATCAAACACTTAACCGACTGAGCAACCCAGGCACTCCACAATATGTTCTAGTTTTATATTATACATTTACTGACCCAGACCTTCTGTCATCATTTCTCTTAGGAGACCTTGTTCTTTTTATTGGTAAATGGTATTTAGATTATAATGAGTCTGGGGCGCCTGGGTGGCTCAGTTGGTTGAGCATCTGGCTTCAGCTCAGGTCATGATCTCGCGGTTCGTGGGTTCGAACTCCGTGTCGGGCTCTGTGCTGACAGCTAGCTCAGAGCCTGGAGCCTGCTTCAGATTCTGTATCTCCCTCTCTCTCTGACCCTCCCCTGCTCAGCTGTCTCTCTCTCTCTCTCTATCAAAAATAAATAAAACATTTAATAATAAAAAAAGATTAAAATGAGTCTAAGACATTTTCTTCAATACTGGGCTGATCATTGTTTGCAGAATTTTTCTTTGGATTAGCTCTCTTCTTACTCAGGAACTTGGAAAATAGAGAAAAGCATATGGCTAGCTGGGTAATGCAGTCACAGTTCAGCTGATGGATGCCAGATGCCAGTTTCCTAATTTGGAATGGAGGCATCTAGGCCAGTCAAACCATCTCCTTCTTCTTGTAAAGAAATATAATTAATATTCAGGAGGAGGAGAGCCAGTGAATTAGATGCTCAGGGACCATAGTTGAGGGGCTCCTACGTATGATGTGCTGGCTGTCTTCTAGAACACTTTATCCCCCTTTGTTCTGAGTTCCTTGTCTTCATTACAAAATCTTCTGCATTTCAACATCTTTTCACAAGAGACAGTGTTTTATAGAAAGAAGAAAGCAAGACTCTAGGCTGGGCTTAGCCAATCTGTAGTCACATGAAACTGCAAACGCTAATGTAAATGGTGTCTTCCAGGAGTGGCAAGTCCTTCAGCACTAACTGTGGTGTGGCTTGGAGTGTGGCTGCAGAGTAAGACAGAGGCCAACTCTTGAAGGATTGCAAAAGCTGTAGAGGAAATGCTTTGTCCTGAGTGAAGGATGGGCGGGTAAAACTATTGGACTTGGACTTTAGAATATACTTGCAGTGTAAAAAGTGCATTGGAGGTGGGGGCCATACCAGAGGTGGGAAGAACAATATGCAGAGTTTTATAAGCAGGTTAGAGATGAAGACAGCTTGCCTTTGGCTTTGGCAAGGATCATATGGGGGAATCTGAGGAAGAGGAATTGATAGGACTTGAGGGGTTGGATAGGGAACTGAGGAGGAAGGAAGAGTCAAAGTCGATGTCCTCATCTGTGGCGTAGGCAACTGTGTAGGTGGCAGAGGAAATGATAGTGGGATGTAGAAAAGAAGGTTGGAGAAAGACTCAGAAGATGGCATTAAGAGATCTGTGAGCCATTTGAGTGATGATGTGGAGGCCACTTTGGGTGCTCAGGAGTGAGTCTGAACTTGGGATACAGCCTTGGGAATCAGGGTAGTAGTGTGCCTGATTTCTCCAAGAGAGAGCATAGAGTCAGAAGAGGAGAGGCCCAACATGGGACCCTCCCCCAGGAAAGGCTCCAGTTAAGCAAGGGATCCTGCCAGAAAGGTAAAGGGCATTCCCTAACAGGTGGGTAGCCCCGGCAGAGATCCTGAAAAAGAAAGGGTGATGAATGCCAAATATGTCCAAGAGATGGAAATAAAGTCAGCCAGCCTTTCACTTGGTTTTGCCATTCAGAGGTCATGGTGACCTTAATGAGAAAAGAGGAGAGTGGGACTAGAAGGTGACAAGAGTGCAGGGAATATATGGGCAGAGATAAAATATAGAGCAGAGCTCACTGGGAAACTAATCCCAGCTCAGCCACTTACTGGCCTTGAGACCTTGGGCAAGTAATTTGCCTTCAGCTGTACTGTGGGAAATATTAATAGTATGTCTTCGATACATGTGTGAAGTGTAAGCACAGGGCCTGGTGCCAAGTGTACAGTCAGGGAAGCCAGCTGCTCCTGCCATGATCATTCCCTCCCATCACTCCTAGGAGACAGGTGCCACACTGGTCCTCTGAATGGGTAAAGAAAATATGTCAAAATATGCCTCGGGGCAGGTGTACCTGTCTAATGGGCAGACAGCATCAAATGTACAGTAGGCACAGGGGACAGTTTAGGGGGACGGGAGCAGGTGGGGCATGACGGCCAAAAGAGTACAGGGTTCCTTTTGGATAAAATGTTCTAGAATTGATGGTGGTGATGATCGCACAATTTTGTAGACATGCTAAGACCAATTGAATTGTATGCTTGAAGTGGGAAAATTGTATAGCTTATGAATTATAGTTCCATAAAGCTGTTATTTTAAAAAACCAGCTAGGCCAAGGAATTGGGAAGAAGAATGGCACTAGCAGTCTCAGGAACATGAAACTTAATAGGGTCAGAGGAGCTTTAGGAGCTGGGAAATGAGAGTAGAACACACGTCAGAGATGTACAGTGGCTGGGTACGGGTACATGCATCAGGCTGCTTCAGGAAAAGCTTTGGGTGGACACACAGCTCAGCAGGGATGTGTAAAAAGATAAGAATGGAAGGCAGAGATTCTTAGGGTTAGGGTCAAGGTCAATGTGTGGGAAATGTTTATAGTTTTGCCTGGAAATATTGTATATGTTGCATTTTATTGGTCAAAGGAGATTGTATTGAGTTAGTGAAGTTAGAGGACCATTGTTTGGACAGGAAGACGAGCTTAGCTCAGTCCAGATTCCTCAGAGTTGGATGTGTTTTGAAGGAAGAGATAACACAGTCCTGACAGTCCACTGGCCACAAGCAAGAGAGAAGAGCTCGGAGGCATCGTGAGAAGAAGCCAATAACTTGGGAGAGTTTGCCCTGCGGAATGAAGGGAACAAGCACTTGGAGTCTCTGAGCCATGAGGGCCTAGCCCCCTACACACCTGAAGTTTTCCACTCAGCATTTGAGGATCCATGTTGTCCCAACTCCCTAGGCAGTGGCATCGCTGAGTGAAGAGACCCTTGATACTCAGTAATTGATGAGCTGGCCTGGATCATTGGAGGTGACCGTGGCAGCCTGCTGCCTTGGTTGTTTCTCTCCAGCTTTTTGCTGCTGCCCAAGAGGGTGAGGCCCTAGAATGGGAGTGGAGGCTTGAGAGGGACAGGAGGGAGTTGTTGCTGCCATGAGCCAGCTTGGGCTTGGTACCTCAGTAGATGAAGAGTGGGGAATTGGGAAGGGAGTGGGGATGGGAAGCTAGTGCAGTTAGAAACTTGGTCTGAGGCTCTGGAGGATGGATATTGGAGGAGCCAGGCTGGATGCAGGCCGCTATTCCAGCTCTCCAGGTGAGAAAACCTGAGTGGAACTGGGGCAGGAGTGGCATGAGGGGAGAAGGACTGGGTCAGGCACCAGCATACAGGATGAGAGACGTAAGATTAGGCCATCAGGTATAGCAATAAGGGGTTAGAAATCAGGCTTCTGACTTCCTAAATGGGTGATTGCTGGAACTCCTTCTGAAATGGGGACCACCAGAGGAGGAGACGGTTTGGGGTATGGATGGAGTGGTGAAGAGGAGGTGTTGTCTTAGACGTGCTGAGTTGGAGAGTCTGAGGGAGGTGGCTGTGTGGGTCTGGGGCTCAGGGGAAGTAGCACTAAAGATATCAATCTGGAAATCATCAGTACGCTGGCTGGCAGCCTTTCAGCCCACACTCGGCCATCCATTGGCTTGCAGCCAGAGCACGTCTCCCTTAGAAGCCTAGTTCTGCCCGTGAGTCCTGCCAGGAGGCTGGAGAACAGCCTTAAGGACAGGCCAAGTGGACACAAGCATGGTCTGATGAGGACACCTGGCATGGAGCCTGATTTGGCAAGTGGCTCAGGGAGAGCAGCAGCCAGGGATTCCCCTTCTGCTCCCTGCCATGCGTTCTGCTACAGGACTGGGCATGCTGGCAGTTTTGTTTTTGTTTTTGACTAAGCATATATATTTTTTAATTCTAAAAGTAAAGTTGGTGGAAGGGTGACTCACTGTGGACCTTTTGGGGGACAAGTTTTCACCACCTTGTTAAAACATGCCTGTGTATGTACTCTTGGGTCCCCATAGCCCCGCTCATAGGATTGTGCCCCTCTAGATTAGCGCTGGATGGCATGTACAGGGCTGTTCACACCATCCTTGTTAGTGACAGCAGGATGAGAGTGACAGGACCAACAGGAATTCATTGACAGGGGTATGGTTAAATAACCCATGTTCTGTCCTTACCATGGGATACTCTGCCAAGTGCTGCAAAACATGAGGTTCTATAAGGACTGACTAGAAATATATTGTTACAGGCGCCTGGGTGGCTCAGTTGGTTAAGCGTCTGGCTTCGGCTCAGGTCATGATCTAACAGTTCGTGGGTTCAAGCTTCGCATTGGGCTCTGTGCTGACAGCTCAGAGCCTGGAACCTGCTTCCAATTTTGTGTCTCCCTCTCTCTCTGACTCTCCTTGCTCGTGCTGTCTCTCTCAAAAATAAATAAAAAAACATAAAAATATTTTAAAAAATAAATATATTGTTAATATACTCCCATTTTAATAAGCTACTATAGGCACATGGAAAAGCACATGTCTGTTTTGGGAAGCACAGATACCAGTTGGTCTAGAGTAGCAGTCTCTGGACAGAGAGATTAGAGAGGCTGGGAGAGAGACATAGGCATTTTTATTTTATATACTCTTTGGATGTATTGCAGTGAACAAATATTTTATAATTTAAGACATCTGATAAAGATGTCTAAAATAAGGGAAATTAGAACATGTAAGTATGTAAAGAGAAACTACTCAAGCCACCCAAGATGAGACCTCTGCTGGTGACCCTGCGCATTTGACTCCCAGGTTTTGGTTCATAGCCTTGTGGGGCTGCTCTGAGTCCTACGGAACCCCCTTTGGGCCCCTTCTCTTTACGCCTGAAGACTCAGCCCAGGCAGTAGTTGAGGGCTGGTGACCCAGGGTCCCTGTCCAGGTACAGCTCAACTGCTCACCTCTCCTCCAGCCATCTTTCTCTTTCCTTCTTCACCTGCTCCACACCCCCTCTTGCTCTGCATCCCTGATTACATCTAGCTCTGGTATATACTTTAGCCCAGGGCCTGCTAGCCCCTGTTTCACAAGCCCTGCCCCAGGGGTCGTGTCAGAACTTGCTCTGCTGGGTGAGAACACACTTTTCCATGGATTTACTCAATGATTTCTTGGGCCTGGTTTCTGAGGTGGAGCCCGTGTGTGTACCCAAGACTAGGGCCTTTTGAGGTGGCCTCAGCATAGGCAAATGTGAGCCATCCAGGACACTTGAAGATAGGCGTTCTGTGTGACAAGGGTTTCAGGGCGGTAGAGAAGGAAAGGCCCCAACATTTTCGTTTAAGTATTTTGCATAAAGCCCTTCTGGAATGTGTTAGTCTCGCCTTCCTGCTTTCTTAGTGGCACACACTGAGCATAGCCCACATCAGGGCTGTTAGATTTGAAATGAGATGGAAAGAACCTCTGTCCCCAAGTGCCCAAGTCTGCTTCCAATGGTTTGGTCCCTGCCCCCTGTCAGACCACCCACTCAGCCACCCTACTATAGTCAGGGTGCCTGCTACAGCACCCTAGCCCCTTTTACTGACTTGTAGCTGTTCTTGTGCTTTGGGCTCAGTGGTCAAACACATTCCACTGAGGGTCTGAATCAAGAATGAACAGGTGTGAGAACATGATGCAGTGGCCTCTTCTCTAAATCATCTCTGTCTGCTTGGGTTCAGGACCCCGGTGGTTTCCATGGGTTGCTGGGACCTGAGGCGGGGCATCAGGCAGACCATGGATTCCTTTCTGGCTAGCTACGTGATCCTAAGCATGTGATTTAGCATTTTGAAGCTTATTTCCTCACCTGTAAAATGCAATCACTTGGTAGGTTGTGAGGATTCAACAGCACAGTGCCGAGCCAGAGTGGATGCTCAATAGATACTTACATGATTAGATGGGTGACAGCTCACTCATTGGTGCTGGCACAGTGCTGGGCTTTGTGTACGGGGGAGGAAAAGCTAAGGCCCCCATCCTGGAGGGGTGTGCCATGGCATAGATTGTCTTGTTTCTGGGTTATTAAGTTCCTGCTTTTATTTTATTTTTTATATTTTTGAGTGATCACTACACCCAACGTGGGACTCAGCCTCCCAGCTTTGAGATCAAGAGCTGCATGATTTACCGACTGAGCCAGGCAGGCGTCCCAGCATCCGCTTTTTTTAGATACAGCATTAGGCAGTAGAGGGGGTGGATGGGGTGGGGTAGAGAGCTGGATAAAGGGATTTGGAGACTTGGGAGGATCTGGCTGAGCTAGGAAACGAGCGTAGGGGCCTGAGGATGCCCAAACTTCCTCTCCAGTCTTGCTCCTCAGAAGGCTCTGTCTTCAGTGATGCAAGGCTGACCAAATCCCTCATGACCAGAGTCAAGCCCACCTGGTCTCCATTCTGGATTTCCCAGATTCATGTCTACCTCGATATTCTTTATGACACATTCCTATGTGACTCTGTGGGTGCCTGCAGCCTCCTCCCCCAGGGATCGCTGAGTGGGAAAGATAGGGACTAGAAGTCTGAGGCAGGGATTAAATTGGTGAGATGTCCAGAAGGAGAAAAAGTGGAGCCCCTTGCTGTTTACAAAGCCATCCCCCCTGTGGCCACAAGGGGGTGTGCCAGGATCACTTGGCTGCTGGAGAGCTGGGGAGGGAGGTGTGGCTGGACTAGTGAGTCACCCAGGCTACCTCTCCTCTGCTTTTCTGCACAACACCTGCCTGTGGCCACTGTCCCTTGGGACTTTGTTCTGGACCCTACTTCTCTCCCTCACCCAAGTCCCCCTTGACCTTCTCAGATTAAGTCGGGCTCATGACTAGGTGTCTCCTGTCTGTCCATCTCTTCCTGCCCTCACCTCCCTGTGCCCCAGCTTCCTGGGTTGGGAAGGAGACACTGGGGAGCATTCTCTGAGGTTCTCCACCTTCGTGCTCAGTGCACAGTGCTCCACCCTTAAGCATCAAGCTGTCCTCATTCACCACCACCTGGGTCATGCTGGCAGCTCTCAGAGCAGCAGCTGGAGCACAGTGTACTAGCCACGAACCAGTGGTCTTCCAGGCTCCAAGCAGGAGTTTGAGGCTGCCCGGAGATCAGGGCCATACTTCCCAGGCTCCCAGTAGCACCACTCTCCCCCAGGTGGCCTCCACTCTTGGTCCCTGGCCCCTCCAGGAGAGGGAAAATTATTTTCAGGACAGACTCCTCCCAACTTCATCACTTTAGGAAACACAGGTATTCATGTGACACATATAGGTACATGTGGGTAGAGTGACTCTGGGAGGAGTCCAAACCAGGCACCCCAAACTCTGTGGGCACTGTAGGTACATACAGTCATGCTGGAAAGGGGTTGTTATCAGGTGATGGACAGCTCTCTTCTTCCACTCTGCACCCCAGTTTGGGGGATCTTTCCCTTGATCTCCCTGGCTTCTGCCTCATGTAACACTCCTTGGCTATTTTTTTTTTTTAAATCCGTCCTGCACCGGAATATTCCTCCTGTTTTAGAAGCAGGAGAATCAGGGCTCCGAAGGTCCAATCTGTAGGGTAGACTGCTCTTGTGTAGCCTGACACCTGCACTACCTGTCAGCATCTGACACCCTGTAGCCTGAAGGCCGGGACTGAGGCTGCCACCAAGTGAACTTGAGTGGTCCCAAGGAATGGCAGGCAGACTTGTGGCCTGGGAAAGGGGTGTGTGGAGGAACAGCCTGACTGGGTGCTGCTTTCCTGGCCAACTCTGGCCTGGCCCTGGGCACTTGCCCAGATTTTGTCTTTCCTTGGCTATTCAGGCAGCGTTTTTTTTTTTCCAGGCCTTAACCTCAGCTGAGGCTTTGCGTTTGGCTGGTGGATGGGGCTTTCCCCTCTAAGGAGTCATCTTGGTGTCCTCACTGTTGCAACTCAGCCTTTCCTGCCTGGCCCTGCTCTGGTGGCTGCTTAGAGGCTCCACAAAGCCAGGCCTCGCCTGCACCTGCCATTGGTTCTGCCAAGGCTGCTCCTTGGGTAGCCAGGTTTCTAGGCTCACTGAGCCCTTGAGTGGCCTTTAGGGACTGAGTTGTGGAGAGTCCATGTGATCTAGGTCTGACCAGCGTAGACAATGTCAGAGCTGGCCACCCCCTAGAGGTAACCTTATCTAACCCTGTTATTTTACCTGGGAAATTGGGCCCAGGTTAGGGCCAAGGGTTTGCTTACAATCTCCTGACACCTGTCTCAGCTCCTCCTATCCAATCACTACATTTTTTAGTACTTTCCTTCTCATTCCTGCATATGTTCACTAAAAGATGCCTGAACCATGCCTCTGTGTGCCTGGCCCCCCCATTCAGGAGGTGGTGGTCAGGTGAGAGAGGCACTGCTTTTGAGGCCCCTCACCATTCCCCTAGGCCTTGCCATATGGCATCAAACTTAGAGATTAAAGGGTTGGGAGTCAAGGAATGAGCTGCAACACATGACCTAGCACACAGGGCCCTAAGGCTGCCAGGCCATGGGTGATAGCTCATCTGTCTTCCCTACCCTGTTATCCTTTTAAGTTCCAAGGCAGATACCACGTGGCAAGGCCTGGGTGAAGATGGGGTCCCCTTCTTCAATTGGCCCAGGATCCCTGCCTCACTGTCACCCCCATTCCTCCATTGGCTTCCATCATTTGAACCTAGCCTCTGCTATGAGGCTTCTTGAGTAGGTGCCCACCTATCCCAGGGGCTGGCCCAAATCCACACACTGATCGTGCTCAGTCTGCATGTTACTGCTTACCCTGTATCTGTCCCGCCAGGTCCTTCAGCAGGTTGGGTAAAGGGCTGTGAGGTTCTATCCAGGACCAGCCTGGATGCTTACTGCTCCTGCTACTTCCTGCCTGGCCCAAGCCTCTTGGCTCTGCTGGTCATGGGTATAGAATGGGTCAACTCTGCTTCTGGCCTGGGATGTTTCCAGTTTCTGTGAGCTGTAGTAAATGAGGCTTTGTGCTAAGAGCAACATGGCTTATAGCCCCAAATGAAGCTTGATCTGGTTAGCCCATCCGTAGGGCCTACGTCTAAGCAAAACAAGTATTTCCAAAGCTTTGGTTCTAGGCACCACGGAGCTGGCAGGATGCTCCCACCTGACCTGACTTAATCTCGCTGTGAACAGTAGCCACTGGGAGCCCTAAACCTGCCCTTCTCCCATCCAAGTGAGTCTCAGCTTTTCTTAGTGTCCTTCCTCCAGAGGCCCTGGGCATGTAGAACAGAAGCCCAGCATCAAAGGGCTGATAGGATCGCTCAGGCAATACAGTCCAGTGGGCCCTGGGAACCAGAAATGGGCATGGGCCAGCTTTTGAGCAAAGCTCCCCGCCACAGCTGGCCCTCTCTGGGCTGCCTGGCACCTGGCCATGCCCAACCACTTTACCTCTCTCACTTACACCCAGGCAAACTTAACATCTTTAGTAAAATGAAAAGAAGCTCTTCCTTGCAGGCCCAGATCCACTTCTACCTGGAGGTTCTATAACTGTGGTGGCAAGCCCGGAGAAGAGCTTGCTCAAGGTCAAAGTGCAGGGCAGCAGCAGAGGTGTGGCCCCTGCCTCCCAGGGCGAGGCTGGGCCTCTTAGTTCTCAGTCTGGGCTGTGGCAGGGAAACACAGGGAAGCTGCCTTCCAAGCCCTGTGTTCCCTGGGACATGCCAGTCCCAATGGAGCCTTAGGGCCTGGGTGGGGATGTTCTGGTGAGGGGATATCCAGGCGGATCTACACTCAGTCAGAGGAGAGTTACTTGGAACTTGCCCTGGGTGCAGCAATAACCAGTTCTGCCCCTCCCTTTGGCACATGAGGCCGTCGCCTGCCTGGCACCCTCCCGACTGTCCGATAGGTGGACTTCCTCATGGAATGTGAGGGATGCTTTCATTCTCTCACCTCAAGGACTAGGTGTTCCTAACTAAGAAGTTAAGTGTAATTAAATGTGGCTCTACCACCACCTGCCACCTGTCTTAGAGCAGAGAGGAAGGTGGTAAACCTGGGTCGGACATCCTGCTGCTCCTGGACGTGGGGAGTGACACTCATTTGATCCGTGTATCTGCTATGCTGGCAAGTAGTGTCATGGGTCCATGGTGTCAGCTGGACCACCTGTGTGGGTCAGTCCCATCCCCCTCTATGAAAGCCTCACCTCGCGGAAAGGACTCCAGCATGAAACAAAGCGCTGGTCCATGGACCGAGGAAGGAGAACTCATTGTCCTTTCCCTGCAAGGGCTCTGCTTCACGCCAACTGAAACCCAGTAACTTGCATGTGGCCATGCCAGCAGCAGACTCCAGGTTCTTCCCGAGACTGCTGGCCCGCCAGCCTGGGGGCTTCCCACGGAGCAGGAGCTGCCCTGGGCTGCTCCACCTCCTGCCTGCTTGAAAGGCCCTCAGGGCAGCAGGTCAGGGTGTGGTGGATGGTGCAGAGTTGGGTCCTAGCCTCTGTCCACGTCCGTGGGGCTGCCTGGGGCTCTATATGATCTTTCTGGTAGGTGAAGTGGGCTTGGGGATAGGAGTCCCAGATTTTGAGTCAGCTCTGATCCTCCTTCCCTAGCAGACAGCAGAATGGGGCCTGTGTGTTTGCATGCCTATGCTGCACAAAGCCCCCCACAGCCTTTACAGTGAGGAGGAGGACACGCCAGAGAGGAAGGATTGGGACTAATCAGGAAGAGGAAGGGCAGGGGCATTCTGTGGAGTATCGAATAGAATAGCCTGTGCAATAGGCTGGAGTCGAGAACACATACCACCTGACTGGGGCTGAGGGTCTTGGTTGAGAAGCTCTGGGTGGGATCCTCTGTGCCAGGAGAGATGGGCTGTGGTATTCTGTGTTCAGTCCTAACCCTGCTTCTGTTCTGTATCTGTCACGGGTGCCCTGGAAGGCTGGCAATTTCACCAGGTGACCAGCCAGGAGCCTGGATCCAGAGGGATCCACAGGCTGCTCAGAGCCAAGCTGTAAAACAGGATATGAAGCCAGGTCACTGTTGTTCCAAAGCCCAGGTTCTCACTTCCCTGCCCCACTCAGCCACCTAAGGAGCAATGTCTTAAAACCAGTGATCTGGCAAAATTAGGCTGCAGAGGGGGCAGGGGGCAGGGGCTGTGGCATGCACCAGCTCATGGATAATGGGTGGACCAGAACTGGTGAGCAAGAGACCATGGACATCTCAGTTGGTGGGGAGATGGGCAGTGACAAGGTTCTGGATGTCTGGATGGGGAATGGTAGGCAGCACCTGAGGGAGCGGAGGAAGGCCAGGCATTTACTAGGAAGATTTGGAACCCAGAGCTAATCAGTTGGTGTTATGTGAGGTTTGCAAGGGTCCTAAGATGGTTCCTGGCAGAGGTCTGGGGGTAAAAAGGATGCTTAGTCTATGCTGCAGGCCCCAGGTAAACCCAGGGTTAATGGTTTCCATGTTGGGAGTTCCAGCTGTGATGCTCTGACCCTGCAGAGCCAGCCAGCCAGTGCACACATCTGCTTTGGAGCTGATATGAAGAAGAGGTCTCACCCACCCCCAAGCCTGGGGAGGAGACTCAGACATAGCACATTTGCCGAGGTGGGGTTGTGGCTCTATTGGGCCACCAGCCTGACCATCTGTTCACATCTGTCCATCTGTCTGAGTTTGCCTGCTTTGAGTCCCTGGAAGTTGCAGCCTTAGGGAGCCTCTGGGGCAGAACAAGCATTGGAGGTAGAACCCAGGTTCAGTCTCTTCAAAGTAGGCCCCTCACCTGGGCAGAGGGGAGTGGTAGAACAATCTCTGAGACTCCATCACCCTAGAAGAGAGTGGCAGGCTGGGCATGCTGGGCTCTAGGGAGCATATTTGCACATCTGGTTTTACTCAGCAGGCCTCAATTCCTGAAAACCCCTGAGCTCCCCAGGAGAGCATCGTTGAGTGACCTCTGGAAAAGCAGAAGTGAAGTCTGGGAACACACTGTCCTCTCGCACTGTGCCGTGGCCAGCTGGCCAGCAGGGTCCCTCCATGGGCCATGAGGCTGTGGGTGAGTCTAGAGCAGGGGGCCGCCCCGCCTAGTGTACTGTGCCAGGAGCTGTCTCTATGCCTGCTGGGCCCCCGGGGCAGTGTGGGACCAACCTCTGGCATGGGCCAAGACCCTCCCTTCCTGCCTCCTTGGAGCCCTGGGGGAGGGGCTCCAGAGGCTTGGGGGCTGGAGAGGCCACATGCTGCCTGCCTCTGGGAGTCCTGGAGGGGCTGAAAGATCACTTTCAGGGCTGGCAGGATCTGGGAAGGGTTTCAGGAAATGGATGGAGAATAGGGCTGCCCAGCTGCCACCTCTCAAGGCCTGGCTGGGACTGACTGCCAAGCCCACACTTTGTC
This sequence comes from Suricata suricatta, assembly GCF_006229205.1. NCBI lineage: Eukaryota > Metazoa > Chordata > Mammalia > Carnivora > Herpestidae > Suricata > Suricata suricatta. The sequence continues at coordinate 17,783,721 of NC_043715.1, forward strand.
CCACACAGAGAAGAGAGTGCTGCTGGTCAGGCCAGCGGTCTCCATGCCTTCTTGCTAATCAGGGGTTGGATGGTAATCAGAGGTGCCAGCTGGGGCCAGGCCTTTGCTGCTGAGAGGTCCTGGCCTTGAAGATACAGGCTGAGGGACAGGCAGGGGGTGGAAGGACGGGGGAAGCTACGGAGCCAGCTTGATTGTGGTGTGCCCCATGAGGCCCGAGGGAACAGCCATACTGGATGGGTGTGGAGCTGCAGCCTGCCCAGGAGCCTTCAGATTGCTCAGCTGAACCTTGCTGGAGCCAGGGCCTCTGACACGGGCAACCTCAAGGCCCATGGGGCGCCCTGTGGAGGAGGGAGGGCAGAGGCCTCTCTAACTGGGCCTGAGGAAGCAGCCCTGTTTCCTGTACTTCAGGGGCTTTTCCCTAGGGCAGCCTGTAGACTTCCCCTGAAACACTTGTTTGGGGCAGAGATCATAGACAGGTCACCCTTGTCAAAGCATGGGACCAGTAGAGCAGAGAGTCAAGGGCTGAGGCTGAGGCAGTGCCAGGGTTGAGGGCGTGGGACCTCACAAGCTGTAGGGAGGAGGCAGGGCTCTACCTCTGAGGCCACAGAAGTCGCTGGGTAAAGGTGACAACACATTGGAGTTGGATGACTTCACTTTAGTGATGGTGTGAGAGTTGGCTTGGGAGCAGAGTCAAGATATGGGGCAGGAGGCCAGCAAAAGGGCATCATGGTGGTGAGGAGGTCTCGATGGCGCTTGAAGATGGGAGTCGTGGGGAGAGTCATGGTAACATCGGGACAGGTGATCCTGGGAAGCAGAGGAGGTATGGGAAGGTCCTGGGTGGGGGAGGGGTGCTGAGAGGCAAACCCAGGGCCGTCAGGGGAGGCTAGAAGCACTGGGAAACTGAGCTGGTGGGCTTCTTTTGCGGAGGGGTTTAGGTCAGACTGAAGAGAGAACTTCCTAATAGCAGTATCTTCTTGGACATGAGAAATCAGCCTCTGAGGAAGTTTTTTGCTATGAGAGCTCCCAAGCTGGCCAGACATTCCTGGTGTCGGGCCACGGATGGGAGGATTTGGGGTAGACAGCTGGACTTGTGGGTAGACTAGAGCAGTCCCCTGAGTGTGTGCTAACCAGAACACTGCTCATGCCTCAGCCCAGGCACGTCTGGTGCTCTCAGGGGCTGTCACCGTGGCTGTTAGGCTGCTCAGCTCAGGGCACAGAGCAGAACTAGCCCCTGCCTTCCCAGAGCCCCTGGCGTCCTTGGCTGCCCTCGGGGCCTGGGCCAGGGCTGGGTGGCCTGGTCTCCCACGAAGCTCCCAACAAGTTCCAGGCCTCTCCTCCTGTGTTCAGATCCCACCCCCAGTCACACCCCCTTCTCTGAATCCCTCAGAGAGAGCAGGAAGCTGCTGGTGTGGTGGGGTTCTAGCAGGCCTCATCCCAGCACTGAGGACTGTCTAAAGGGCTTGGGGCTGCCAGTAACTGGTTCTGGGCGCCAGGTTTCTTGAACAGGGTCAGAGCTGGTTCAGAAACCCTGTGTGGTCTAAGTAGAGGGATTGGCTAGCCTGCCTGCCTCCAAGTCGCCTTGTTGGCTGGCAGGCTGTCCCTTCTCCCTGGGTCATAAAGAGACACGGGCTTGGCCAGGGAAAGTGGTCTGGAACGGCCCTTTGACATCATCCCTGGGGGCTTTTAAAAATGAGTTTCCTGGTAAGGAAGACTCCTTGGGCCTTGGGCAGGATTCTGGGTAGAGTCTCCCGGGTTTGCTCTGATCTCACAAACGCCAGCAGAAACCACCCACCCGTCTGTGTTCCAGCACTGCTGGGAGCCGTGGCTTCCCCAGATGCAGTGTCAGCAGAACGCAGCAGCCAAGGCACAGGGGTGTTTGCTTTAAGGCCTGTGCGAGGCCCTATGCATGCAAAGTGGGGTGAGGGTGTGCAAAGAAGAGTCCACCCCTCAGATTTGCTCCTCTCATTCATGTGCACACGTTCCTGGCTTCTCTAGGAATAGTTGTTGCCACAAGTGATACCAGAGGGGCTTGTCCCTGAGTCATGATGGCAGGTGGGCAGTGAGTGTCCAGGCTGACTCCAAGGTCATGCAGGGGACATATCCTGGCTGCTCTCACTCCTCTGCAACCTGCCCACTCTTCCGGGACTAGAGCCTGTCTAGGCAGCTGGGTCCATAACTGGGCCAAGGGCCGTGGGGAAATGTGGTCAAAGATGTAAAAGTTGGGGGAGGAGAAGAGGCCAGAGTTGGAGATGACAGAAACCACGAGGCTTGAGCCACATCCCAGCTGCTCTACACCTGACTGGGACTCTAGACAAATTTTGCGTTCCCTTTGGTTGCTCTTTTCTAAATCTGAAATGGGCATGGCTGGGAAGTCCAACACACAGGTTGCTTCTAGCAGGAAGCTGAGTACACAGCAGGGACCCATTTGTTTCCAATTAGAGCGGGTCTGGTCTTCCCCCTGGGTTGGGGTGCTGACTCCCACTTGACCAGTGTATTGGAAGGAGAGTCCATGGGAGCTGGAGAGGGAAAGGGTACTTGGCAGTGAGGCAGTTGCTGAGCGTACCTTCCCAGCAAAGAGAAGCCCTGTGGAGAAAGGCAGAGGCCGGGCATGCTGCTGGAGAGCTGAGGCCACGGAGGTAGGGGCAGCATTCCGGGAAGCCTCCAGCATGCTTGCGAGGATCCTTTGGAGGGTGGGAGGCAGGAGGCTGGGCAGGGGTCCACAGTGTGGACTTGCTGTCCCAGAGAGTAACGGGCCATTGGTGTGAGGAGTCCTGCCCCTGGCCACGGGGTTTTGCTCTAGTTTTTGCCCTGTACGTCTGGCCTGGCCCCCAGGTCCAGCTGTGAGCTGGAGAGGAAAGTCTTATCACCTGAAATGGGCTCTCGGCTAGCTGCAGTGGCCGAGTGGATAAACGCACAGGTTCGGTCTGGCAGCTGCTATGCTAGATGGTTTGACCTGGAACACCGCTTTTCAGCCCTGGTTTCCAGTGGCTGTCCGCTCCGCAGCTTCCCCTAGTGGGGATTTGAGCACCTGCTGTGCTCTGGCCAGAACCCCTCACCCACTTTGTTTTTCAAGTATCACAATGTTTGACAGATACAAGTATACCAAATCAGGGCATGAATGTGACTTGATAAATTAAGTGAAACTAATTTCAATACTATAAGAAGAGGGATCGATTCATATTCTTACTCTGTTTAACATCCACAAAAACCACTCCGAGAATATTAACAATCTCTCAGAACTGATAAGTCACGTGCAAGTAAACATGTTTCTTTTAAAAAGAATTATGCATCTTCCCAGGGTCGAGGATATTAAAATCTAGCACATAAAGCCCGTGACTAGAGGTAGGAATACAAGATGATGTACCATTACACAACCATCAGTTATGGTCGTCGATTGTGGTTAAGAATTTTTCTGTGACTTATTCCAACAACTCGAGTACTCCTGAGCAGAACACCTTCTCTAACCCAAGCCTCATTCTAAGCATAGGTGGACTTTGGCCAGACCATGGTAAGGATGGAACCTAGGCCAGGGACTCGTGGCAGATGGCCTGGGTTGAGGACATAGGGGTGTGAACGCTTCCCTGTCAAAAAGGCAGCATGTTCATGGAGCGAAACAGAGGGCTGGTGCCTTCTCCCTGCCCCACTTTTACCCTCGGTTCTGTCCCACTTTTGGGTGTCCATGGAGAGAAGTAGGTGTGAGTGGCAGGACAGTGGCAAAAGCATCAGATGGTGAAGGCCTCCTACAGACCCCATGAGGTTAAAGTCCACTCTGTGAGGGCCTGAGAGCCACAGAGGATGTGAATGTTGCCTGCCACCTCGGTGCCACCCAGAACTGCAAGTAGAAGACATCTAACCCAGGGGCATGCACACTCCTCCCTCCCTCTCGCTTCTCCATTTCACATACTTTTCTGTCTCTCCTGTAGAACTCCTGACTCCAGCTTGGGAATATTCTCCTGATGGGATGCAGGAGTAGGGGCTTCACTGGGGATTATGTGCCACACCGTCCCTGCCTTTTCAGCCCAAGGGAGCAAGGCCCTCCAGGCCCACAGACACGGGAAGGCTTGATCAGAGAGGCTTGTGCAGATGTTCACAAGTGTGACCCTTTCTGTCCTTCCTGGGCAACCTCCCCAGGGGACAGAAAGCATATAGACCCTTACAGCAGAAGTGGCCTTGGTCGTTGGGCCTTCACACACATATATGCATGCACACATGGGTACCTTCCCAGCCACTGTCCTTGGTACTGCCATCACTGCTGTAGTGTCCCCCATTTCCAAATCCAGGAGTAAACCTCCCTGCTGTCTTCACCAGCTTTCTGTCCATTCGCCAGCAATTTAATGAGCACAATAATGCCTGTTCTAGGCTCTAGGGTCCTGCAGTGACCCAAGATACCTGCCATCATGGAGCTTATGTATCCGGTGACAGAGGGACAGGGAAGGCCCTAAGATGAGGATGTGTAGATGAGTGACGTGCTCTCCCTTGTGTTTTAAGATTGCTCTGGCTGCTGGGCAGATAATAACCTCAGGGGTGGGAGCCAAGGCCAAAATACAGGCAGCTCTTGGGTTGTTGCCCTGATCTCACTAGGTCTCACCTGTCCTGCCCACCCAGGCTCTTCTGCTCTGTCCTCTCCTCCCTTTTCCCTCACCCACATCCCTAATTGCTCGGAAGAGCCCAGAGGATTGGCCTGTCTGCCTCCAGCCACTCTTATAGCAAGGCCAGTCTCCTCTCCCAGCTGCAGCTCCCCCTCATGCCATTCATTTGCCCTCCAGGCCACTTGTCACTCAGGCCATCCTGCTGGCTGTTGCCTTTGTATGTTCCTGTCCCTGCCCTTTGCTGTGACCTAGCCTGGCATGCTCTCTCCTCCTCTCAGTCCTGTCTTGGTGTCCTCTCCACCCTACTCCCCATTGTGGCCTCTTCTTTTTTATTTCATTTACATCGTTTCTGCCTAGAGTATGTTGGCTTGCTCTTCTAACCCTGCAGCCGTGGAGTGCAGGGCTCAATACTTACTCTGCTCTAGGTTAGGGCCCTCCCAGAGTCCACCATGCTGAAGGGCCTCAAAGGCTGTGGGTGATAAATGGCACCTTGGGTTGGGGTTTCCCAGGCCTTCTTGTCATTTGGAGGAACAATTTGTTCTACTTGTGCTTGGACTCTGGGGCCCAGTGTACTGGCTCATGGCCCAAGAGTCTGGGATATCTCTAGGGCCTTGGTCTGACTGCCCTGGAGTAGGCCCTGAGCCAACAGGGAGGTGAAGGTGGGGACAGGAGGTCAGGGTAGTAGCAGGACACAATGGCAGAGAAGCTGGGCCCTGGAGCTGAGGTGCGGATGGGTCTTGGGGTCCTGGGGAGGCTCAACGTGGCCAGCTGTCACATTCCCCATGCCCCTGCCTTGGGTTTCAGACCTGAAGCTGCACCTGCAGAGCACTGACTATGGCAACTTCCTGGCCAACGAGGCATCGCCGCTAACAGTGTCAGTTATTGATGACCGGCTCAAAGAGAAGATGGTGGTGGAGTTCCGCCACATGAGGAACCACGCCTATGAGCCACTCGCCAGCTTCCTGGACTTTATTACGTAAGTGTGCCCTATAGTGCCTTCCCCTCCCACTGGGCAGGGTATTTGCTCCTGCCGCAGCTGGGCCAGCACGCACTCAGGCCAGCTGCCCACAGAATCTTCTTGGGCTGTGTAGCTGGGCTGGTTATTCAACAACCCTGGACCTCCAGGCCACCACCAGTCATTCCACTGCTGGCTGGGAATCTGGCGGGCAGGCAAGAGTGTCCCACAATGTAATGTTGGATGAAGCCCCCTTCCCTGCACCCTTGGCATTACAGACATTGGAGTGAGGAGACCAAGGATGATGGGAGCACTTTTCCTCACTCATCTTGCAGCATCCACTCTGAATGCTCAGTGGGTCCCCACTTCCCAGACTGGGGTCAGGGGTCAGGGATGGCAGAACTCTGAAGAGCCAGGTTCTTGGAATGGACCATTCAAGCATTGTGGGCCTGTCTGGGCTAAGGCCCATTCTCCATCTTCTCTCCATCTTCTCTTTGGCCCTGGGTCTCAGGGAAGTGGGAAGGCTGAACACCTGGCTGCCTCTCCCAGTTCTGGCCCAAGCCCACATGCTTATGACCATGGCTGCGTAGCTTCCCCCTTGTCTAACCCTTGGGTGTAGTCCTGGCTCCACTAAGCTCGTGGAGAAGCTGAGCAGAAGAAAGGGCCCTCGGACCTGCAGGCTAGGGGAGGGAACTTGGATGAGGCAGCCTCTGCTTGCCAGGTTGTGAAAACAGGGAGATAGAGAGGTCTTCTCTGTCAGGATAGCCCAGGAGCCATGACCAGGACCTGGTTAACAAAGAGATAGCCCCAGAGGTGTGATCGGTGGCTGACTTAAATGAATGTTCTCTGCATTAGTGGTGTGTGTTGTGGGGAAGTATTTCTGGATACTGGGTACTTCTAGGTACTGTTGAGCTCTTACCATTCCCTGATTTCAGTGCTCCCCCCTTCCTCCTTGGAAATGGGCACACCTAGCCCACTAGGTGCTTCCTGCCTGTCCTGATTCCCACCCCCAGCAAGGAGCAGCCACTTACTGAAGATCCACTTGCTGAAGTAGGGGCTGCAGCCAGAAGGGCTCTATCCCTGGGTAGAGGCCACAGGCTGGGACCCCTGAAGGGCTCAGGGGACTTACCCAGGCCAGGAAGCAGTCTCTTTACTGGCTACAGGCCTCCTTTCTGGGGCCCTCCCTGCTGTCCTGGCTGGGCCTGTAATTACATCTCCTTGGCTCTGGTCAAGGTACAGACTACATCGCCCGGCTGGGGCAGGAGGCTAGAGATGGGCCATGTCTTGTGCTGCTGAGATGGGGGTCACATTGAAGTGTCCCATGTGTTAGCTCTTGGCCTGGGCCTATGTATCCTTTGCCTCAAGGCCAGGGCTGGGGACATACCAGGAAGCAACAAATTTATTGCCAGAGCCCAGCCTTCACCTTATTTGCACAAGGCTCTTTGAGCTTCCTGGTGAATGTTCTGGCCTTGCCAGCCAGGCAGGCCAGAGAAGGGCTGACCCGTGCCAGTGGTCAGAGGGCAGTTGTCATCCATCCCACTGTCCACTTGGCCACCTGCCTGTGCAGCTAGCTCCTGGGCCTTTCTTGGTGCCCTTAGAAGCTTGGTCTCAGCCTGCCAGGCCATGAAACGGGAGAGGGCTCTGAGCGTGACTGAGGCCACATAGCCGCCAGCTCTTTGCTGGAGGTTGGCTACAAGCACCAAGCATGCTTAAAGCAGCCAAGCACTATCCTGTGGCAGGCTGTCACTTCCCCGCCCCTTCCATTCATGGGTGATTGTGGCTTAAGTCTTCCCAGCTTCTCACTCCTGCCCTCACTCAGGAAGAGCTCAGCAGCCACGTGTCCGCCTGTCTGAGCCTGTGGCTGCTCGTTCCATGACCTCGTCATCTCCAGTGACCCGCTCCGCTGCTCTCCACTTCAGCCACCCCCACCGATGGCTACCCAAGGCCATGTCACTACTGGAACTGTTCCACCCTGAAATCGCTGAGTCAGGCACCCCATCTCTACCCACAGCCTTCAGGCGCTCCAGCCCACTCTCAGTCCCTTGAGGGACGTGGGTTCCGGACTCAGCAGGACACTGGGCCATACTTCCTCCCCTGCTGTCCCTTCTGTCTTCATTTTCCTCCCTCCCCAGCTAAGGTTCCCTGGTCCATCATTTGAGTACTTTTCTGCCAGCATCCGCAGCTCTCTTGGCCGCCTGTCCTGTAGTCCCGCCCTGGCTGGCAGCCCCCCAGCCCTGGAGGAATCCCAGCAGCCTCCGGCCTGGAGGCACCCTCCCCCACCTCCGCAGCCTAGAGCAAAGCTGGGGAAGCCGGCCTTGGGCGGTGATCCCTGCTGCCAGACGTGAGTGCTCACCAGTGCAGCTGGCCTTGGCTTGTCTGTGCCCAGCCGGCCTTTTGCACGTCCTACCCAGCAGCCTGCAGCCCGCCCCCCCCCCCCAAGGTTGAGAAGACCACTTCACCATTTTAAACACCACCCTGCTCCTGCCCCCAGCCTTCTCTCTGGGCAGATGGCCCACCTTCCACAGAGACAGTAGAAACCAGTCACCTTCTAGCGCTGCATCTATATCCCCAACCCTGCTCTGATGGCAAAGGTTCCTTCTCTTGGGTCCTTCTGCCAGAGTCCTGAGTCCCCTCATGTCACTCCCTGGACCCTGAGGGGCCACTCACCTATTTTTCTGTCTGTGCAGCCACTGCCCTTTCCAGATTCTTCTCATCAGCATCTGAACAAGCACAAATCTCTCACACTGTTTAAAACTGTCTCCTCGGGCCTACACTTTCACATTCACTGTGCGTTCTCTCACCCCCGCCCCCCACTGCTGCCCATCCTTTGAGCCTCCAGTCTGCTCCCAACTGTCCCATCGTTCCACCACAGGCCCTGACCAAGATCAGCGCTGACCTTTGTGCGGCAAGGTCTCCAGGCCTAATCAGGCGCCACAGCCCTCTCACCCAGCAGTCTCCTTCCTCTCACAGTGTGTCTGCCATGTAACTCCTACCTCCCTGCCTGCTCTTCCTCCTCCCCTCCACCTTCTCTACTTCTTCCTTTCTGGGTCATCCTCAGTGTTGCAGGAAGAGGGGAGCCCTTCCGTCAGGGCCAGGGCCTGTTCGGAGCAGCTTCCCCCAGACTGGGAACTCATAACTGGCTTCCCTGAGGAGGTGGTTATATGGCTGAGGAGGTGTTTAAGGAAGAATTGGGGAAGGGGAGATTCTGGACTGAGGGAACCATACATGTCCTGAGCTTCAAACCCCAGGGATGTCCAGAGGAGCGTAACTAGAGAGAGGAGCATCGTTCCCCCCAGGTAGGGGAGGCGTCAGCTAGTGGCCCCATCCCGAATATGAATACTTGAGGGAACGGTGCCATCACTGCCCACAGACAAAGCTGGCCCAGCCGGGGTGGAGGTTGGAACTACTGTGAGCGCAACCTGCTCCGTTCCTCAGAGCCTCTTAGTTGCCTGCCGAACTGCCCTTGCGTTGCTGGAACAGGATTTCCTAGGAAGTGATGGGTTTCTTGTCACTAAAGGTGTACAGACAGAAGCTGATGAAGGTCTTTTCTGCCCTCCAATGGTGGAAGACAGTGTCCAGTGGTTTTATTGATCCCAGCCAGCCTTCAGCCAACACAACTAGGATTAGCTCTGGGCCAGGCCCAATGCCAGGAGGGAGGGGGACACATGAATGCAAGGGGATGAGTGTCGGGGTGGTGTAGACAGCTCCCGGAGAGGCCTGTGGGCAGCTGCCACAAATGGATCCAGGGTCACAAGAGTCTTCCTGGCATTAAGAGGACTCAAAGATCAGGTGGGGTGAAAGAGACTGCTTAGGAGAGTGGGTGGTGCTGCCTGGTGTGGAGGAGATAGGCCTTGAGTGAGTGAGAATCTGTGAAGTAAGCTGTCATCAGTCATGTAGTTTTTAGATGATTCAGTTCAGTTTCATGGTGATAACATGTAATATGTCACTATACTAAGGATTTCTTCCAGGCTTAGCCATTAATGTGCTGTGTGACTTGGAATGGAGCCTCTGTTAGGGGTTTTTGGCTTTGGAAGGGAGATCTTGATCTAGACAATTTCACGATGGCTTCCCATAGGAAAGTAGGCTCTGAAAAGGAAGCTGGAGAAGTACTTGTGGGAAAGGTGAGGCTGGCCTCTGTGGATTCTCAGGTGGGCCTCAGTGGCCCTTGTCTTTAAATGAATGAGCCTCCCTGGGTGCCATTCCCAGTGTGCAGCAGCCTGGTACCTATTGGCAGAGCCTGGGCATGGTAACCTGCACCATCTGGGAGAGGTGAGGTCCAGTCTTTCTTCTGTACCAGGGGCTTCAGTGCCACCTGCCTGGGGTGGGCAGCTGGAAGGCGGCTTTGTCCAGGACAATGGCCTAAAGTGCCCCATGGGCCTTGTAGCATACCTGCCATTCTCCCAAGAACTTTTTGTACCATGGGTTGCAGAGGCCTGGTGGTTATCTTAAGCCTCCCTATCCTGGCTCTCTAGCCCTCTCTCTCTATAACTGTCTTTGGGTCACAGCACGGTCTATACAGGCTGGGGCTCTAGGCCTGCCATGATTTCTGGGTCCTGGGCTAGACCTGACTCCTGCATTGCGGGAGAGCCAGCAGTGATACTGACTAAGGGAGAGCACACAGGAGCACTTCAAGGCCCAGAAAGCTTAGGTCAAGTGGGAAGACCCCAACATACCTTCTGGGGAAGGGCAGAATTTTGATGAGAAGGTCAGGGCCTTACTCACTCTGTTATGGGCTGCATTTTAGTTATCCTGATTGCACAGGAGAAACAGTCTTGGCAAATTGTATGCTGAGGCCATAGCTTAATATCTCTATTCGCTTTCTTCCCTAGGCAGGGCTCTGTGGGACTCTGATGTGATTGAGCACAGATACTGTTATGAGCAGCCTCTGCTGGGAGCCGTAGGATAGACAGACTGGTAGAGGTACCTAGTCATCTTGGCCTCACCAGTGCTAGGCCGGCCTCTGACGCCAAGATGAGAAGAATGTGGAAGTAAGCCATGCTTCTCCAGCAGGTGGCGCCAAAGGGCACAGCAGAAGGATGGGGCTTGGCTAGGGGCTCTGAAGACTTCTTGGAAGAAGGGGCTTCCTAAACCCCAACCAAGACTTCTGCAGGCCCAAGCTGAGTCTTAAAGGCACAGTGTAAGGGAGGGCCTCTGGGCAGAGGAATACAGACTCCCTACTCCCACCCTATGAGGGCCTCTTTGGCCTGGCGGGCAGCCGCCTGTCCACTCCCCAGCTGTCTTCCTCTGGAGGGAGACGCTGACCAGCTGGAACCTTATTCTCTGCTATTGAGGCCAAATGAGGGGAGGACTGGTGGAGTGGCTTTCTGGGGGTAGGGAGGCAGCTGCTCAAGCCAGGCAAGGAGGAGGAGGATGTCCCTGTCTGCTGACGGCTTTGGCCTTGGGGGAGAAGCAGACAGCTAAGCCAGCCCCATCTCTGCCAGGCCTTCCCTGCCTCCTTTCTCCCAGGAAAGAGGATTCTGGCTCTCATTGAGCTGGGGAGAAAAGCAGGGCCTGCTTCTGCAGCAACTTGTAGTTGACTTAGGGAGAAGAAAGAGCTGGGTCTGGCACAGGATTATCCAGTGCTGGCCTAGCCTGGGTTAAAAGGGGGGCCTGGGAGGGGCTGGGGATGTACGATCATAAGTGGCCCTTAACTGGCTCGGCTTTTCCTCGGTGCCCAGCCTGGACTCCTAGCGGGAGAGGCGCTGGGCAGCTAGGAGGTACTGCTACTGGCCCCTACATTTGCTGTCAAGGCTGAAAAGTGACTCATAGCTGGCCTGTTCCACATCATTGGAGGGACAACAGTAAAGCCAGATGGCAGAGTCTTCCCACAGGCTCTCCACTGAGTCCAGGCCAGGACCGTGAGGAGTACCAGGCCCTCCTCTGAGCCCTGCCTCCAGCCCTGTCCCTAAAATAAATGGATACCCTGGGTTCTGGGCTCAAGAAGTGGAGGGGTGTAGAGAAAGGAGACTGTCTTGTGGGGATACCTCTGAAAAGACAAGGCTAGATGGGGAGTGCAGTGCCATTGCATGGGGACCCTTGAAAGGGGACATGGAGGTCATCTGCCTGATGGTGTGACAAGGCCAAGTGTCTATACTACCTCTTACTTCCTTGGACACTGGGGTTGGTGATGCTGGTGGCTGTGGGGTCAATCAGATAGTAGAGGCCTAAGAGGTATGCCCATCTCCCGCTCCCTGTCCATAAGGTTGTGGGAGTGGAGAAGAGCATCCTCAGATTGAGGGCAGGAGTCTTTGTGGCTGTCTGAGGGAACAGGACGTCTGGAGAGGGGCTGGTTGGGGTGCAGGTAGAGGGCTGAGGGAGGTGACATGTAGCATAGGTCCTGTGTGGCACATGAGATTCTGGAGGCATCGGGAACAAGGGTGCTGTCCAGGGTGGAGGGGATGCAGGCTCGGGCTAGAGGCCAAGGCCCAAACTCTAGTGAGCCTTCTCTGAGGTCCCTCTGCTCTGCCAGCTCTGTCAGGTCCAGGACAGAAGGCTGGCCATTTGGGTTTCTTGCCTTGCAGCTACAAGCCTGAGGCCCTCAGTTGTGAGAAGGGGACGGCCTGTCTCTTCTCAGTGCACATCCTGTCACTGACCCAGCCGGTTTGGGGGCGGAGAGAGGGCAGCTGCCTGGCCCCAAGCCCAGGAGAGCAGAGGTCGCAGCAAGGCGCTGGGCTGGGTGGGAGCTGGGGGAGGGTGCAGCAAGCAGAGGGAGTGGGGGTCAGGCTAGGACTGGAGCTGTGGCTGCTTCTTCCTGCCGCCTTCCTGGAGGGCCTTGTAGGAGCTCCCCCAGTAGTTGGCTCTCTGAGTTGAGGCCTGGGCCACCCCTTTCCCTTTCTTCCCTTGGTATTTAGAGCCATTGACCTCCAGGGGTCTTCCATGGACAGTCTCAGCATTGGGTGTTTAAAATACTTTCCCAAGAGAGGGGCCTAATTGTGGACCACCCAAAAACTAGGGCAAGGCCTGTGTTCAGTGCCCATTCAGGCCCAGCCGCCACCTTAGCTCTGACCCTTCGGTGGTGCCCCTACCCCCAGGCCTCATCCACTTTTGTACTCTGAGTTTATTGATGGTGACAGGCTGGAGGAATATTGTGGTTACTGCCACCTGACTGTGCCTGGGGCCTTTCCCCCCTTGTCACCCCATCCCCACGTAGGTGACTAGACAGAGCTCTGCCCTGGCTCTTTTGTGGCATTGGCTTAAAGTTTGGAAGCAGAACTTGCCCTGCCCCTTGCCAAGTCTGAACTGGGCAGCCTTACCCTCCCCGGCTCCACAGCCCCCTCTGCTGCCCATGTGCTACCCAGAGCAGAGAGCCGCAGAGCTTCCGGCCTCTAACAACCTGAGTCCAGCCTCCCTGGCCAGGCCTCTGGGTCCCCTCCAGGCCTCTTGTGCGGATACTTGGCTTGAGCCTTCCTTGGGCTGAAGGAGGAGGTGGTGCTCTGCCTTTGGAGTGGAACCGTGCAGGGCAGCTATCTACCTGCTCCATCTCTGCCTGCGCTGGGGCCTTACCCTAGAGGGGCCCTCCCACTGGCTCCTCTCTGGCTTCCCTTTTTCTCTGGCTTCTCCCCATCCTACTGCTCAGCCTTTCCTCCCCTTGCCATCTTCCCCTCCCTGCACTCCCACCCAGCAGCCAGAATGACCCTAACAGGACTGTGATACTCCTTGCTCACATCCTGCTCATGGATCCCTAGTGCTCAAAATGCAGTCAGGACCCTCAGCCTGGCCTGAAGGACCAGCGTCCAGGCCCCAGCAAGCTAGGAGCACTGCCCTGGTTCCTCCCCTCTGCCAACCCTGAACTGTGCTCAGTTCCTCGAATGCAGCAGGCGCTCAGTGAATGCCTCCAGGCCTTTGCACACACTGTTCCCTCTTCCCAGAACACACTTTCATCTCCCAGTTCTTTCATCCCCAGGCTGGCCTTGTACCTCCCTCCGTGTTCCCTGCCAGAACTCTGTTCACACCGTGGGGTAGTTACCTCCTCCCAACACTTGAGGGGTGTGAATCTGTGCCACACTCCGAAGGGAGGAGCCATGTATGTCTCAGACTCCTGGTGCTGGAGTAGGGGTGCAGCCGGGCAGGGAGGTGAGCCAGGGTACTGGTCAGCGGCACAATCGAGGTCGCACTCATTCATTGTTGAGGGACTGGTGGCCTGTGCGGGAGGAGGGGGGCAGGGGCACAGTGCTGGGTCAGGACTTCCAAACCCCCCTCCCTGACAGACTTCCTGCTGTTGTGTGGCTCCTGCAGTTACAGCTACATGATTGACAATGTAATCCTGCTTATCACGGGCACATTGCACCAGAGATCTATCGCCGAACTTGTGCCCAAGTGCCACCCGCTAGGCAGCTTTGAGCAGATGGAGGCTGTGAACATTGCGCAGACACCTGCCGAGCTCTACAATGCCATTCTGGTGGACACGCCCCTGGGTGAGACACTGGGGTGAAGGGGAGAGGAGGTGGGCAGCACCTCCAGGTGTGGGGTTTGTGGACATCTGGGGGTGGTGATACTGAGCCATAACGGGAGGCTTGCCCCCTGCTGCTTACCTTTATGTTTCCCTTAACTTCCCTCCCATTCTGTTGCCCTACCTTCAATTCCTTTCCTGTTGCTTTTGCTGGGCCAGGCAGGCTACCCCCAGGGCCTGACTTAGACCATGTAACTTTGTGACACTGGCCAGTTTCTCAGAATGCAGAGAAAGGCTGAGCTCATGGAGTGGGGAGAAGCCCAGGTCTCTCAGAGTCCTGGGACTCGAACACACTGCGGCCCTAAGCTGGGCCAGAGTGGCTGGCTGCCTATGAGGCAGAGGAGGGAGCCAAGAGCTTCACTCGCCTCCACAGCGCAGGTCCCAGGGGCCAGGTCAGGCAGTGTCCGGCAGGATGCAGGGTTCGTGTCAGAGGCCAAGAGAGGAAGGGGAACTGGGAGCTTCCTGCAGGGCCCCACCTAGGCAATGCTGGCTCCTGCCTGTCTTGGAGGCTGGAGAGAAGGCACTAAGACTGTCACTAGCTAGTGCCCTCATAGCCACAATCCTTGTCCCCAGAGTACCACCTCCAGGAAGCCTCCAGGATTAAACACTGATTTCTAGGCTGTACTTGTTCCTGTTCTGAGAGGCCTGAGCCCTACCTGCTAGGCCTATCTGCCATAGACTCTTCCAGTAACTCTGAGCTAGTTCAGGGCTATTTGTGGTTTTTCAGTTTCTCCCTCTTTATTTTATTTTAATTTATTGCTCCCCTCTTCCCCCCAGTTTCTCCATCTTTAAAGAATAGACAGATCAGAGAGTCTGTGGGTCCCTGTAGGCAGAGGAAGCTCTATTCTGTTGTGCCCTCTGCTTTTAGCCTGACATTGGCCCTCTGGGTCCCTGGTCCATGCCCACTCAGCTCATTCCTTAAGAAGGAGGCTGGTTTTCCAAATGTGGGCCTCAGGCCCCCCTGGGGGTTGCTGATATATGGGCATTAGGCCCCTAATCCACAGCTGCCCCTCAAGAAAGGAGGATGTCATGGCCTCTTATGCAAGTCTGTCTTTGGCATGGTCTGAGCTTGGGTCTGCCCCAGAGGCGATTAGATCATGTATGGCTGGCCGCCTCCTTTATAAATCAGTTTTAGGAGCAAGGATGCAGGAGAAGCTCAGGTCAGTGTACATGGCCCAGAGTATTGCTTCTGCCACTTGCAAGGCAATTACCCAGACTGGTTTGGGAGCCCTCCAACCCCCAGCCAGCTGGGCCTTGTGACAGGGGCCCTCTGTGCCCTGCAGGGGTGGTTAAACCGCAGCAGGATTCTTGCCTAGGCTGAATCCAGTTGCCCACCCTCACCCCCACGTCTTTCTTTCCCAGCGGCCTTTTTCCAGGACTGCATCTCAGAGCAGGACCTTGATGAGATGAACATCGAGATCATCCGCAACACGCTCTACAAGGTAGTGCCCTCATCAGGGGTGGGGGCTGGCCTGTGGGCAGGGTGGGGCCACAGTATGGTGGGCCGGTGGTGTATGTGGGGTGCTGGGACAGGACACAGCTGCACCAGGCTCCTATCCTACAGGCTTTTCCGCTCACTTTCTGGCTCCCGTGGTGGGCGCAGGCTGCATGGAACAGGTTCTCCATCTCGTGGCGCCTGCGGCAGGCCCTGATAAGATCAGCAGGAGTGGCTGGTGCCCCACAGCTTGGCCTGTCAGAGCTGGCTCCTGGATGGCTGCTCCCCCTGCATCCAGGAGGGTCACGGGCCACCACCCAGGCCACAGCTTTCAGGCTTACCCCACCTAGACTGTTGCCAGCAAGGACAGGCATCTGAGAAGAGGCAGCAGTGTGTTCAGTTACGATGGAGGGAGGGACCCAGCCAGGTGTAGCCAGGTTGCCACATCTCAAGTTCCCAGGCATAGAGCCAGTGCCACGTCCCAGCATCCTCATCCCGTACCCACTTTCTGCTTCACCTCAGGCCATGGTACAGGTTGGTGACCCCTGGAGACTGAGCTTGGGGTTCATGGGTCAACACTACCCTGGCCCAAAGAGTTTAGGAACAGGGCTTGGAGCCAAGGAAGGGGCTGGCCAGGGATCAGTGAAGGACATTTGGGACAGACTGGGCTCTGGGCATAGTGAGGTACTGAGCTGTGGTGCCAGGACCCCTGATGGGCTGCAGCCAGGAACATGGATCAGCAGCAGGCAGGCCCTGAAAGGGGGCTGAAGTTAGCCTAGGCCAAGGACCCTGCTCACCTAACCCTGAGAACATGTCGGTTAGACCTTACAGTGAGCGTCTTCTGCCTGGGTTGGAGCTAGGTGGCCAACACTTGGCTGCAGCCTGACAGCCTAGGCCCTCCAGCCTCCCTCCAGGAATCTGGGCCAGAGTGCAAGGGGAGGTCTGAGGGTACGTGAGGAGCCTGCCTGTGGGTTGCAGTGGTGTGGGCATGGGAAGAGCACGTGCAGAAGCAAGCATGGAGCATGGGCTGAGTGGCAAGTGGTTTGCCGTGGAAGTCCAGGTTCCAGATAGACAGCAGGAGACAGGACTGGAAAAAGGCAGGCACGGGATGAAGTCACCGAGGGCCTGGAGTGCCAGGCCAGAGTTTGAACTGTATCCTGTGGGCAGGGTCAGCCATTAAAGGTTTGCAACAGGGCAGAGTATCCTCAGTGAGCCACCTTGGCTGTCGTGTGGATCATGGAGTAGAGGGGAGAGACTAGAGGTAGGAAGATTGTCAACTTTAATCATCAGGACCACCCTAGGAGCTAGGTAGGCATGAGCATCTGACTTGGTAAGATGAGGAAACTAAGGGCTCAGAGAGGCAGGGTGGCTTGCCTGAAGCCACTTGCTATACTCCGGCAGCACTGGGATCACACCTGGCTCAGCCTGTTTGCAAAGCACGTGCTCTCATCTGCCCCACTCGCTAACAGGGAGGCAGGCCAGGCAATCAGCCGAGAATGTGTGTGTGCACATGATCTGAGTGCTCCTGCCCACCCAGCTGGCCTGCTGCCGGTTCCTGCTCTGAGACAGGGTGAGGGGTGTGCTGTCCCCCCAGCCTCACCCACACCCTCACCGGGCCTGACTGGTTCTAGCTGGAGTCACTGGTGAGGGCTGCCCGGACACCAGCTCCGTAAACACTGATCCAAGGCTGGGGGCGCTGTGCCAAGACTGCCCGCTCGACAGGCAATGTCCCAGCCCAGTGGCCACAGATGGGAGATTAGATGGACCCTCAGCCGCCTGGCAGGCGGGAACTGTAGGCAGCTGGTACAGCAGCCATGCACTAGCAGGCTCCAGGGGACAGGGTGGGGATGGGGAGGTAACCTTGGTACCTGAGCCTTTGGGGTCTTGCCAGTTTCTTCAGCTGCTCTAGCTTCCCGAAGAGAGTCAGCCTATCCCATCATCTCTCCTGACCCTGAGGTCAGCCTCTCCAGAGTTTGGTATAGCTCAGTGCAGGCTGGTGGCTTCACCACAGATTGGAACTGCAGGTTCCTCTGGGGCAGGCCTCGAGATTTGGGCAGGCCATGGGGAACTTGGCCTGGCCATGGGGAAGAAAGTGGCTGGGGACAGTCCTAGAGGGACTAAATTACCACTGAGTCATGGTAGGATTGGCAGCTGTTTCTACCACCCAAGCCCTCTGATTCCTGGGGATGTACTATGCTGGGGTCCACTTTCCCCTTCCCGGCTTCTTGCTCTCTGAACTTTTCTAGACTTATGTTTCCTGTGACGTGAGTGGTCACCACAGGCCTTCTCCTGAGCACAATTTGCCTGGTGCTGCTGGCCAGGCTCTGCCTGTGCTCATGGACTCCTGGGTCTCATCTCACCTCCTCCCTTGGGGGAGCAAAGCCTGTGACCGAAGTCAGCTTGTGGTGGGTAGAAAGGTCTTTGAACCTTGGAGATCAGACCTTGGTGCTGAAAGCTTTCCAGGCCTTCTGGCCCTCACCCCCAACTCTGAAGAATAATCTCTAGCCTGTGGAGCCAGAGTCCCTGTGAGCATGCCCCCAGAAGGGACTC
Organism: Suricata suricatta; assembly: GCF_006229205.1. NCBI lineage: Eukaryota > Metazoa > Chordata > Mammalia > Carnivora > Herpestidae > Suricata > Suricata suricatta. Next base: position 17,801,699 of record NC_043715.1, read on the forward strand.
AGGAGGATCTGAGTGAAGGGAGTTCCCCAAAGGGGCCTCAAGACCATCCCCCCCCTTTTTTTTTTTAATTTTAATGCTTTTTTATTTATTTTTGAGAGACAGAGAGACAGTGCTATCAGGGGAGGGTCAGAGAGAGAGGGAGATACAGAATCTGAAGCAGGCTCCAGGCTCTGAGCTAGCTGTCAGCACAGAGCCCGATGCAGGGCTCGAACCCACGAACTGTGAGATCATGACCCGAGCCAAAGCCAGACGCTTAACTGGCTGAACCACCCAGGCGCCCTCCCCCCACCCCATAACAGAGAGGCTTGGAGAAGGAAGCCTGTGCCTTGCCACTTTTATGAGTGAGTGCTGGGAGGAAATGAGGGGCTGGGCTGACCTGTCTTTTCCTCATGCCCAACAGATCCAGTTTGCCTGGGCAGGAAGTGCTCATTCCCACCAAAGCCCATGTGTCCAGCCATTGCACTGCAAGGCTGACGTCTTTGCAGGCAATAACCATCTCTCAGCAGGAACTGAGATGACATTTGCTTCCTGCTTCATGATGCCTGGGAGCTACTTGGGGGATGGAAGGAGTTCCGTGAGGTGGGGTGCCGAAAGGGGCTAGGGCCACCCAGTTCAGGCCACCTCCATGAACTCTCAGGAGTAACCTTCCTTTACTAGCCCATCAACTTGTAGTTTTCTGAGGCTGAGGAGGGCAGGTTTGAGGGAAAGGTAGGCAGAAAGCTGTGGGCAGACAGACCCCCCCTTTCTGAGCCTGGTCCTCTGTGGAATGAGGACATAGGGGCATGTAGGGGACCCTGCACCATGAAGCAATCAGTCAATCAGAAATTGATCTATCACTCCTGGGTGCAGTGAGGCAGCAGGCCAACTGATTAATATTTGGAACTTGCGGATGTTACCGAGGTTCCGACATGGGGGCTGCCCTGGCCAATCCATGGGTTTGATGTATTGACTCACCATGCAGAGGGCTGGGGAAGGAAGGAGGGAACTGTGAGGGGGAGGTTTGGCAAGTTCCCCAGCTCCCTGCCTGGGTTGAGCAAGCCCCATGCTCTGCACAGGCCTATCTGGAGTCCTTCTACAAGTTCTGCACCCTCCTGGGCGGGACCACAGCCGATGCCATGTGCCCCATCCTGGAGGTGAGTGCCTGCCTGCCCGCCTGCTTGCCGGTCCCTGGCAGCCTGGGCCTAGGGGAAGCCCTCCCAGCTGACTGGCTGCTGCCTCCTTCCCCCTCCCTCTCTTCTTACTTGTGCACCGGCCCCACAGTTTGAAGCTGACCGACGAGCCTTCATCATCACCATCAACTCCTTTGGCACAGAGCTCTCCAAGGAGGACCGTGCTAAGCTCTTTCCACACTGTGGGAGGCTGTACCCAGAGGGCCTGGCCCAGCTGGCTCGGGCTGATGACTATGAGCAGGTCAAGAATGTGGCCGACTACTACCCGGTGAGTGCCCTGGCCACAGGATGATGGGCGGGCTTACTGACATCTGCATCCCTACCCCACAATCAACAGTGCCCTTGTGCTCATGCTTCCCATCCCTCTCCCGGGCCAGGAGTATAAGCTGCTCTTTGAGGGTGCAGGCAGCAACCCTGGAGACAAGACCCTGGAGGACCGATTCTTCGAGCATGAGGTGAGGGGTTGCTCAGCTGCCCGTCATAGGGAGGGGTTGGTGGCCCAGGCCTGACCCTCCCGTCATGGCCACCTGCACACCACGCCTGCCTCTGTCTATAGGTGAAACTGAACAAGTTGGCCTTCCTGAACCAGTTCCACTTTGGTGTTTTCTACGCCTTTGTGAAGCTCAAGGAGCAAGAATGTCGCAACATTGTGTGGATTGCCGAGTGCATTGCCCAGCGTCACCGCGCCAAGATTGACAACTACATTCCCATCTTCTAGTGCCCTGGCCCAAGCCTCCCCACAAGTGTGCGTGTGTGTCTGCGTGTGCTGTGACCAAGCCCACAGCTCACATGCCAGTAGCACATTGTCCTAGTGGCTGCCAAGGTTTTCCTGACCCTCCCTGAGATGGCTCTTGGGCCTGAAAAGGGGCTGGGCACTTGTTCCCCTACCAAGGATGGACCAACCCCCCCCCTCCCAAAAGGGAGGTCCCCTCAGCCTTATGTTTACAGCCACTAACATGTCTGAGAAGCATGTGGTCACTTTGTGTCTTTCCCTGAGAACCCCTGGGGCAGTGTGAGCCTCCTCTCCCTTCTGTGGGTCACCCACAGGGCCGTAGCCCAGGAAAGGATAGAGTGTGTGTCCTCGGGGCATAGGGGAAATAGCTCTGCTACCCTGTCCTTCAGCTCTGCCCTCTGAGACAATAAACTGCCCTCTCTAAGCTTGGCTGTCTGTCTCCTTTGGGTGCCATACTTGTCAAGCCACCCCCACCCCAAGCTTTCTACCTCCTTCACTGGCCCTCTTTTTGTGCCTTCAGGTTCTGCAGGATGGGGAAAGTCACTGGAGGCTCACACAGCGCTGTGGAACTGGGTGCTGGCCCTAGTGGGCCCCAGGCCTCCCTGTTTGCCTCAATGAGTCCCACTACAGCCTAGCCCAAGGGCACTACCCCCATTTCACTAGGCTGAAACCCAGACCTGCCCACAGTCAATGAACAGGAAAAGGTGTGAACCACAGAATCTGTGCCCAGAGCCTTGGCCCATGCTGACCACCAGGGGTTCCTTAGGCAGTTCCCAATCTGTCACACAGCCACAGACTGGCACCCAGATAGCCACCCCCTCCAAACACAGCATCTCTGCCATTTTAGGAGAAATAAAAATGTGTCTTTATTTAAAAGGTGGCAATCAGGCAGGTAGGGTATGGAGCTTCCCTGTGGCTAGGGGGGTCTGGGGTGGGTGGTCGGGACCCTAATTCTTGAGCCAGTCAAGAAACAGGATTTACCCTTTGAATCGCAGCACTTGAGGCACTGGTGCCTTTAAAAAATCCTGAGGCTGGTCCCTACCCCACCCAGTGACTCCTTAGTTCGCAGAGGCACTATCTGCAGGATCCTGTCAAAGGCTACAGCTAAGTCTTGCACAAAACTCCCCATCCAGTTGGGTTCTCCAAGCTACAGGGTGGAGCCTTGTGCCCAGGAGGGTCTGTGTGGGCTCATGAAGCAGGAGAGAGGCCTGGAGGTTCACTGGGAAACCTCCGCTTCACCAGGCCTTGCCTGGGGCATTGACTGAGTGGGTAGGGCTGGGGTCCTTTAGGCCAGGCTCTAGGGCAAACTTGGGTGTCACAATGCCCAGGGGAGGGCCAAGGGCTCAGGGGACCTCCTCTGCTGCAGCAGCTCGGCCATCTGTGCATGCTGCTCATTGGGCTGCCATGGGGGAAGAGCCTGGGTTTGGGTCTGGGTCCAGGGCTGCATCCTGGGCTAGGGTAGAGCCGGGCTGGCCAGGCCGCAGTGCTCTTGGCAGACAGTGATTGATGAAGAAGGTCTGCAGGAAGCGGCGCCGCAGGCCCTCAGGCAGGTAGTAGTGGATGAAGTACATGAGCCCCAGGCCACGACCTGGGTAATAGCGGCGGCGCGGCTGAGCTGCCAGCAGTGCGTCGGTGATGGCATCTACAACCGGGCTGAGGTCTGGCATCGCCAGGCGCAGCGAATGCAGGAACTGCCCATGTAAGTGCTCAATGTAGTCCTCACCGTAGGCCTGGAGCACTTCTTGAGGCAGGCTGGCCAGCAGCAGCTGCTTACGCTGCTCCCACTGGCCCACGTTCTGCACGGACTCTGGGGAATGAGTGGCAAGGTCAGGGTGCGTTCACTTAGGGAAGCCAGAGCCAAACTCAGGTCAGTCCACCCCAAAACTGATCCTTGCCTCCAGCCAGAGCCAGGCCCATTCCTTAGACCTGATTCCTTTGATAAGAATACACACACACCGTATCCCAGACCTGATGCCCACCTGTCTTGAAGCAGCCAGGCTGGATGATGCTGACCTTGACCCCCCAGGGCAGAAGTTCACAGCTGAATGTGTCCATGAGCAGCGCCATGGCTGCTTTGGAGGTCCCATAGGCTGCCAAGCATGGATATGGCATGTCTCCTGGGGACGGATTGGGAGGGAGGCAGCTCAGCATGGGCCTGGGGCTCCAGCAACCCTCCCTGCTCCACAGCAGCACCTTTTCTACTCCAGGAGGGAAGGCCACTCACCTGCTGGGCTGCCCACTGTCACGATGCGACCCCTCGAACGGCGCAGCAGTGGTAAGAGACCCTTGGTTAGCTCAAGCGCGCCAAAGAAATTCACCTCCATGCAGCTGCGGAATGTGGCCACTGGAGACAGCTCCACATCGGCCACTACATTGTTGTGGCCAGCATTGTTGACCAGGCCCCACAAACCTGAGGGCATGGAGAAGAAGGACAGAGAAAGGAGGCTTTGAGTTGAGTCTGCCCACCAGCAAACCTCCAATACCTGCCCATTCACACTCACCCAACCACACCCTCTCTTGAGCTAGGCCCACTGACCTGTGCTGGTGGTGTGAGCCTTTGTGAACTCCAGTGCTCGGCTGATATCTGCTGGCTTGGTCAGGTCCAGCTGCAGCAGCCTTAGGCGAGGGGAACAGCAGGCACGCAGCTCTAGGGCACCAGGGCCATCCAACTCCAACACGGTGGCCAGCACCGTGAAGCCCATGGCATCTAGCTTCTTTGCCGTCTCCTTGCCAAACCCAGAGTCACAGCCTGGCCAGGGCAGGGCAGCCAGTGAACTCCCACTGTGGCCCAGTCCAGCCTGAGATAACTCTAGGATCATCAGGGTCTGTACAGGATCCAGGCCCCTGGATACCCAATCTTCCAGCAGCCAGCAGCCTTCCCTCTCATCCCAGGTCCATGTCTGTAGGCTTTGCCCCTCTGGGTAAGTACCAGCTTTCTCACAGCTGTCACCTCCCTGACTCCCCATAGCTACCCCAAACATGGCTTATGATTCCCATTTTACAGATGAGGACACTGAGACCTAGTAATGCTAAGTTGCTTTCCAAAGTCATTCAGCCAGCAGAGATCAGGACTCTACTGCATGTCAGCCCGAGACCCAGTACCAGCCCTGGTGTCCTGTCTGCTTTGCTATCAGGCCTAAGCTTGCCTTTGCAGTATTACTGCTCAGCCTCGCTGCCCTTGCCCGGGCTTCTTCCTCTTACCTGGACTAGGAAGCAGCCCCCTCTTTGGTCCTGTCCCATCTTGCCCCCTTGAATCCATTCTCTACCTAAGCAGCCAGAGGGATCTTTCCAAAACTGACAATATCACTCTGCGGCTGAAAGCCTTTCCAAGGCCCCCACGTCCCCTTGGGATGAAGCCCCAAACCCTCTGCTCCCATCATCACAATCTCCCCTCCCCACCAACACCCTACTATTGTTCCAGGCTCTAGGCAAGCTGGAGGCCCAGCTCTACCTCACCCCAGACCCCCACTCTTGGAATTCCAATAAGTGGCAACAGTGGTGCATTCTCTGAGCCCCAGACCACTTGCCCCCAGGACAGGGAAGATGATGGATGGAGAAGAGAACAGACCTGCATTTGAATCCCTTCCCACACCCAACAAGTGTGACCTGAGGTCAGTTACCACTCTTGGAGAGTTAATTTCCTGTGTTTGGTATGTGAAGAGTGGAACTACCAGGCAGAGCCAGAGTGGGGGTCTGATAAGCCCCTGCTTCCTTGATTGTTCCCATCCAGATCCTGGCTCCGCGGGTGGCAAGGGGAGGGGGAGGCCAGTGAGCGAGGAGGCTCTCTGGAGCCTGCCTCCCCGGTGGTCCTACTCACTTCTGGACAGGCTCCGCAGCCCCTCCCCACCTCGCCCCGCCCCCTCTGCTGAGGCAGAGAACAAAGCTGGACCGGGGCTGCGAACTAGGCTTTGTGTGGCTGGTGGCCTGCAGACAGCCTTGGGCTGACACGTCCTTCCAGGGCAAGTCTGGCTGGGGGAGGCAAGTGAGCACATGTGTGTCCACTTGCCTAAGCTCCCTACTCTGGAGGGCCCTTCGCTGGGAAACCGAGGCCTTTCCAGAACCTCAGCTCTACGGTGCCAACAGTCACCCATGCCTCACACACCCTCTCATTTATCTGCACACACACAGACACCTGTACATACACCTCCAAACGGCCTGCTTATTCACATAGGGGTTCACTCCCAGGAAACCCCCCAGCCACCATCTATGCACAGATGTGCACACATGGCACCCAGCCACTCAGCCCAAACTGACTCCAGGGCTGGGCTCTGGGAGTAGCCTTGGGCAGTGGTTCTCAGGGGTGTTCTCAGAGAGGTGTGGGTAGCAGCTCTGGCAGACTGAAGGCCCTGTTCTTAGCAGGCAAGGCAGGGCCTGGTCACCTATTTGTCTTGCAGTCAGGTGGTAAGAGAGGAAACCGCAGAGTTTTTGGATGTCGGGAAGCCTGCTGGCCTACTCAGCCTACTTGTAATGCTTAGTGGGAGTGGGTTGGGCAGCACTCTTCCCCTCCCCCATCGTAGGGCGTTACAACAAGATATGAGGGAGCCCAAGCCTCAGAAAGCATCTCTCCTCTTCCCTCACTTTCCAGCTCAAGGCAAGGAGAGGTAACAGCAGCAGCATGAAGGCCTGAGGGGAGATCTCAGGAAAGACTGCCCACTGAGTCACTACTACCAGCACATCACCCAGATCCTGTTGAGGCAGCTCACAAATCAGAAGGCAGGAGGGGAGCTGCCCAGTCCCTGGGAGCAGAGCTCACAACCTAGTTCCTGCTTCAGACCAGGAGGGTCACTGTATCTTTCCTCAATCCCCTGAAACTTCGCAGTGTACCTTGAACTCAGGTCCCACTCATCAAACCTGAGCCCTGCTCTAACTCCACCCTCTTGCTGAAACACAAAGCCCTAGTGCCACCAGTATCCCCACCCCACCTTGGCAGTCAGCCTTCTTGCCTGGCATTCAAGGCCCCTTCTGAGGAAACAACTTCACCTCACAACCTCATCTCAGCAGCTAGGCTGGTTACTGACTGTCCCCTACCTAGGCCACTCTCATTGTTGCCTCAAGTCTTTGTCCCACATCCACATGTTGATCCAAAACACCTTCTACACTTCACCTATCTTGACTCATCGTCTGAGGCCCAGCTCAAGGATGGCCTCCTCTGGGAAGTTCTCCCAGGTCCATCTGATCATTCAGGGCCCCCTACTGGACCAAGACTTCTGAGAAGCCAGTCTGGTGGCTGCCTCCAGCCCAGGCCCATTATTGTAAGGGCAGGGCTCTGAGAACCTGTCCAAAGCCAAGGGGGTTGGGGGAGAGACTAGGCTGCCCCTCCCCCTACCTATACAATGGCGCCAGTGCCCCTTGGCCTTTCTCCCCCTCCCCACTTCCGGCAGGACCTCAGTGCCCACCCCACCTTCTCTTTTTCTGGTGACAGATTTATTCCCTGCTCCAGACAAAGGGAACTCTGCCAGGCGACCAGAGGCACCTGAGTACACCTCTCCACGACCTCCTTCCTGGGCACTGAAGACCAGGAGGAATGTGGGGTGGTGTGTGCTGGCTGCAGACTCTGGAAGACTACTTCAGCAGTTTGGGGCTGGGTGCTACATTCAAAGAGGCAGCTGAAAGTCCAGCTGCTCCTCATGGTGACCTCAAGCTTTTCTGGACTCCAAGGATCCCAGCCAACTGGGGGCTGCGTGCCCCAACTCGCCATCTAAGCGCCTTCCTCTGGCCTCGGAGAAGAGGAGATGGGGCGTCCCACGTGAGGATGTTAGGCAGAGTTCAAGGGGTGACCATCCTCTGAAGTCCCTCAGAGCACTGCCCCCTGCCCAAAGACTGCTCTCTTGGGGAGGGGCATAGCATAAACCTCCAACTCCGGGAGGTTCCACCTTTCTCAGCCAGCAGTTGTTCCTGCGCACCTGCCCATTCCCGGCCTCATTTTCCCTCCATCACTTCACAGTGGCAGGTTAACCCGGACGTAAGGAGGTGCCTCGCGCTTCCTACTTGGCTCGTTCCCGGCACCCAGGGGAAAGCGACACTCCCATTCCTGGGCTGGGCGTCCCGCCTTGCCTTGGCGTGCTTAAGGGGAGCCCTCTGGGTGTCTGGTCCCGCCCTCGAGCCTGGAGTCCCCGCGCTCCGCGCACTCACCGGTGATGAGCACCGCGCGAGTGGCCACGGGCAGGCGCGGAGGGCGCGCCAGGCGGGACAACGCGATCCAGCCGGCGGCGGCCAGTACGGCGAGTGCGGCCGGCGGGGGCAGCAGGCGCTGGCACAGCCAGTCGAGCGCAGCTAGC
>NC_043715.1:17809978-17820591 GCF_006229205.1 Suricata suricatta
ATGGCGGCCGGGCTGGGCTGGGCTGGGCCGGGGCGGGGCGGGGGCCGGGCTGGGGAGCAGGGAAAAGGACTTGAGGCCGGAGCGAGGGGCGCGCGGTGCAGAAGAACACCAGCCAGGGGCGGAAGGGATACTCGCTTTCTCTGTTCGCCCTCGGGCCGAGCTTATAAAGAGCCCCGGGGGCGGGGAGAGGGCGGGGCGGAGGCGGGGAAGGGGCGGGGTTTTCCTCCACTTCTCACCCCGCACCCTCCTCTGGGCGGGTGCCCCCCCTCCGCCCCGCCCCCGCGGCCAGATCTGCTTTCTAAGAAGCCGGAACAAAGTCCTGAAGTTGCTGCTAGAGGGTCAGCCGCCTTGCCGTGGACCTTGCCGGGAACCAGGCCAGTCTGTGTAGCCCTCGTGCCTTGCATCTGTTCACTCCCGCGCCACCCCCACCCCCGCGCTCCGAGAGCAGTTGAGCCACAGCTCCTAGGTGAGCACACCCAGCTCACACTTGCTCAGGACCCCTGAGGACACACACAACTTCCATCAGTTTTCCACACTAACAGCACCGCCGCGGCCTCCCGGCCTGCTGGAACACCGCAGGGAAACAGCCGGCCTTTACCCGGCCGCATCAGCCACCGCGGGCTCACGCGCCCCACCCCCACGCCGTGCGCGGCCGCAGGTCCCTCTCGCACACACACGCCCTGACGCGCGCTCACACCTAAGCTGCCAGCGGCCACAAAACCGGCTGCTCCGAAGGCCGGAGGGAGCAAAATGACTGCCCGGGTTCTTGGGAGTCTCTGGCCCGCCTTCCCCCTTCCCTCCAGGGCCCAGTCCTGGGGATGCACCAATCCCACCTCCTCCTGCCCCACAAGTGTACGTGTGTGGGAGTGCAGGTGTGTGTGCCTGTGTGTGTGTGTGTGTGTGTGTGTGTGTGTGTGTGTGTGTGTGGCGGGGCTGGGGCTCACAGAAAGTGGCTAGGCTTCGCATTACCTCCAGCCCACCCTCCAACTGGTACTTCTAGAGCCAGGCCAGTGGGGACACCTGAGGAGTCAGTACCGGCATCCTCTAGGGCAGGGTGATCCTTGCCCTACTCCCATGATTCCCCAGGGTATAAAATAAGTGCTGTGAATGTGGGTGCATTTCCCTGCCTGTATGTATGAAGATGTGTTTGTGTGTGGCCCAGCGGCCCCCCATCCTGCCCACCCCCGTGTCTGGCACCCTGTGTTTGGCATCCATGCTAGGGCTCTGCCAGGCACTAGGAGTTGGTGCCAGCACCTGGCTGCCAGGCCCTATTCTGAGGGCAGTAGGTGCAACCCATGGCAGAAGGAGTCCCTGCTTCCGGTGGGCCTCTGGACCTTGCCCAGTGTCTCATCTAGGCCTGCACTAGGTCCTGGGAGGTCATGGAACCCCCCACCCCCACCCCCAGCCCTGTGCCCATTCTCTATCTTAGGTGCTCAGGCTCTGGCCAGGACTTCTAGGCAATGCCTCCTCTAAAACCTTCTCTGCCACCCAGGCATGACTCCCTGGTAGGCTAGGGGAGTCTCAGGGATGGGGCTGGGGGCCACTTAAGCGGAGAGGCTCTGGGTGAAGGACTCACCTGCCCAGAGCCACTTCTGTGCCTTCTTATAAGCACAGATGGCAGACTAGCCTTGGCCCTAGGAAGCAGGACTTGTCTGGAGACGATGTATGTGCCTACCTTTTAGTACATGACCTTGTGTGCCTGTTTGTGCCTGTATTTGTATACACTTGTGTCCATATCCTGTGCCATGACCCTGTATGTGCATGTGAGTCCATCTGTGTATGTTGTGTATACTTCTGGTGACTCCCCCTCAGTCTGGGTCATCCTTTGGAAACTCGGGGAAACATTTCTTTTCCAAAATGTGCTGACTTCTGTTGCTCCGAATCTATGGCCCAGGCTCACAGGTAGACACAACATCCATGGCCTGACTTCCTGACCCGATCTGTAGACCCCAATTCATGGGACAGCCTCTCTCCCATCTCTCTCTCTCTTTCTCTCTCTCTCACACACACATACACACACACACACACACACCCCTCTGGCACTCTACTGAAAATCTGCTTATGGTTTCTCAAGCCTCAGTCTATTAAGGGCTTCACTGTGGAGCTGGGGAGGGGATGTAGAGGAGGAGATGAAGTGGGGGGTCCCAGGCAGTCTTCAAGGTTAAGGCCATGCAGGTAGTACCAGCACTTGCCCAAAGAGAAATCAAAAGTAGGAGAAGTGGAAGTGGGACAGCAAGGTGAGAACAGAGACTGAGAAGCAGGATTCTACACTGTCCTGGGAAGGAACCACGAAGGATTCTGGCTCATTGGGAAGGCCATGATGAGGAGAAAGACTTGCAGAGAGGGGTATAGGGAATTGCCTTTGGCTGCAGAGTACAGGATGGCTGGGATGGGGAGAGGGTGTTTCCAGTCTATCTTCTGGGATGCTCTGACACCTTGGACAAACCCATCAGTGTTGTGTGACTTGGGTCTTATGGAACTGAATGATCTGCCACATTTTTATATGTGCCCACCCAACCCAGCCCAATTCATCCTACTTCCAAGGCCAGGTTTCCTTCCGAGGATCTATGGTGCAGCCCCCTGCTGCCTCCTCAGCAGCTGAACACTTACCCCTCATCAGGCGGAGACATTCTAGAAGCAGAAAGAAGGTGGTTCAGGCAGTCACAACTGGGAGGGGCTGGCCCAACCCTGTCTGAGACCTAGTGCCAGCTTGTGCCTGCCCAGGGGCAGAGAACCAGCCTCTGCCAGAACCAGGAGCCTGGGCTGGCAGGGGCCTCCATGGAAGAGAAGGGAAGGGGGGCAGAGGGCAGGAGCCCCAGCAGATAAGGCAGGGCCTGGCAGGGGCAGAGGAATGAAGGGCAACCAAAAGTTCAGAGCCCCTGAGCCACCCCACCCCTCAGCTCTCAGCCCATAGTCTCCCTTAATCCTGAGTCCGACACCCCCCTCCCCCAAACCTTGGTCAGAATCCTGGTGAGCCAAATCCTTAGCTTGCCCCAGGCTCTAGAGGGTCAGGGGTTGGGAACAGGGGTGACTGGCAGGCGGGCTCCAGTCCGCTCAAGCTGAGTCTGGCAGCTCACTGGCACCATCTGCTGGCTTTTCTGGGAGGGCACGGCTCTGAAGGGGATAGAGTGAAGGTGACTGCTGGATTGGAGGACTGGAGGAACAGAAGCTGGTGCCGGGTGCCAAGTGGCAGTCTCCAAGAGTTCATCCTTTGTCCCCTGACCACCCTGGGGCTTCTGGAGCCAAGACTCCATCGTTACCTCTTCCTCCCTCGGTAGTGCAGCTCAGAGGCAACAAAGTCCCAAGGAGACCTTGTCTTGTGCCCGGCGCCCTACTGGCACTCCAGCACCCATCCTCCCAGGGCAGAGGGGGCCCTCTCCCTGCCAGTGGCCAGTACCTCCACCGGGCCCCAGTGGCAAACTTTTATTGAGTTTCTACTGTGTGCTAGGCACCATGCTGGGTTCCCTGGGCGTCATAACAACCACTGACCTTTCCCACTGGAAGCCACAATGGAGAACTTCCACCTCAGTCTGGTACCACTTTCCTCCAGCACTGTTCTTGTGCTGCCCTCTTCTCCGCTACATTTCTCTAAAATGCCCTACAATCACCATCTCCACTCTCCCCCCACACTGTAGCTCTGCATCAGCTCCCCCTCCTGACCTTGCCAAAGGTCACCAGAGAGTGACCTCCTAGTCCCCAGAAACCTTAGACACATTTCTGCGTTAGTCAACTTGGCTTCCTTGAAGCCCCTGCCCTGCTGGCCACCCCTCACTGCTCCAAGCCCTTTCTCCCTCTGGCAGCCATGAAAGCACCACTGGTGGGTTTCCTCCTACCTCCCCGGCTCTCCTTCTTGGTCTCTTTCTCGAGCTACTCTTCCTTGTGGATAAACCTCTGGCTGTGGAGGCCTAGTGCTCAGGTCCTCCCCCTCTCTGCCCCAGGAGTTCATTTTCCTGCTCACATGCTGGTGACTCCCACACTCCTTTCTGGCCAAGTCCTTGCACATGACTCGAGGCCTATGTGTCCAGCTACCCTGGATGTCTCTCCTGAACACCTGTAGGCTCCTTACCCTTGGCCTTTATCCAAAGCTGGTGTCATCATCTTCCCTAGTTCTGGCAGCCTCTCCCTCCCTATCTCCTCCTGAGTCTTCATTCCATGCACTAGCCTCCCTAGGTTGGGTACAGAGGCCTCACAATAGCCCTTTTGTAGTAGGTATCATCATTATTCTTTTATGTTCAAGGAAATTGAGACTTTCAGACACTCAGAAAATTGTTCAAGGTCTTAAACTCAGGTACACTTAAGTTTGAATCTTAGACTAGCCCCTAGATTCAGACTCAGGCATACCTGAGCCCAAAGTCTGGGACCTTGAGAACTGGGCTAATGCAGGACCACGTTTGCCACATGTGGCCTCTTACAGTTCACTCTGAGGGCAAAGGAGAGCTGGGAATGGTCTTGGGCAAATGAGATCCCTGTCCCACTTGGTCAGGGAGTGGATAAGAGTGGAGGCTGGGAGTCCTATTGCTGCACTCAGACAAGGGACAGAAGCAGAGGTCTGTTTTGAGCAAACTGGGCCCAAGATGCTCATGGACATGCAAGGGCTGAGCCCAGAGGTGGCTGGATGCTCTCCAGCACATCACTCCGTGGCATGGGAGCCCAGGGGATTGCTGATTCACTTCCACATGCCCTTGGCATGAAGTGAAATCCCCCTGTTTTCAGAGGGACCCATCTAGGCTGTGCACACCTGGAAATCAGGCCCTTTGGTGACCGGGGGGCGGGCGGGGGTGAAGTGGTAACGCAGGGGAAGCTAGGTCACTTGTTTTCTAAACTGTCTTGCACCCTCCTCTGAACTTCTTTTCATTTGTCTCCAGGATTGAAGGCAGATATTTGGGGATTAGGGCCCTTGAGTTTGGGAAAAACTAAGAGAATGTGCTTAGAAGGGTTTTCTGGACCAGCCCCAGAGGGAAGGCAAGCCCCAGTTGAGAACATTTGCCAGGAGAGGTTGGCTGACGCCAGGTGAAACTGGCTGTCTTGGATCCTGAAGTGTGGCTTTGAGTTATTCATAATCCTCTGTCATATTTACTGTGTGTTTGTTGTATGCCAGTCCTTGTGTTTGGTTTGCTCATCCTTTATCTTATTTACTATGCTCACATCACCCGTGTGAAGCAGGTGCCATCATTATTCCCTTCCCATACATAAGAAAACAAACTCAGAGAGGTTAAATGACATGTGGTAGGTCACACAGCCATCTAGACTCTATACTTTCCCCCTGGCCTTCAACCTAGGTAGCGGTTTGGGTTTGGGAATACCCAGAGGAAAGACTAACAACCTTTTTTTTTTATTTGACCTTGGATTAGAAACATGTCAACATGTCTCCCAACAGTAGAATTAAGGCAAGTTGTTAACACTAATTCCAAAACTTGCTTCTTTACAGCTTCTATCACCCCCAATTTAGGCTTTTTTTTTTTTTTTTTTTTTTGCAGAACAACTCCAAAAGATACAAAAATCAGTTGCTGTTGGCTAGCTGGTTTAGTTTATTTGCATATATATAATTCAGCCCCACCTCTGGTGGCTAATACCCCCTGGGGATGCTGCGGCTGTTTTCTGATTGCTGGTGGGGAGGCCTATGTGTGTTGTTTTTTAAATAAACTGAAACCAGATGTAGGGAAGTTTTGTTCACAGCCTTGCCTACAATTTTCTCCAGCAAATTCCTTGAAAAGCCAACCACCTATGAGTGGTGCCGTTCTCCCGGTACCACTGCTGGCATGCAAATGGAGAGCAGGGTTAGGATTTCTAAAAGTGAAACAAAAGGAGAGACAACAGAAGCTTCTTGGGTCAAGGGCTTTTGAGACTGTGGGACCATCCCCTGGTAGAGCCCGGATTTTTGTCCTTACTCTTCCCTTCTCCCTAGAGTTGGGGGTTGGGCTCAGGAGGGAGTAGGGGGTACAGTGGTGGAGTCTTGGCCTGGGCAAGAGTCCGAATCACTCTACCGACCATTTGGTGGAAGTATGGATTCCAAACTGGTGCACATGTTCCCTTTGCAGCGCTAACTGCTGGCATGAGACCCCAGCCCTCCAGATTGGTTGATTTGTGTCAGTGGAGGGGGTTATCTCCTGAAAGGGGCCCAAAGCCACTCTTGCTTCTATCCTGGGAAGACCAGCTGCTCAAGGTGGTTACCGAAATATTTTTAACTACCAGCCAGGTCTAGGGCTTTTGTAATGTCCCTTGAGGACCTTGTTAAATGATTCCTTGTTCAGAGATACAGCAAGTGCGCCCACTGGTCACAGTGCCAGGGGGTTAGCATTTTTCTTTGGAATGTGAATTGGATATTGTCATAGTGAGGTATGACCCAGTCCCCGGGCAGGGGAGAACACTTCTTTCCCAGCTCCAACCCTCATTCCTAGCTCAAAACGCTGTTTTTTTAGATTCCGAGCCTTTTCAGATAATTGTGTCAGGTTACATAAGGTTTCGAGATATGAACACTCAAAGGAAATTCCGCTGGGAACAGGCCTGAGAGGTTCCGGCACATAATTTGCTTTCAAGTATTCGAGGGAAAATTCAGTTGTCTCAGGCTGCACATTTCTGAAATAAAGTAACAACTGCCAGCAACTTTGCACACATATACCATTTCCCACAGAAGTGAGCGAGCAAAGAGATAGATTTCATGATAGATGGAAATACCCCTCCCTGGGGAGCACAGGCAGGCCTGGATGGAGGTCAGCTGCAAAGAGGAGCTTTGACTAGGGGGCCACTGACATTCTTACCAGCCCAAGATACCTTTTACTACCCCCACCCCCACCCCCTGCATCTTTGGTAACACATGTGGTAAATACAGGCCTTCAGTTTTCCAAGAAACATAAAATAAAAGCTGAATTACTGGCAGAGAAGCTTTAAAAGCTTTAGTTCCTAGGACTCTGTGGGCACATTTTCCACACACCATGATTTTTATTACACTTGCCTCCAAGGGACGGCCCTGCAGCAGCTCGGTTGCATAAGGTGCTGTTTCCAAACACCTTGTCGCCAAGTAGAGACACAGAATAAGTTTTATCTAGGTCCGAGAGTATTCTGGAGGGGTGACATCGTGTTCCAAGCTGCACTGGTTATAGTCAACAGTGGAAAAGCTGCCAAAACCTTCTCACCAAGGAAGCTGAGGGAATGTTCTAAATACTGAGCAGTACTTCTTTCTTAAAGCACAAAGTAGTCATAAAAACCACTTAACAAGGAAAAATTAATGGGAGGGAAATATCCTGAGTATAGCAAAAAAAAAAAATCTTTGCAAGGGATATGGAAAAAAATAGATTTACTATGTGGAAGGGACATGGCTATTAATACTGGAAAGTCAATTTTCACACCGAAAATAATTCACCAAGTATCATTTACTAGGAAAAGAATTCCTATAAGAAGCACTATCCTTTCCTCCCTCCCTTCTTCCCTCCTTCCCCCCCTTCCTTCCTTCCTTCCTTCCGTCCTTCCTTCAGCAAACATCTATTGAGCACTTACTGTGTTCTAGGCTCTGTGCTAGGGAAGCCATGGTGAGCTAGATAAACATCGTTCCTCTCCTTGTTGTGGTCTCTCGGGCCAGCTGGATCTAATCAGATCACTACACAATCAAGGACCCACTGGTAGCAGAAACCAGAGTCACATGGTGCTATTGGAGTAACAGCCTTTTCTATTTTGAGGATCAGATAAAGCTTTCCCAGATGAAGTGATGTTCCAGGTAGCAAGAGCCTCAGTGCAAAGGCCCTAGTATAACAGCAAGCCCGGTCCTTCGAGGAAAGGGAAGCCATGAGGCCACAGAGGTCAACCAGAGCCAGGGGGGCACGGGAGGTCTTGGAGACTGCTCTAAGGAGGAGATTTTGATTCTAATTTCGTGGTACATGGAAATATTGCTCCCTGGGGGAGCAGGGAGAGTCAAAAGGGTTGTAAACAGGAAGTAAACTAATCAGCTTGGCTTTTTTTTTTTTTTTTTTGGACTGTCACAAGCTATGAGGAGAATGGACTGATGGGGGTGGGGAGCCCACAGTGAAAGCAGAAAGGCCAGTCAGGAGGGCACCGAACTTGCCAGGGCAAGAAATGCTGGTGGCCATGAGAACAAGCCAAGTGGAATGGGCCAACCTATCCAAGGGTCCATTGGAAAGGGTACTGTGACCCAGACAAAGTGAGCCCAGAGAACAAGAGCTGTGACACATTCCATCCAGCCTCATTTCATAATTAAGATTTAATTTCAGTAGTTCACAAAATGGATAGCATCATTTCGTGGTCTAGATTATACATATCAATGTCGACTACCAACTGAACACTTGTGCGCTTTATAAGTATGTGCACATTTTCAGGCCTCATCATCCTCATGCAGTAGTTATTGTTACCCTCATTTCACAAAAGAGCAAATGGAGAGTCACAGAGGTTAAGAAATTTGCTCAACTGATGACTGGCAGAGTTGGGATTGAAACCCAGGTGACAAGTGGCAAGTGTCCGGTAGCCCATGCATACAATGGCTCTAATTAAGGATGGGCTGTTGGTTCAGCGAGGGCAAGGTGAACTGCTTTTTCCCCACCCCAGAGGTCTCTTCTGGTGGCAGTTCTAGGAGTCATGTAAACCAGTTTGGAATTCTCACCACATGTATGTGCAAGCCCTTAGAATCACAGTTGGACCCTTTTCTCCCCCTGGCCTGGGCTCTTCACCCTGGGCCTTGCTAGTTGGGGGCACCTGCTCTGGGCAAACAAGTCCTGCCTGAGGGGGTGACTTCTGTCCCAGAAAAACGTGTCTCACATTTTCATAGAAATTGGCCAAAGGGGGCAGGAGGAGCTAGAACAACACTCTAAGTAAAGGGAACCCTGTGGGAAAAGCCCTGGGGGTGGCAGCAAATGCTGTGGGTTCCAGGAGCTGCATAATCCTCAGAGAGGGCAGGATGAGGAGGTAGATAGGAGCCTGCCAAGCCGGTACTTGGAAGACACACTTTGGTGTTTCAATTCATCCCAAAGGCAAAGGGGAATCCTGGAATTGTCTTACTCAGGCAACTGATAAGATGGCGTTTTCATGTTGAGAAGATTTCTTTGCCATCTGCCTGCCTTGGGTGGAGGCAACGTGTTGCCCTCTTTACTAGGTGATGCCCTAAGGAGTGTCAGGTCCTGGACTAGGGACCACACTATGTTAACAGACTCAGGAAGAACATGATGAAACTACCTGTGCTTTTAAAAAGCAGACTTGGCCAGAGGGAGTCCTTTTCTTAGAGAGCCTGGCCTTGAAGATTTGGAAGACAGAGGTTCTTCCCGTGTTTCAAGGAAGCCTGAGTTCAGGGAGAGTCCATTTCCAGGGTGCCCAAGGAGAAAGGGAGAGGGAGAGGGAGCTTTCAGGGAAGCCAGGTCCAGCAGGGAGGTCCCCAAGGCCGGGGAAGGGAAGAGTCTTCAGGCCCTACAACCAGGGAAGCAGGCACCTGTCCCCTGGCAATCTTGGGGCAGCAGGCAAGCCCCCTTAGAGCCCAAACCTAAAAGTCCTGTGGTTGGGACAATGACTGTGGCCTCAGTACCAGAGAGGACCCATGGAATAGAGTGTGCGTCTCAGGCTGCTATTTCAGGAGATCCCAAGTCCTTGGAATAACCTGGGTAAGAGGAGCCTAGCAGAGACCAAGACTGAATTTCCCATCAGCCTGGAAGATGGGGGCTCCCAGTTGGATTTCTGCTTGATATAAAGGAAATATAAAAAGGAGATACTTTGTGCTACATATTTTCTTTTATACATCACACTTTATATTATGGGGAAACCTGCATATTTACTTGTGTATTTGTCGATACCTGTCTTTCCTTTAGCCTGTACTCTCCCTGATGGGCAGGGATCTCGTGTTCCCCATGGTATGCCCAGCGTCCAGAACATACTCATTAAAGTGTGCAGGCTGACTGGGATGTCTTCCTGACAGTGGTAGTCTCGGGAGAAACTGAAGGGGGGCACGTTTGGGACAAGTCAGGAATTCGAGAAGACAGCTGTGGAATGAGGGTGGGGGCAAGTGGGTTTTCGAGGATAATAGTTGAAAGGGAATGGGGAACGGGGTGGCTGGGGTTCCAGGGGTCCCCGGTGAGCCCCGCCCCAAGCCTGGGTGCCGGCGCGAAGTGACGCAGCGCGGTTTGGCCGCTGTGGGGCGCCGTAGCCCGCGCCGTTGCCAGGGGAACGGGCCCAGCTCCTGAAGAGTTCAATCCCGCCTCGGCCTGGCCGGGGCCGTACATCCAGTCCGCTCCAGCCGGTGTCCTAGGACTTGCCGGCCCAGCCTTCGTCGCGCGGCCCGGGATGGGGCCCCCTCCGGGCTGCGCCGCCGCCTGGTCCCGGGGACCATCTCCGCTGTGAGGGTCTGAAGTACAGCCACCGTAGGAGAGTGGACCGCCAGGCGCGGGGGCTGAACTACTGGGTGACCTTGGCAGGGCCGATCTGGTTCGGTCGACGCGACGCGCAGGTGAGGAGCCCCCACCGCGGTTCTCACCTCGAAGCCTGGCCGGAGCCACGGGGTTGTGGCCGCCGCCGCCCGGCTGTGCTCTGTGCTCCCCTCGGCCTGGAGCCCGCCGGGCAGAACGCAGGGTTTCCTTCTAGTATTCATCAGGTTCACTTATCTGCATTGAGCGCCTACTGTGTGC
>NC_043715.1:17820691-17837903 GCF_006229205.1 Suricata suricatta
TCCAGACAGACGACTGATGTGATTTTCGGTCGAGATAAATACTCTGGTGACGTAATGGAGGGGGGTAGGAGGGGTGGTCTGGCAGTGTGACTTTGAAGCTAAGACCTGAAGTCTATGGCCATACCACCCTGAAAGCGCCCGATCTCGTCTGAAGCTAAGACCTGAAGGTTGAAAGGAGCCAGCCAGCATTGTTAGTAGGGAAAGGGTGTTTCTGGAAAAGGGAAAAGCAATTCCAAAGGCAGCAAAGTACTAACTATTAAGGAACAGAAAGGATGGGGGGAGCACTGAAGGATGTGATGGAGATTGCAGCTTTATCCTAGCAGGAAGAGGAAACCGTTGAAAAGTTTTGATGAGTTGCAATTTTGAAAAGCTCACCTTCCTTTGGCTGCTGTGGGCAGCATCATTACGACAGGGCACACCAGCAGGTCAGTCGAGGGCCATCGTAATTCTGCCAGTCTAGCTGTGTCTCCTAGAAGAACTTAGTCTCTCTGAGGGTCTTCAACTGAGAAAGGGAGATGTTGTTCTGCGTGTTTATGAGAGAGAAAGTGAGGGACCAGTCCACCTGAGACCAATGACAGAGGAGGTCTGTGGGAACGGTTTGAAATGACGGGACCTACCTACCTCAGAGAGTTGTGAGGGTTTATAAGTGAATTCTGTTAAAGCACTTAAAGTAGTGCCTGGCACAGGAAAAGTTCCCTCTAAATGGCCATTATTACTGAAAATGCTACAGGGGAGCAATGATGGTGGGTTGGATTAGGGCAATGGCAGCAGAGCTGGTATGAAGTGGTTTAGTTTCTCTTATTGAAGGAGAGCTGGATTGAGAGATAGGTGTGGGGTCTCTGCTTTTGTGGAACTGGTGATTCACCACAGGAGATGGGTTTATAAATGGATAATCAACGTGAGCTGCAATAAAAGCAACATTGGTGCTTAGTTTTTGTTTTTGTTTTTGTTTTCTTTTCTTTTTCTTACTTTGTTTTGTCACAACTTTGTTCTTAACGACGGTTTCTTAGTGGGTGTTCCTCCAGCTTTGCTCCTATAATCATGTGAGTTGATTTCCTGGTTAAAATCAACAACCCTTGGCTCCTCTCATTGGCCTTGTTTTTGCTCCATTGTTGCTCCCTCCTTCTCGTCTCCTTTCCCTGGCCAACCCTGAATCCCAAACAATTTGCAGTGGTTGCTTCAGGAGGAGAATGGCACAGAAAGTGTTTGCAGACCACATCAGCTCAGGAATGAGTGAGATTTCAGGCTTTTCTTGCTCTAGCATCAGACTTCTGCGTGTTGTTTATGTGAAGAATTCAGCCACGGCTGAGACCAGTGACTGGACAGGTCTATGAGGACAGCTTGAAGTTCCAGTTCAGTTGTCGTGATGTGCATCTCTTAGTCAAACTAGAACCACTTCTCAGAATTTTAAGGCCAGAGACTTTTCTGGCACCTGTAGGGAATTTTGAATAAAGTATTTGCCTCAAAACTTCTTTTATAAACGAACTTTTGCACTGTAAAACAGTGTGTACCATGCAGCATTTTATTCCCCAGCCTCTGTTTAGGTTTAAATTGGACATCTGTTAAATCTTAGTGAAAATTATTTTATTTTATTAAAAAATTTTAAGTTTATTTATTTATTTTGAGAGAGAGAGCAAGTGAGCTTGGGGGAGGGGAGAGGGAGAGCGAGAGCAAGAGAGAGAGAAAGAGAGAGAGAGAATCCCAAGCAGACTTAATGCTGTCAGTGCAGAGCCTACATAGGTTTCGAACCCATGAACCATCAGATCAAAACCCGAGCTAAAATCAACTAAGCCACCCAAGCACCCTTGGTGAAAATTATTTTAAGAGCAGAGAAAAGGAAAACTTGTTTAGAAATACCCATAGAGGGACACCTGGATGGCTCAGTCGGTTAGGCATATGACTCAATCTCAGCTCAGGTCTTGACCTCAGGGTGAGTTCAAGCCCTGGAAGAAGGAAAAAGAAATATCCACAGAAAATAACTGAGGTGGTAACTGTAAATCCTCTAGCTTTTCTTAGCAAACAGAAAAGATGGTTGTGAGCAAAACCATTTTGCTATGTGCACGTTCCCTTTGGGTTCTGGAGTCACAGGAAGCTGAGCTGGTCTTTGGCTGAGGACTGGAACAAAGTCCTGCCCAGCACCTCCTCTGTTGTGCTACCTGGTGGTCTGATTCCAGCTTTGACAAGACCCTCAACAGTTCCTAGGGAGCTCTCTGGTTCGTCCTCACAGCTTTGCAGCTGAATGATTCAGAGTTGCTTTCAAAGAGTAAGGAAGCGCTGAAATAAAACCGAGCACTCTTTTTGCATGGTCTTTAGGTGGGATTTCCTGGTCTGTCCGGCGTGGTACAGGGCTCTGAAATCCACAAGCACATTTGGTCTACATGGTAGCCCAGTGGGCCAGGAGGGTAAGAGGTGACACCCCTTAATTATTGATTTGACATATTTTTTTCAAAAGCATTGCATGCATATGGTAAAAAAGAATTTCAAACACTGCACAGTTCAAGCAAATCTCTTTCACCGCAGCCACTAGATCTTCCCAGAGGCTGTCTTTGTGTTTGCTTTCTTGCATTTCTTTCCAGAGAGAATCTGTACAAATCGGAACATACCCATTCCCCTTTGTTTTTACTTACTTGATATCATGCTCTACAACTGCCCACATCTTGCTTTTTCACTTCACTGTGTATCAAAGGCCATTTCATCCCTCATTGTTTTGATGTTGTATAGCATTTCATTGTGTGACTGGGCCATAGTTTGTTTATCTTGTTTTTTGTTCTTTATTATTGCAAGACTGCAGTGAATCTTTGTGTACTGTACTTTGTGACTATATGTATAAGATAAATACTTAGAAATGGAATGACTGGGCCCAGGGGCATATGTGTTTTAAAGTTTGGTAGACATTGCCAAATTGCCTTCCAGCTACCTTTTTTTTTAAAGTGGGCTTGAACTCGTAACCCCAAGACCCAAGAGTTGCATGCTATAGTGATTGAGTCAGCCAGGCACCCCCACCCCCAGGTAACTTTTTTGAAAGCTGAGTAAAGGAGACACCCAAAGGCCTGCCTCTGAAATTTGCCTCTGGGTCACCAATCTGTGAGTGGCAGTGCAGGAGCCAGGACCAGGCTCTGTTTCCAGGCCTCACTCTCTTGCCTCACTCCAATTTGCCTCTCTCCGTTGGTGGCCCAGGTCCCCAAGGCCCTCAATCCCCCGCTAAGAGCCCTGTCTCTTCTTCTGTAACCCCATCATTCTACCCTGACATTCAGTGGCCTCCCCCTACGAAGCCTCTTTAGTAATGAAATTGATTCCTTTCTGAAATCCTCAAACATTTTGCAGGAATACAGGGCTGCCCACAGCCTCTCCAGGGCCAGTACTGTTCACCTCCGTCTGGTTGTTTTGATAATGCCATTCATGAATCTTAGGAAACATTTCTAAATACTTTTTTTGTTGGGAGCAGCGGTGGGCAAGAGGGAAGTGGATCATTCATATAACTATTCTACCTACAGTTCATAATGAGAATTTGACGTGTTGACTTCCCTCATTTAAATTTGGCATATAAATTAAGGTAGCCTAGCTTTCTTTTGAGAATGCTATTTTAGGGTTTTAGCATGGTAATGTTAACAGGAAGAGATTATTGTCATCTTGACAATGACCTTTACCTTACTGGGACAAGGGAGGCGTCTGTTCAGCCCCTCTAGCCTACCTCAAAAGCCAGGTGGGTCCTTGGCTTACCCAAGGTGACCTTTACCCAAAGGTGGCGACCTTCAGCCCTAACACTCCTTGGGGCCTCTTCTCTCTTGTCTTTTCTCCATCTCCACCAGTTTAACTCTGTGGTTTGTTCTGTGGCAGCAGAAGGTACGTGAAGAATCTTTCACCAAGGCACACATACCTCTCAGTCTGCCAGAGATGCAGCTGGAGGCATTGGGTGGTCTTGGGGACCTTGTGGGCTTGACCTCCATCTCCTGACCGATTCTTCCCAAAGCACAAGGCTGCTGGGTGCTGCCCTCCCTGGGCCAGCCTACTGTTGTGTCACCTTTTTTGCTCATGCCCTCTCCCCTACTGGCACTAGAAGAAAGCTTTCTAAAACGCCCACCGCCTTTATGTCATTCCCTTGCTTTAAACTTCCTGTGACTCCTGGTGGCTCTCTCAATAGTAGCCAGACTTTCTTGCCTGGCCTCCCAGGCCCCGTGGGATCTTACCTTGCAGCTCCTCAGGGCTATCTCCTTCTCTAGATCCCCCCTCCATGCACCTTGTGTTCTGTCACTCTGAATGGCTCACCCTTGTAGGACCCATTCGCCCTCTGCTCTCATGTCTGTCTGGGCCCCCAGAAAGCAAGGCCCTGAGGTCAGGAGCCTGGTCTCATCTGTGTTTATATCTTTAGTGCACACAGGGGGCAGGGCCCCAAAAGTGCTGACTGGGTCTGATGACAGTGCTTGGTCCCATCCCTGCCTGAGGCCCCATCTTGGATTCTCTCCTACTCCGAGCCCTTTTAATCAAAGCCTTTTGGGCCAAAAGAATTTGTAGCCACCAGCCCCACAAGGGAAAGTGTTATCAGTTAAGAACTGGCTGGCCCAGGTTTCCAGGGCAGGTGGCATGCCTCCTGGCCAGCTTGGGTGTCTGCTCTAGGACTCAGCCAATAGCACCATCCCCCTGCCCTCTGTCTCATATGAAGGGTACCTCCCTGGGCCAGTGGTCCCCGGGTTTGGAGTCAGAACCACCCCCAAGGCCTCAGATGATGAGTCCTCCCGCTTCAGGTACTGGGGAGACAGCAGCACTGGGGGCACCTGTGACCACTGCCAGCCCACTCTGGGCCGTGGGGACATGTCAGCCATGTGCCCCTGCTGCTTTCTTTAAAAACTTCCTCGAGGTGTAGGGCTGCACAGGTGTGTAGGTAGTGAAAGGAAAGCTAGAACTTAGGGATCCCAACTCATGAGTTCCCTTCAGAGTAGTTGCCCTGGTGTTGGTGCCACTGGAGAACGGACGTGCAAGCCACAGGGACGTGCCCCGGAGCAGAGCCGCCCTGCTCAGCTGTGCTCACAGGGCTTTGCCTGATGCCCTTTGACTTTCCAAAAATCAGGGACAGATTTGTCACCTCTGGGGACATTGAAAATAAAGTGGTGCCTACTTTTTTTTTTTTTATTACCATTGTCCCTTTGATCAAAGGTGGGACAGTTAAAATGACATTCAGTGGCCGAGCTCTTATGACAATGTGTTCCTTGGGACCACTGGTTTAAGAAAGCAGCTTCAACCAATCCCACTACTTTGGAAATTAACCTTGTAGAATATCAGATGCCGCGGCCTCCCTTTGGAGAGATCCAGAGAATCCACAGGGCTATTTTAAGGGTAATTATGATATCTGTCATTGAGGAAGCATTTATGTGTCAGGGCTTTACTTACAGTGTTGCAGATCTTATACAGCCCTAGGTAGCCGTCCCTACCCCCAGTTTTCAGATGAAGAAACTCGAGCCACTCAGCCAGTAAGTGCAGAGCCAGGATTTGAACCTCAATCTGTTTCCTCCAAAGCTGGGGCTCTTTTTTTTTTTTCACCTTTCACTGTTTCTTTTTGAAGACACAGCAAATGACCAAAGGATTCCAAATGAGTCCCTGGGAGAAAAGTAAGGTCATTCCATTTAGCTTTGACATGAGGCTACTCAGAGCTGAATATGGTGGGCTTGGCTTACAGGAGGCTCTGTGCCTTGGGTGGGATGCAGGGCAGTGGCTAGATGGGAATGTCCGGCAGTCCGGATAATAATAGCCAGTGGCAGGGGGAGCTGGGGCAGCAGGTGTGTCTCTGTATGGTGGCTGTGCAGATTGAAGGAAGGACAGAGTGGGCCGGATGCCTCTGGTGGACCGGGATTCCACACCATTTACCACACCCACATTTCTCTTTATTTCAGATGATTTCAAGTCACCAAACATTTACTGAGCACCTACTATGTACAAGGTATGTTGTGGGTGCTTGGAAGAGGGCATGTGGGGAGCAGGAGTAAATGAATCCCAGTACAGTTGCTACCCTTAGGGGAAATTGGCATAACAGGGGGCAGACACAGAGTTCCAAGTGGCAAAGTGACTTGCCCATTAAAGACTGGGCATGAGGGCCCCCTGACTCTGCTCGGGGCATCAGGGAAAGAAAACTTCCTGGATTAGGTGATTCTTAAAGTGGGGACTGAAGGCCAATCACATTTTGTTGGGTCAAGATGTGAGGAAGGTGTTCCGGGCAGATACACTAAGGGGGGTCTGCTGTACTTTCTGGCATAGTCAGACTCCTTGGCCTATGGGCATGGGCTCCAGAAAGGAGAGTCCAGCTGCCAAGGGTTTGTCCCCTGCGCCTGGCCATCCCACCAAGAGCTCTGAGTTGGCCTGTCTCTCCAGGTGTGGCGCTGCCCGCCCAGGCTCTAGTCCTGCCTGAGACCCAGAAGATACTGGAGGTGGGGCTCTTCCTCCTGTAATGACAGCACACCCTTCCTGCCTCACATGTGATTTTGGCCACCAGTCCAGGTCTTAGACTAAAGAATGGTGGGCTGGGTGTGGGGGGGTGCTGCCACCTGGTGGTCTGGTTCTGGAGGAGGCCTGGCCTTCCCTGAGCTCTTAAGTGAGTCAGAGGGCATCAGCTCACTTCTCTGTTCTCAGTGCACTAGGCCCAGATTTACCTAGAGAAACATGGTCATTTCTGCTGCTGGAGGGAAGTATGGAGGGACCCTTCCTTCTCTCTTGTATGCTGGCTCTTCCCCAGCCAAGAAGTCTCAGCCTTTTTGAGGCACAGGGGAGATGGCTTAAGGTCCCTCCCTGCCCCTCTCCTTAAGGGATTATGTGCTGGCCCAGGGGCAGACACCAGACCCCCTTCCGAGCACCCCTAGTCCCTGTTTCCCCTAGTGAAGAGCAGGGGGCCCTCTCTGACACTTGCATTTGGGCCTCAGGACAGAAGTAACTAACAGAATCAGCATGTGTTCTCCTTACTCTAGCCCCAGCCTGATATTGTTACCAGATGAGAACATGTCTTATTGGGTTTAACTTTGATGGCTGTGGAGACAGAGAATTTTGAGCAACAGGCAGCCACACTGTGTCCTGAATAAACCCTGGACCCTCCTACCTTGTCCCGGCCAGGGCTGGGGCCAGAGCTTGCTCTGGGGCTTTGAAAAGCGCGCCATTCTCGCTTCTTGGCCTTTTGGCTAAGATCAAGTGTGAGAAGCACTCCACTACCACCTTCCCCCATGGTCTGTCTTCATCATGCTAGGGCCCCAGTTCTTCTGCAGAGTAGCTGGGAGATGACTTCAGATCCCAGCCTACTCCCTGCATGGGGCGCCGGGCTCCAGCCCAGGCCTCCTTAGGCTAATGCTCTCTCTACTTTTTCTTCCTCCGGAGATGAATGTCTGCAACAAGCCCCCCAACAAGACGGCCCCTGAGAAGAGTGTGTGGACGGCGCCCGAACAGGCCAGCAGACCCTCCCTGGAGCTGCAGGGCCAGCGGTCCCGCCGGAATGGGTGGAGCTGGCCCCCTCACCCGCTCCAGATTGTGGCTTGGCTGTTGTACCTCTTCTTCGCTGTGATCGGCTTTGGGGTTCTTGTTCCCCTCCTGCCTCACCACTGGGTGCTCGCTGGCTATGCTGTATCCTTGAGAAAGTGTGGGGCTAGTACATGGAAGAGTTGGGGCAGTAGATGGAGGGACAAGGCAGAGGCCTGAAGCTGGGGTCCAGAGCCTCACAGAGTGCGGGCAGGCCCTCTCTCTGCCTCCCTGCCTGGTTTCCGGTCCTCATCTGACCCCTTTGGCTGATGGGTGAGCAGATGGACCTAACGTACCTTGGGGCATTTAAGCCCACACAGCTGGGAACCTTGTCAACCAAGGTGCCCCAAGAGTGATCACAGAAGAGAGCCTTAGAGTTAATTGTGTCCAGAGCTTGACAAGGGATAGAGAGTAATTATTCCATTTACAAAAGAATCTTTCACTTTTCAAAGAGTCATGGTAGAATTCTTTTACATAATAAGTTTCCTGGTATATTTAAAATGTGGTTTTATGTACAGTCAGATAATTATGCTGTACCCAGGACTGTTTAGGAGCTCATTGGTTTCATAAACCAGACTCAGTGTGAGGTTGAGTTGACTAGAGGAGGGATAAAGATGCCTTGGAGGCTCATGGGAACAGTCACAAACACAAACTTGCATGAGCCTAGTGGTATGACTGCCCCAGCCTTGGCCACAGCCCCCAGGAGCTGATGATGTGTCTGCGAGGCTGGGAGATTGGGGTGCAGCAGGTGGCTGTGTGCCCCTGTCCGGAGGGTGTCCAGGAGAGTGTGCCCTAGTGTGTATTCTTCATGAAAATGATTTCTCGGGCCTCCGGGGGGAGGAGGGCTGGAGTGAGCTAAAGGAGGGTATCAGAGATGAACTTGAAAGCTCTGGGGATAGAGTCTGAGGTTGGTCACAGTTCTGCCCTTCAGGGGTTGGACAAGGCTGAGCAGCTTTGGCCGGCTCCCCAGTTCTTGGCCTCCTCTCTGTCTGACAGGAGTCCTGCCTACTTCGCAGAGGACAAGGAGCACCCAGTGTGTGTGTAGGAGCACCGGAATGTGTGCGCCAAGAAGTGTGAGTGTGCTTTCTCTGGAAACTACAGGGCCCTCAGCTGGTGAGCAGTAAGGACAAATGTGTAGAGAAGGACTGTAGAGAAGGTCGTTGTCCTCAGACATCAGCAATATCATTGGGGGGCTTCCTGGTTCCCTAGGACCCAGGGCCTAGTCATCAGGTCTATAAATGGAACACGGGACTTTCCCTGAGGGGACCAACAGGCCTTAGTCCTTAGTCAGTGCTCTTAAGTAGAATGCTTCGTGATACATTCCTCCCGTGCTCTGGAATGGGCACACCCCTCATTCAGGCTTATCTGGCCTTCTACCACCAGGGTACCTGGGAAGCCAGATTAATAACCACATTGTTGCAATGAGTACAGTCAGAGCAAAAAACAGTCAATCAGAATAACTAGCATTTGTTGACCATGTATATGTGCCCGGTACTGTGCCGACCCTGCATGTGGATTATGTCATTCAATCCTCATAATAATCTGTAAGGAAGGTGTTCTCCCCACTTTACTAATGAAGAAGTTGGAGGTCAGAGAGATTAAGCGACTTCTTGAGGCCACACAGCTGATACCCAATGAGACAAGAAGGGCTGCCTCTGAGGCAGTGGGAGGATTTAAGGGTTTTGTCCTGGCTACATTCATTGCTTTGGGCAATGTGGAGGCTCACAGAGCCACCTGGATTGGCACTCCCACTTCTAGGCCTGGATGCTTCTCCTTCCTTCCATCAAAGCCACCTTCCTTCTTCAAACTTCCTCAGGCCCGTGAGGAATGAGGTAAGGTAACTCTGTGTACCAGGTACCTACCTTGGGCCTGGAACTGGCCTGGGCCTTACAGTTGCAAAGATGAGTAAGACGGGTCCCCAGCACTGGGGTGCTCAGCCCCCCCCTGGGGGAAAGCCTTGTAGACTGGAGATCATCACATGGTAGGTGTGGGGGTAGGAGCCATACGACAGATTATGGGTGTAGGAGGAGGGCTGCCTAGACCACCACCACCATGGGCCCAGATGCACATCTGCCGTATGCCCATCCTCCTCTGTCACCTCTCCAGGCACTCTTGGCTCTGCCCCTTTCCTTCATCACCTGTGTCCAGTCAGTCGTCAAGTCAAGTTGACGTTAGCTTCTAAGCAGCTGTCAAGCTCACCCTCATCCCCCCACTGCCATCTGCCTCTCTTACCTTGATGACTGTTTCGTTTCCAAACAGGTCTCCCTCCACACACTCCTGGGCCCGTCCGTCTGTGTCCCCCCCATGTTCCTGCAGCAGGATTTTGACCTTTCAAAATCCAAATCGGATAAAGTTGCTCCCCAGCTTAACATCCCATAATGGCTTCTTCCTGCCTTAAGAAATGATGTTCAAGATCCTCAGGGCTCTCCACATTCTGGGTTCTGCCCGTCTCCCCAGCCTCTTATATTATTTCCTCTGACACCACTGGTCTCTGGCTGGAAGGCTCTTGACTTGCTCTCTACCCCAACATCTAGCTAAGTCAGAAGTCCAGAACTGGCACCCATGGGCCTACAGATGTTCTTTTCTCTTTTCTTTTTTTTAAAGTAGGCTCTATGCCCAGCATGTGGCTTGAACTCAATACCCCAAGATCAAGAGTCACACACTCAACCAACTGAGCCACCCAGGCACCTGATTTTCTTTTTTAATTGGGAGACAGTTAACACACAAAATGGGCAGTCTTAAGTGTTCCTTTAGCAGGCGTGTTTTAAGAATTATTTATTTTTTGTCAACATCTAAAAAATGAGACCTCACATAAAAATCCAGATTTCTAGTTCCTTTCAAAAAGCCAGAATATGGTGACATGTGCCCTTATTCTAGTATGGCAACAATGAGCTGAGCTGAAACCACACACCAGCCACCCCTCTGGCTGGGACTCTGCTTGCTCCCAGGACCCAGCCAAGCCCCTCCTATCTACGTTACCTACCAGGTGCCTATTAGCTCCTCTCCAAATCTCAGCTAAGGTATTTCCCCAGGGCAGATTTCCAGATCCCTTCAGACTAGATTATATAGAAACTACCCGGTTGTAAATTCACATAGTCCCATGAACTTGCTTCATTGTAATCTACCCATTATTTGATTAACATATGTGTTTCCCATCAGATTGTAGGCTCCTTGGGGCGAGGGACCAAGTCTGTCTTGCTCCTGCCATAGCCCTCAGGGCTTGGTGCAGAGAAAGACCTGAGTGAACAGTCAGATGAATGAACCAGGGGGCGGGGGTGAGAGAAGTGTTGGAGCAGGCAGAAACTAAATGTTTGCCCATATTCAGAGCGTCTGAAGAGAGACTGGAATGGTGAGGGGTAGTGGTTGGTGACATCAGACAGGTGTGACGGGAGCCAGAGCAAGAGAAACCTTGGCACTGAACTGAACGGTAAAGTTTAACTTGAGAGCCATTGAGAACCACTGTAAAAATTGAAGCAGGCAAGGCTTTATTTAAGCTATTCAATACTCACTTTGGGATCAAGTGAAGGGCAGGCTCAAGGGCACCCAGACAGGAGGAACAGAGTCAGGAGACTATGGAATACCCAGGGAAGAAGTGAAGGTCTGACCTACAGCCGGGACTGTATGGCTGTGGGCTCTGGTACTCATGGTCAGGTGTGGTCTAGCACATTAGGGCAGAGCCTGGCTTATGTGGACATATGTGTAAATTTGGCCCCTAGGAGGAGAAGGAAGAAGGAAAAAGGAGGTTAGGCAGTTGATTTTGGAGGATGAATATGGAGGGATATGATGACTGCCCGGTTAGCAAGAGGACGGGCGGAAGGAGGAGGGCAGATGGCTGCCTGGGATCTATTGGTGAGTTTTTACAAATGTAGACTTTGCAGCAAGTTGGCAGCATACTCACCCCCTGCATTTGTTCTAGTCGCTGAGCAGACAGATCCTGGATGATCTGTGTTCCAGCTCCAGGAATTAGCCAGGCTGCCCCTGGCCAGGCTCTGAATATGTTGGTCAGGGAGGTGGTGGGTATATGAGACCTTGTCTATTACTGATTCTCCATCTGGCCCAGCTGCCGGGAATGGATGGCTGCCTCCCTCTCGGAGCTGACTTCTTATGAAGGCAAGAGAAGCAAACTTAGAACTTATATTTTGGGTCCTTGAGCCTTAGAGGATAATCTCTTTCAGTCTCACTTCACCATTTAGAATCTGAAACCAGCTCAGATTCCAAGGTCAGACCAGCCTATAGCCTGTGCCAGGACTGGAGCAGTGAGGCCATGGGCGGCTTGGTGACAGTAGGCAGCGCCTTGTGAGCTGCATTACCAGATGGCTCCTCTCTTCCAGCTGGGGCCTGGGTATGCTGAAGAGGTCTTACAAGGAAGCTCTTGTGGGGCTGGAGGTAAGAGGTGGCACAGGCAGAGAGTCTCTGCATGAGGGAGTCACATGGAGGTGGAGACTATGTTTGTGACTGTTCCCATGAGCCTCCAGGCATCTTTATCCCTCTTCTTGTCAACTCAACCTCACACTGAGTCTGGTTTACAAAACCAATGAGTTCCTAAACAGTCCATAATTATCTGACTGTACATAAAACCACATTTTAAATATACCAGAAAACTTACTATGTAAAAGAATTCTACCATGACTCTTTTTGAGTGGGGAAGAGGGGCTTCCATCCAGCATAGTGTGCAGTGAATCTTTAACTTTCTGGGCCAGTGCATGGGCGCCATCTTTGCTGGCCATCTTGTGGTTCACCTGACTGCTGTCTCCATCGATCCAGCAGATGCCAATGTGCGGGACAAAAGCTATGCAGGGCCCTTGCCCATTTTCAACCGCAGCCAACACGCACATGTCATTGAAGACCTGCATTGCAACTTATGCGACGTAGACGTGTGAGTGAGTGTGGACTGAGGGTGTGTGGGGGTGGTGATTGTGCCTCCGGGAACTGCCAGGGGACATTCAAGGCAGAGACGGGGCTGCCCAGGGCTTTATAGTTATCCTGATGCCTCAGAACCCTCATGTTTCACACAGTCAAGAATCTTGACAGAGTGACAGAGAATTGGGTGAAGGAGGAGATTGGAAACAGAAGATGAAAAATGGCATTTCCAAGTTACCGTAGTAGACATTTGGCACTGTCACAGACTTTTCTATGGACTGACTCTGCCAGTGACCCCCCTGCCCCCATCTCTCACAAGCATTCCCAGATAGGGTCCGTGAGGGGAACTAACGCTTGAGGACTTACATTTGCTAAGTGCTTATGAGCAGCCCTTCGGGGTGGGCAGCATCCTTCTCACCTCACTGAAGAGCAAGAGCCTGATGCTCCCACACCACCTATGCCTGAGGTCATATGGCTATTGGGTAGCAGCAGAGCCAGATTCGCAACCCAGCCTGCCTGGCCCCCAAGCCCATACTGTTATCTATCCTTAATTACCCATGAGGAATCTGAAGCCCAGAGAGGCCAAGTGACTTACTCCAGATCACACTGCTAGTGGGACGGGCAGTCAGAATTTGCAGAGCCCATATCCCCTTGGCTGTTCGGACTGCCTCCCTGGGTCCATCCCTCCCCTCCTGGAGCTTCCAGCCTCAGGAAGGGGTTTGGGGATGGGTGTATGGTCCAAGGCTAACTCTACATTTCTAATTTTAACACCCAGCAGCCTGTTGAGGGATATGTCCACAGGACAGAGAAAGAGCCAATGGCATTAAGGCACTGAGGAGTTTGGTGTCTGATCATCCTTTCCTTCACTAGGCATCAGTCAGCACATTGTTCTTAAGTGGATGCTGTGGCAATGGCTGCCCACCCTGTTCTGTTCTGGGCAAGGGGTTGCAGCTCACTCTCCTACACCCCTTTGGGCTTGCATTCCTAATGTGGCCTCACCTCCTCTGACCCCCTGCAGCAAACTGCTGTTCACCCAGATGTCAGCTTGCTCCTCTTCCTTTGGCCCCCTTTGGGTTAGCCTAGACAGACTGAGGTTTTCTGGAAGAATGCCAGTAAAATTCCCATAGATTGGCAGGGAAACAGGGACTCAAAAAATGGAGATGTCAGAAAAGCAGTGCAGGCCCTGGACCCAGCAGCCTTGTTCTCTTTTGCTCCCTG
This sequence comes from Suricata suricatta, assembly GCF_006229205.1. Classification (NCBI taxonomy): domain Eukaryota; kingdom Metazoa; phylum Chordata; class Mammalia; order Carnivora; family Herpestidae; genus Suricata; species Suricata suricatta. The sequence goes on from NC_043715.1 coordinate 17,834,258, forward strand.
GTCCCACACCGGCATCGTGTCCTGGCTTGGGGAAAGGAAACCCCATTTCCGTTTCATACCACCATCACGCAGGTGCGCAATCCTATAGTGGGAAAGTGTAATGCCTCTCAACCCCCACCCCGCCTCTGGGTCCTTTGGCTCTTCCGAAGCCAGACCTCCTGTGGGATTCTGCTTCGCAGTGCCACCAGAGGGCGTGCGCGCACCCGCGTCGCCGTTTCCAGGGTTTGGCGGAGTGCAGCGTGGGAAAGGAGCTCCCCGCCGGCGTGCCGGCGTTCCGGTCCTTCCGCCGCTGGCCGCGCCGCCGACTCCGTTGTCCCAGCTAGGCTGGCGGCCAAGCACGGGAAACGCTAGCCGACCGACTTGTGCCCCTCCGCCCCCTCCCATAGGAGCGCTCGCTCCAAGCACTGCAGCGCCTGCAACAAGTGCGTGTGCGGTTTCGACCACCACTGCAAGTGGCTCAACAACTGCGTGGGCGAGAGGAACTACAGGTGAGAGCGCGGCACGGGCCGCACAGGTGCCTGCGGTGGCATGGGTCTGCGTGTGAGCCAGGGACCATGAGCCTGCATATGAGGCGGGGCAGGGGTGGGTGCTTGGTGGACCTGTGCGCTGGTGTGCATTAGTGTGTTGGTCTGAGGGTGATGCTTCTGATGGCCGCCGCCTGGGACTGCTGAGGGTAGGTTTAAGGGCTTCCTCCTGTGGGTTCGGAGAATGGCGGCCGGCGGGGGTGGCCGCCCAAATTGATCTTTGGCCTAAGTCATTGACTTCATGAAGAGTTGGGGGTGTGGGGTCAGAGGCCTAGCTCCCCTCCCCACCATGGGCCCTCCTGAGTCCTGGGCCCTTATCCAGCTGGAGCACCTGGGTGCTGACAGCTGCCCACGGCTGGGCCCAGGCTCTTTCTACACAGTGTGGCATCTGCTTTACTGGGTGTCCTGCTCCTCGTGCTGGTGGCCACTTATGTCTTTGTGGAGTTCTTTGTCAACCCTATGCGGCTGCGCACCAATCACCACTTTGAAGGTCAGTCCTGGCTCCAGGCCCACTCCTACCCTCCAGCCCTGGGCCTTTTCTAGTCATTGGTCACAGCCAGGATGAGCAGTCTGCCTGTGCCTTGCAGTGTTGAAGAATCACACAGATGTGTGGTTTGTGTTCCTGCCCGCTGCCCCTGTGGAGACCCAGGCTCCTGCCATCCTGGCCCTGGCTGCCCTACTCATCCTTCTGGGCCTGCTTTCCACAGCCCTGCTTGGTCACCTGCTCTGCTTCCACATTTATCTCAGTAAGTCCCCCATCCCCCACTCACATACACCTACACCTGCCTTGCAGTGGATAGGGGTCCCAAGGCTGCAGGGAGGTACCCTGACGCCATGTTCCTTTTTCAGTATTGGCTTTCTATGGTGGCCTGGTCTCACTTAACAGATTAGTGTGTACGGGGACAGTAGTTTCAGCCTGGGGCTGGGTACCCTCCCTTACTTTCTGAACTCTAGGATCCCCTTTACATTGCACTGAGCCCTCTCCTCACCCCCTCAGTGTGGCACAAGCTCACCACCTATGAGTACATCGTGCAGCATCGCCTGCCACAGGAGGCAAAGGGGGCCCACAGGGAGCTCGAGTCATGTCCCCCCAAGATGCGGCCCATTCAGGTATAGAAGTGGTCCAGAGGGCTGAAGGGATGGGAGATGGGGCCTGGGTGTGGGAGGAGTGGTGGATTGTGCAGCAAGTAGCAGTGATGAGACAGGGCAAATGCAAGCAGGCCTGGAACCGCAGGTGGAGTAGGGGAGCAGCTGGAGGCCAGAGGGGCAAGGCCAAGCCTATACTAAACACGTGTCTGCTTGCTCAAGTGTGGGCACAGCCAGAGGGAGCCTTGTGTTTTCCCGACCCCATGTACATGCCTGTCTGGGCTCCAAGCATGTGCTGGAGGGCATGGGATGTGGGAGCCTGGAAGCGGGCAGGTTGGGGCTGCAGAAGAGAGATGGACCAGCGACTTGGTCACCATGATGGAGCGATCAGTTCTCTCTATCCGTGATCCTGAGTCCTTAAACCCATTACCCTCTTTAATCGTTAAAAGAAGCCATGAGGCAGGTAATATAACTGCAACCATGTTGCAGATGAGCCTAAAGCTGGGTCTGGGAAGAGTTAAAGTCTCTATACTCTGAAGCAAGAACCCTCCAGCTCAGCTACTGACCAGCTTATCCTCATTCCCACGCCCCATGGCTTCCTAAGGTCAGCAGCTGGGGGTAGGGGTGGTCCAGTTCTTGGAGCCCCCAGGGACTGGGAAGGGGGGCCCAGGCAGGCCTTGCGGGGAAGGCTGAGTGCTGGATCCCAAGTCCTCATGGCAACTAGACACAAACACAGGCTGGTGGGCGGGTTGGGAGAAGGCTTGGGACCCCGCCTCTCCTGTCTCATTGCCAGGGGTGGGGCCGTGGAGGCCTGGGGAGAGTGTAGGCTTTTGATAGTGACCCCCCCCCCCACCACTGTGTACACACACTGGTGCCTGGCACTGAACCCATGTAAGTGCAGTGGCAGCCATCCTCAGAGTGGGCATCTTCTCCATCCCCACTTCACAGAGGGGACTGAGGCTCAGAGAGGTAGGTAGGAGATTTCCTTAAGCTTCATAGTCAGTACCAATTGAGTCAGGGCTGGCCCTAGGATGCTTAGACTAGAGGGCTCTAGGCCCTGGCCCTGTAGTCACTGCTTGTCTAGGCTTTGGAGTTAGGTGCCAGTAAGGGCATTTAGTATCATCTGCATATGACCTGAGAGAGGCCTCCCCAGGAGGAGGAGGGATTTGTCTGTCCCATTACACCGAGGAGAGTGCTGAGGCTGAGAAGTCCCATTTGCTATTTAGGAATGTGCACTTTTTATTTTGGTCAAATTTTTATTTCAATTTTAGTTAGTTAACATATAGTGTAATATTGGTTTTAGGAGTAGAATTTAATCACCTACATATAGCACCCAGTGCTCATCATAACAAGTGCTGTCCTAATACCCGTCACCCATTTAGCTCATCCCCCACCCACCTTCCTCCATCAACACTGTTTGAGGAATGTACACATTTTGAAGCTCTTTGAGAGAGGATCCTAGGGACAGCTGTGATAAAGGGAAGGGAGTTTGAATGGGGACGCCCTGGTACACCCTCAGACTTCCCCAGCTGGCTAGGGCCTGGCTCCTTTCCCACCCTCGCCCCTCAGGCTTCTGGGACCATCCTCTAACTGCTGCTCCTCCCACTCTGCCCCGCTTCTGGAGCCCAGGGGTACCAGGGAATGCTTTGCCCCTCTTTGCTGGGCCCTGAAGGAGTGCTGAGTCCATACTGGGGAAGAGAAAAGGTGGGGGGCAGATTACTATGAGGTCCTAGTCATTACCTTCAGGTCCTAGTTCTTGTTATTGGCCTCTGACCCCTTCTTTCCCAGTGATCCTCTACTGAGGCTGGAAAGGCTACTTTCCAAAGGGCTAGTCTGGACACTGGTTGGGCATGAGGCTTTACTCTGGGCTTCAATTTCTGCATCTGTGCAGCCAGCCCATGGTCTGCTATGCTCTGTCCCCCAGATCTTCCAGGGCCCTGAAGGCAGCGTCCCCACCCCCCACCCTGAGCAGGAATGCGGGAGGGGCCCCACTTTGGAGCCGTTGCCCCCAAACATAGGCTTGTTTTAGAGACGTG